>NC_066583.1:438369236-438688366 GCF_024323335.1 Lathyrus oleraceus | reverse complement strand
ACTTAATTCATTTGTTTGACCCCCAATAGATGTTAGGTGTTCTAACCGTTGCTAAGAACCACTGTATTGTTTTTCCCCAGTCGTTGCTAGGAGTGGTCACCCTTTTTCTCATTCCCTAGTGAAGTTTTATTCCCTTAATTTTTTTGGGGTTTTGACATCAAACTTTTCTCATTAAGAAGATACTTATGATGCATACATCACATTGCATGCATAATCATCATAACCATGTATAATCCCCAACAAATCCTAACATTCTCCGGCTGGGCAAATTTCTGGTTACTCCCATTAGTATTCAATCCTCTCTTACCTTGAACACATTGGAAGTCGTTGCTATCCATATATTCAGGTCTGAGAAAATTAAATAGGGGCAACTGTCATACCCCAAAATTCACCATACCCCCATACAACTTTCATCTGATCCATGACCCTATTACACATACATACATTCATTGGTCCATCACCATAATTGCATTAACATTCATAATCAAAGGCATATTGCATGGACTCAAGGCATGGTGTTTACACCTGCAAAAAAAAGGGAAATCGATTACCCTAATTAGGGAAATCAGTTTCTCATGCGGAAACAGCAGCAGTAAGTCTATTTTTTACACAAAATGTTTTTTGTTTCCCCCACTTACCCACTTGCTTTCCCTTTAAATAGAGGAAATATTCCCCCTCATTTTCCATGCTTTCTAGCCCCCAAAGGTTCTAAAAAAATATCATCCAACCCCCTCTTCTCCAAACCTAAATCAAAACAAAAAAAAATTCTCCCAAAAGTCATCCACCACCAACTTTTTTCCACTTCACATTTTTTTCTCAAAACTTCTCACTCTCTAACACTCATAACTCAGTCCCTTCACTAAGCTTCCATCATAAATATTTTCATCCCAAACTCATTGCTTAACATTCAAGCTCAACACCATTTCAACCTAGCTTTTTTCACATTTTTGGGATAATGATTTTAGCTTAAACTTTTTAACTTTTTGGTTCTGTTTTTGATTGACAATGGTTGTTTGTTTTTGGTTGGTATTTTGAGAGGGTTTAGATTCAAGCTTGCAAAAATGATTAACTTTGGTTTACACTTTTTTTGTTGATATTTTTTGCTCTTACTACCTTTTTTGTGGTTGCTTTCTGTTTGTTATCATTTACTTTTATTATTCATTTGTTGTTACATTTGTTTGGTTAATAAGGTCTATCAGATCATGGCCATGGTTGTTTAGGGTTGATTAAATCTTCAATGTTTCAAACCTATTAATGATTGATCATTAGATCATTCGTGATACTTTGAGGCATTGATAAATTGCCTCTATTTCAACCATATTTGAGTCATTTGATGCATAGATGAAACCTAAAATTCTGGTATCAGATATGAGATGTCGAAGGTAATGTCACGACACTAATATCTGAGTTACACAAACAGAAGAAAGATACAGAATGGTAAAGCATATGACACAAGCAATTGTTAACCCAGTTCGGTCCAACTCACCTACATCTGGGGGCTACCAAGCCAGGAAGGAAATTCACTAAAATAGAATCAGTTCAAAGACTCTCCGTACACTTCAACAAGTTACAGTCTTTCTCACCTAATCTCTACCCGTGCAATTTCTAACTAAGCACTCTTAGATATGAGAACCCCACTCACTTCCCTACAATCACTCCTGTGATCTTAAACAACAATCCCTTGAGAAAATAAAATACTTTTCAATAACACACTCTTGATTTTACTTCACAGTTTCTATCAGGAAGACACACTCTTGATCTTGCTTCACAACTTTGATCAAGAAGACACACACTTGATCTTGCTTCACAGTTTTGATCAAGTAGACACACACTCTTGGTTAACAGCTTTAGAGTGACAAATTACAACCACAAATCAGTCTAATTCAATCATCAAAAGATGTCTTGAATGGCTTACAAGTCTTACGACTAAACAGACACAAACCCTAGCTCTCTCTCTATATTTCGCTCAATATTGGTTGTGTATTCAAACAGGTTTTCTAAGTCCCGTTTTATAGAAGCTTTCAGCTGGGCTTGGACATCTTGAAAACCCTAAATCTATTTTCCAATCAAATCTTTTTATAACAGCTGGTTAGATCTCCTTGGAAAATAAGTAAATCAGGCTGTAATCCATGATTGAATGCGCCAGCTAATCAGATCTTCAATCATACAAAGATTGCCATTAATTGTGCAATCACAAAACACCATACATTCATACTGAATGTTCTGTGTACAGGATGTCATGACATCGGGTCTGACATCCTGGAGAAATCCTGCATAATCCAATAATTCCTTTTATAACTTCCAGTAGGTACAACCATATCAGATGTCATGACCTTGTGTATGTCATCTGAAACAATCCTGCATGAACATGTCTTTCATTTAAGCTCCAGCAGGTACATCCAATATCAGAAGCCATGACATTGTATGTGGCATTCTGAAACAATCCTGCCTGAACATGTTCTTGAACTCCAGCAGGTACATAGGATATCTCATGTTAAGACATCACACATAACATCTTGTGAACACTCTTTGTTTTATCAAAATTGCTGCCAACACTTAGAATCAACAAACTCCCCCTTTGGCAAATTTTGGCTAAAAGATATATATGTCCTTTTTATTCACAAGAAAACTATCAGCAGTTAAACAACATAACAGTAGTTTAAACAGCAGCAGAAGCAACACAATTACTAGCTAGTTACTAGTAATACACACATGCACAAGGGTACTTCTCCTCCCCCTAAATCTGTGCAACAAAAACAGAATTACTAGTTATGGATGCAACTAGTAAGACACACAAATGCACAAGGGTACTGGTACTCCTTCTCCCCCTAAATCTGTGCATACTGCATACTACCTCCATGAACATAACAGCTACTGTAATCACCGCACCTATACCAGCTAGAATGTCATTCTGACATCTGCTTCAACATCAACACCTGTGCACCATTTCAGACATCCTCTTTGACATTTGTAAACAGAACAACATTCTGCTTTAACACCTGCGCACTTCCTTCAATAATAGTTATCCTTTAGTTCAGCTACATCTCACAACTTCCACACCAGCTTCCACATCAACACTTCTCCCCCTTTTTAGTCAAAATTGACCAAAGGTGACCAATCAGACAAAATAAATGTCTATTAGCCTAACAAAGAATGTTAGATCAGATGTTATAACATTAAGAATGTTAAAACATAATATTCAGGAAGTACAAACCATCATCATACACAACTGTGATAGCTGAGATAATGAACAAATCCAAGGAACTCTTCAAGAGCCCTAAATAAAACAGGCATCAATGAGGACTGCCACAAAATACCAAATTAAAGAAAACCATAAAACTTCAGTCTTCCAAATAGCAGCACCAGAACAACAACAGTCATAACAGCCACACAATACCTCTCACACAATCTTCAGTCTTCCACACAAAAAAAGTAGGGGGGGGGGGGGAACCATCAATCAGAAGAAGAAGTATCACCTTCACCTTCACCTTCAGAGCCTTCAGAACTGTCAGAGCTACCATTGGATTGAGCTTTTGACCTCTCTCTTGAGAAATTGGTATATGAATCTTCACCAGCCTTCTTCATTTCTTCCTGTTCTAGGCTCCTGATAAGAACTTCCAAAGCTTCTTTTCTTGCCTTGGCTACTCTCATTCCATTATTCAGTTCCTTGCAGGTATCTTTCAGTTGATCAATTAAGCTTCCTTGAGATGCAGGCTCTCTTTTGGCAGATGTCATGATAACATCATTTACATGACTTCCCTCAAACAGCTTATAATGAATGGATAAAGGGGGTTTTCTTCTGCTTGGCATGTCATTTGTATTGAGTATGCCTCGTTGTTGACTCAAGATAATACCACAAAGATGGATGGGAATGCAATGGGTAACTTCACAGCATTTGTAGAGGCATGTCTGATGGTTTGATCAAATATAAACTTGCCAAAATCATAGTTAATCCTGGTTCCAATTGCATGAATGATTCTTCCAAGACTAATGGAGATGGTAGAGATATGATTAGTAGGCACCCAATTTGCTGAACGAATCTTGTGTAAGATGGCATATTTAACAGTGAACTTCTCAGCTGATAAGTGATTCCTACTAGGCAATTCCTTAACTTGGCCAACTGAAATAACCCTATAGACCTCATTGTCTGTAGTCTCTAGGTCCACTCCTCCATCAGTTCCTCTTCCTAGGAACTTGTTGATAATGCTTGGTGAGAATTTCACATATTTTCCCCTTACAAACACCTTGTAGAACTCCCTGCTGCTCTTTTCATAAATATCCTCAGGGATATTAACAACAAACTCTTTTACCAACCCCTTATAACATTGGGGTAGAGCTACCACAGTCTTCATTAGTCCAACATTTTTGATCAAATCAATTACTTCTTTTACCTCTACAGCTTCTTTTCCAAGCTCTCTTTCAACAGCTACTCTCCTTTAAATGACAAATTTCCATTTTGCAGCACCATCCTCTAAATGAAAGGAGATATTGTCTAGGTGCACAGCAGCAGCTTTCCTAGGAGACTTCTGAACAGCCTGCCTTTTTGCAAGGGAGATGTCTGGGACATCGTCTTCGACATCCTCCTCAGAGTCAGAGCTGTCTCTTTCTTTCCTTTTCCTAATCTCAACTTTGCTCCAGGATTTTGAGGGTCCTACACCAGCAGCCTTTTTCACTCTTCCTGTTCTCATTTTAGCTACACTTTTCCCTTTCCTAGTTCTCAGTTTCTCAGCTACACTAGGTTTTACAAGATGAACCAAGGGATCATCCTCTTCTTCAGAGCTTTCTTCCTCTAGGTTAATAACCTTCTCTTGAGACACATTTGTTGGTTTCTTTCTAGGTAGGGTTTTACCTAGAGAGCATAGCCCTTCAGCAACAACTTCCTTTTCTGATCTAGATGAGTCATCATCTTTATCAGCATGAGGTTCCTTCTCAGGAGAGGGGTCCCTTCTGGACAGAGGGGTAGAAACCCCTTTGACTTCATGCCCTTCACTTAGAATCCTAGTGACTAGGTTCCTTATGGCACGATCAGCATAATGCATGTCTTTTGGAAGAGAGGAGTTACCAGGGATATTACCTTGCTTATCTCCAGCCTTGGAGGAGGGACTTGGGGTGTCGCCTGGTATCATGCAAAGTGGAGTAACGTCCATCACGTCTTCATCTACAAACTCCATGGAGGGAGTCTTTGCATGGTGAGAGGATTTTGAACCAGATGATGATGGATGTTGAGACATGTTGTAGGACTTTTGAGAAAAGTTTCTTTGCCCTAGCTGAGCTTCTCTGAGAAGTTGAATGGAGATGGAGATTGCTGTGTTTAGGTAGCGTGTGCTAAGGGAATAAATACTATTTTCAATGCTAGGGAATGATTTATCATTAATGTGGCTCTTTCTTTTAAAAGAGCAGACACTATTTTTATTTTCTTTATTTTTCCACTTTAATTGCCATAATTTCACAAGAGTCCAAATCCCTAATTTCCCTCCCTCATATTCAATTTGAATTTCACCCAAATTCCTTGCAACCCTGTTTGCTAGTTCCAGTCCATGCTTTAGACCTCTAAATTTGTCTTCCACGAATTTTCTAATGAAGTGATAATAGCAAAAATAGTACTTTGTCCATCTGTGTTGAGTCTGATTTTTGGACCTAGTTTCAGCATTCAGGTTGTCATAATACAATGTCATGACATCGTGTGTGACATTGTATGCAATCATCAATAGTTTCATCCAACCCAGTTGAGCCCAACTGCTTCCATCTTCTATACCTTTCACATGTGTAGAAGCAGGTGTCATCCAAATCTTCTCCATATTGTTCTTGGCATTTTTGCTTTGAGATAAACATAAAGTCCCCTGTGGCCTAATCCCAACAGCTCCATTCTGCCTATGACTGGTCATATGTCCACCTATTTGATCTAACCTCTCAGTTGTTTGAGCCATCATAACCTTTTCTCCTCTGAGGGTGAGGTTAAGTCTGAGTTTCTGGTGTGACATCTTTGTCTGACATTTTCCACAGACTTGTTTTTCATCACTCTTGAGAGCATCTATACTCATGTTTATCCATTCTTTTTTGACATAGGAATACTTTAAGGGATAATCCATTTGAGAGCTTCACATGTAGAAATTGTCTTTGGTCCTGATTCCTTTCATAATCACTTCACTATTTTTGTCAAAGATTAGACATTCAGTTTTGGTGAAGTTAACATTCAGACCTTGATCACATAGTTGACTGATGCTTATTAGATTTGCAGTCAAGCCCTTAACTAGTAGAACCTTGTCAAGTTTGGGAACTCCAAGACAATCAAGCTTACCTGTTCCCTTGATTTCACCTTTTGCTCCATCTCCAAAGGATACATGGCTTATGGTATGATGATGCAGATCAGTTATCAGGTCTTGGTTTCCAGTCATGTGTCTGGAACATCCACTATCAAAGTACCATTCTTCTTTGGCTGAGATTCTGAGGGGAATGTGAGCTATCAGACCTGTAACATTAGTCTTAGGAATCCATTTTTTCTTAATGATAGGCCTGTGTTGTTTGGGTCTGGATTGATAGTGATTCTGATGATGAGCAGGCCTAGGATAACCATATAGTTTATAGCAGAACGACTTCAGGTGACCAGATTTCCCACAGTGATGGCATCTCCATCTTTGGTGTTTCCCTTTCTGTTGTTTTCTCCTCTGATGTTGGGACATATGATGTGACATCACAAGTTTACTTTTATTATGGATGTACTTAGGTTTGGCTTGAGATTTGGCACCAGTGTAACTGCTCTCAGGCTTTGAGTCATTATACCCAATGCCAGATTTGTCTCCTGTTATTTGTCCAGTTTGGAGAATCTTGTCTAAGGAGTCAGATCCATTGCTTAACATCCTTACATACTTGGTCATCTCTTCTAGTTTAGAATTTAGAAACATGACTTCAGTTTTAAACTTAGAGATGGTTTTCACATGGTCTACCTTCTCACTTTCCAGCTGTGCTATCTTCTGAATTTCAGCTTGTGGATTTTCACCTAGCTTGGCATTCAGAACCACTGGTTCTATTTGTAAATTGGAGATGGTTTCCAAGTATTTTACCTTCTCATTCTAAAGTTGAGTTATTTCCTTCTTCTGGTTTTCAACCTGTTTGCACAGCTCTACACTTTTGTGACACAACTTTCTGTAGGTAGAAGCCAATTCTTCAAAGGTTACTTCACCATCACTTGAGTCTTCATTAGATCCCCATCTTCCTGTCAAAGCAGTCACAAGATTTGCAGCCTCCTCTGTTTCACTCTCATCAGACCAAGTGGCAGCAAGACTCATCTTCTATTTCTTGAGGTAGGTTCCACATTCAGTCCTGATGTGTCCATACCCATCACATTCATAGCACTGTACCTCTTTTCCTTCTTTGAGCTTCTCATCTGATCTTGCTCTTCTTCTAGCATTGTTGGATTTACTGATGTCAGATGAGATGTTCTTGACATTTGTCTTAGATCTTACATCCATCTTTTTCAACAGTTTATTGAACTGTCTTCCCAGCATTGCTACTTCATTGACCAAATCTTCATCAACCTCCTGACTCTTTTCCTCTTCTGTGTTTGACATAAAGGCCATGCTCTTTGTTTTCTTTTCAAAACCATCATTCAATCCCATCTCAAAGGTTTGGAGGGAACCAATTAGCTCATCTACCCTCATGTTGGAAATGTCTTGAGACTCTTCTATGGTAGTCACCTTCATTCCAAATCTCTTAGGTAGTGACCTGAGTATTTTCCTTACCAGTTTTTCATCTGTCATCTTCTCTCCCAGGGCCCTTGAGGCATTAGAAATTTCAAGGATACTCATGTGAAATTCATGAATGTTTTCATCTTCTTTCATCCTTAAGTTTTCAAACATGGAGGTGAGCAGCTGAAGCCTAGACATCTTAACCCTAGAGGTGCCTTCATGAGTGGTCTTGAGAATGTCCCAAGCATCTTTGGCCACTTCACAGTTGTTTACTAACCTGAAAATATTTTTGTCTACTCCATTAAATAAGGCATTCAAGGCTTTAGAATTTCCAATGGCTAGATCATCCTCCTCCTTGGACCATTGCTCTTCAGGCTTCTTCTCAGTGGTGGCATCTCCTTCTTTAGTAATGATAGGATGCACCCAACCTGTTAACACAGCTTTACAAGCCTTGTTATCAAGAGATTTTAAAAAAGCTACCATTCGAGGTTTCCAATAGTCATAGTTATAACCATCCAAAATTGGGGGCCTATGAACAGATCCTCCATCTCTCTCCATTGTACCAGAAAGTATTGTCCCTAGATCTCACCCAGAACCAGAGCAGGGTGCATGCTCTGATACCAATTGAAATTCTGGTATCAGATATGAGATTTCGAAGGTAATGTCACGACACTAATATCGGAGTTACACAAACAAAAGAAAGATACAAAATGGTAAAGCATATGACACAAGCAATTGTTAACCCAGTTAGGTCCAACTCACCTACATCTGGGGGCTACCAAGCCAGGAAGGAAATTCACTAAAATAGAATCAGTTCAAAGACTCTCCGTACACTTCAACAAGTTACAATCTTTCTCACCTAATCTCTACCCGTGCAATATCTACCTAAGCACTCTTAGATATGAGAACCCACTCACTTCCCTACAATCACTCATGTGATCTTAAACAACAATCCCTTGAGAAAAGAAAATACTTTTCAATAACACACTCTTGATTTTACTTCATAGTTTCTATCAAGAAGACACACTCTTGATCTTGCTTCACAACTTTGATCAAGAAGACACACACTTGATCTTGCTTCACAACTTTGATCAAGTAGACACACACTCTTGCTTAACAGCTTTAGAGTGACAAATTACAACCACAAATCAGTCCAATTCAATCATCAAAAGATGACTTGAATGGCTTACAAGTCTTACGACTAAACAAACACAAACCCTATCTCTCTCTCTATATATTTCGCTCAGTATTGGTTGTGTATTCAAACAGGTTTTCAAAGTCCCTTTTTATAGAAGCTTTCAGCTGGGCTTGGACATCTTGAAAACCCTATATCTATTTTCCAATCAAATCTTTTTATAACAGCTAGTTAGATCTCCTTGGAAAATAAGTAAATCAGGTTGTAATCCATGATTGAATGCGCCAGCTAATCAGATCTTCAATCATACAAAGATTGCCAGTAATTGTGCAATCATAAAACACCAGACATTCATACTGAATGTTCTGTGTACAAGATGTCATGACATCGGGTCTGACATCCTGGAGAAATCCTGCATAATCCAATAATACCTTTTATAACTTCCAGCAGGTACAACCATATCAAATGTCATGACCTTGTGTATGTCATCTGAAACAATCCTGCATGAACATGTCTTTCATTTAAGCTCCAACAGGTACATCCAATATCAGAAGCCATGGCATTGTATGTGGCATTCTGAAACAATCCTGCCTGAACATGTTCTTGAACTCCAGCAGGTACATAGGATATCTCATGTTAAGACATCACACATAACATCTTGTGAACACTCTTTGTTTTACCAAAATTGTTGCCAACACTTAGAATCAACAAAACCATTTTCTTATTGTTATTCTACTAACTACTAACTACTAATTTCTAACATTTATATAATTGCACTTTAATTTCTTGCAATTTATTTTATTTTTTATGTTATTTCATTTACTCTATGTTTATGTTCATTATTTACCTATTCCTAACATTTACATTATTGCAATTTATTTTATTGTTCAGTTATTTCAAGTGCTTTATGTTTATGTTTATTGGTATCTAACCATATCATTTACATTATGCTAATTTATTTAGTCTTTTACTATCTTTCTAAATAAAAAAGGGGAGTAAAAACAAAATAAAGAGAACGAATCATAATTGTTTAAATTATTGATGAATGAACTTAGGGTTGTATAACTTTCTTTGTTACAAATATATTGTAAGCTGATTATTAATCATTTTCAATACTTTGCATCAATGATAAGTTATCCCTTAATGTGTCATATTTTGAGTTTTTGACCTATGGAAAAATAATCCTCAAAATATTCATTTTTGCACATATTACTAACCATTAATTATATTTCACTAACTTTGTTTATCATTCACCTTTGTTATTGTAATTTTGGTACTACTAACTTGTTATTTATTTTAATGTTATTTATATCCACTAACCATTATTGTGATATTGTCATTCTTTATCTTGTAATTTACTTTTATGTCATTACCTTATAATTTACATTTAAGTATTCATTACCATCATCATTATACAAACTCATCATGCATATTTATTTACTTGTTATTTATTTTATTGCCATCAAACATAAAAAATAACAAAAACATGATAAAATGATAAGACCAAAAATATTCACTCCACTCTTAACCAATTTGGACTTAGAGGATTTCATTTTAGGACCTTTGCTTTGAGGCCTTTTCCTTATATTTGTGATACTTTGTAAATGTTGGATTTTATTCGTAACTTACATGCATATGGTAAGAATAGCATCATGGCACCACCTTAGAGGGACATGTTTGTAAGACCATTATCCTTTGTTTAGCTTAGGTCACATTTGCACATACAAGACTTTCTCTTGTTGGTTACTTTGCATTCATGTTGCATAAGCCAAATTTCATAATCGAATAAACTAAACCCTTGATTCAACGTCAAGTGGCATTTTCATAATCAAATTCAAAATACAATAAAATTATGATTATTATTGTGTGCCACGAGCCTTAAGTGGTGAAGAATGAGTAAAAATGGAGCATTCCTACCCTTAATCTGATTATTTTGGACGCAAGACGTTTGACTTGTTATTTAGAATAATCGCCTCCGTCCATAGAGTTTAGTGCAATATAATCACAAACATCCATTTCATTATTCAAGGTCAAAATAATACAACTCATCAAACTCATTTTTGTGCCTTAGGGCATCATCCCTAAAACCCTTTTCTTAAAGGTAAAATCAACACACAAACATTTTTTACTCCGAACTACGGAGCTCTGATTCCTCATCCCAGAAAGAGTGATGCATAGGCACAAGGGTCCCAATCCTTGGCGAGCACTATAATAATAAAACACCCTCTTTTCACACACATTATTTTTAAACTAACACAATGATAAATAAATCCCCATGTATGTAAAACAACCCAAATGGTTCTCATGGAGTATCATGGATGCAAGGGGTGTTAATACCTTCCCCTTGTGTAACCGACTTCCGAACCCAAACCTAGGTTGCGAGACCGATTCCTTATTCTCTTTAAGCGCTTCCCGTGCGTGTATCTTTTGATTGTTTTATCAACTATTTCCCCTCGCCTCTCCGATAGAGGTAAACTACATCAAATTTGGTGGCGACTCTTTTGATTTTGCCTCTCTTTGGCATCTCTTTAGTCCCGGTTTTGTTATCGTAAAATCCTGGTAGCGACAGTTACTACACAACAAGATATCAGATCACAGATCACATCATAACATCACATAACATCATGTTGGAACATCTTGTCCCACACAATCATTTATCCCCCTTTTTTCCATAATTTGGCAAAGGTACATAAATGAAAACAACACAACATCATAGTAGCAGTAGAACCACCAGAGATATAGAGTCATTATAGAACCGATTCAAAGCACAATTGTAAACTTCAGGGTACCAACACACATCATTTACCAAAGGACCTTAACTTTGGGAACAAGTACCATATTATCAGACCAAATGACCACATACAAGAATGAACACCAATCCCACAGTAGAAACAACAATAGTTTATGGTGACACAACTCCAACACTTTTCCAATAAAAACCAGATCAATTTCATCAACAGGTGCAGAGATGTTGGACACAATGTCTGAGACATCTTTCCCAATATTCAGCTTTTTATTAAAACTCAGCAACCCGTAAGGAATATAAGATCAATCTCCTTCATCAACCTGGGATGATAAGATCCAACATTCAACACCATCTTCAATAATTGTGCATCAATATGAAGCTCCATAAGTTCATAATACATCAGTGCTTCAAAAAATTCTTATGCATACTTATTTGTAGTTTTTTGTTATTCCTCGGTTCCCTTTTCCTTGGTCATAATCTTGTCAAAAGAGGGAATCTTGTTTCTTCCCAATCAATTAAAATTTTAAAGCTTCACCCACTTTCCTCTATCATGCACCTTTACACTCCTTGACCAACTTTTCATAGCAAGGACAAACATCAGTAATAGTCTTTATTAGTCAAGAAGATTTTACAATTTCTTTGTTATTAAGAGCTTCTTTACCTAGCTCTCTTTCTCTCTATTGCAATCCTTCTTTGAAAAACATACTCCCACTTATAAACACTTGTTTAGAATGGACTGGCATATTATCCATGTGACCAGAGGTGACATTCACAAGAACTCTCTTCCCACCAACCTATCTTCTCATGGTGGACACAATGTCCTGGACTTTTTCTTTAGCATCAACCTCAAATTTACTTGTTTGAACAAGCTTGTTATTAATTTTATAATTAACAAGGGTAGTTTGCTCATCCTCCATTGAGTTGGAAACATAGTCATCAATATGTCATACATTTTGTCTGGCATAACCTGGTTGACATCTTCATTGACATCTTTGAGCATTTGGTTATTCCACAACAGTTGCACGCAACTACTTCCAGCATATAAACATTTGGAATCAAAGGTGTAGTCTTTCATTTGCTTCACTTGAAAATCAGGAAAGTAGGTAACATCTCCTACCATGATCAACTTCATTTGATGAATAACATGCTTCACTGTCTTGTTTGTCATGTCATCAATATACATGTGAGCTCTCATAAGATTCTTAATGTCTTTCACAATGACATCCTCAAGAAGCTGAACAACCTCTTCACATGTCAAAGTTTCTTTTAACAACTTCCTTTCAAAGGATGTCCATTTGTGATACAAATACTTCCACTTCAGCACACTTTCCTCATAATGGAAAGACACGTTGTATAAGGAAGCAATAGAAACATTTGTGGGAATCTTATTTTCATCAAATATTTTCTTTGAATTTGTGTCAGACCATTAAAATTTTAATTTGTATCACGTGAAAGCAAGTGATTACGAGTTTATAATTTAGTAACAAACACGCGAAAGCGGGCGATACCTCTAACTTAGTTTTTCTAGTAAAAATATTTTTTTGTTACAATAAAAGGCTGCAATTTGTAGGAGTAACATAGGTAGATGGAAATCATATTCCGGCCTCTCGTTATTAAGTTTGAATTAAACCGATAATTTTCAATTTTGCGCAAAATAAACCATACACACAACCTTAGATAAACACAATAATAATAGATAGCGATACTTGTCAATTAGTCTCTGTGGGATTCGACAATCTTTTCTACTAAACTGATAAAGTCGTATACTTTAGGCTATCATAAGTAATAGTGGATACTCTCAAGAATAATTTTTGGGGACATGATTAGTTCTTCTTGGTTAAACCTGTATAATTCCTCATGTTATTTCTCTTCCTTATCTCTTTTATTTTCCATTCATTTTATTTACTTTGCATATATGATACATATTTTTCAAATGTTTGTATAAAATGTTTTTAAACTATTATTTCTTAAATGATTTTATTTTAAATAAGAATTTTTCAAACCTCCACAATTGACTCCTCCTCTTGTGTATGGATTCACATGTCCAACCATTCTTACTATGAGTCTTGGAGGAAGAGTGCCCTTGTTCCATCATATTTACTTGTCCCCTGGGCAAAGCCTTGCTTTCCCCCATAGCCGTTTTGGTGGCCACCTCTGTTAGACCTAGAGTAGTAGTTGGAGAAAGGGGTGTGAGTATCTCATTCACAATTAGAATCTTCTTCCTCCTGAATAGATTCTTGAGTGATGACATGTTATCTGCGTCATTACAAAGAATGGTAAACATAATATTATAAGAATGACAAAAACAAACATAACGATAGTTTCTCTATTCCCAAAGATATTTTTCCTCTCAAGAGTGGTGGTCGCGTCCATACTCCTTCTTTTTATCCTAGTCTCTCCAAAAAGGGTACCAAGTCATCCTTCAATAACTCATCTCTGAGGTCATAGAGTTAGATGGAAATGTATATATCTTTGATTTTCGATTGGAATGGTTTCAGATCAAGCATCTATAGATCATGTCTTTACATTTTAGGACTCTGAACAAATGGGATCGGATAAGGAAGATTTGCATTTTGGTACTTTGCAAAAGACATAATGGGACTCCGAGTTCCGAGGGGTCACCAAGAATTATTAATCCTTGAAGTTTTTCCAACTATCAAGGTAATCATTAAACACATTAATTGGTCGACGAAGTGAAAGTAACCTTTACCTCCGGTCCCCTAAAAGAAGAGGTACGCATCACGGTAAATTTTTTAAATCATATATTCAAATATGACTTTTCTCTCCATTACTCGCACCAATAATTGAACACCTTGACGAAGGAATATGCTACTGATGTAGTTGAGACAAGGTGTTTCTGAGATTTCTCTGCACCCCCTCCTCAAAATCGTTGAAAGGAAGCCTGAAATTCAACTTGGAGAACAATCATTCATAGAAAGGGATCAAGTACACATCGAAGAAGCTGAAGATTGTCTTGGAAGAATGACAGACCAATAAATCATAAGATGGTCCCTTATTTTTGTAACTTCCCTTCAAATGGGAAGCTATGTCGAAAAAGGAGACTATCCTCACTGATTCCACTTCTATCCAATAGGTACTAAGCAGTATCAGTAGGCGGCATCAGACCTTAGCGCTCTTTTCGGACCATATCTTCCCATCTTTCATGAAAAAGATAATATTAGTGATGGATTATGTAGTTGCATGTCCCTAATACATTTAGGGGGATCACCTAAAAATGTTTATTGTTTTCTCGACTTATTGATTTCATTTTGATTTACTTTCATTATTGAGTCTCATTCATGATTGTACCTCTCTAGATCAAGTTTTAAAATGATTAGTGTTTAGCATGCATAAACCATTGGTTAGGTTTGAACTTGATCATTATGCTTTTTGTCAAATTGCATGAGCTAGTGGAATAAGAGTCATATATGTTATTGATTCAAGTTAGGTGGAAAGAAAAATCTCAGTGTTTTGAGATTTGTGAAAAATTGAGATTTTGTGTGTTTGATTTGAATCAAGCACATATCCTAATTCAAATCAAATTGAATAGAGGAAAATCAAAGTTTTTCAAACACTTTGATTTGAATCAAAATTTACACCTAATTTGAATCAGGCATTTTTTGAACACCTCTGGTTGACTTGATTCAAATGAGACTTTACACCTTATTCGAATTAGAAAGTTTTCTCACACTTTTTTAGTTGGCTCTGCTTCAATGGATTCAAATCAGAATTAACACTTGATTTGAATCAAGGGGCCTTTAATTCGAATTAGACTTTGCTCTTGACTCGAATCAACTGGAAAATGGGTAAAAACTCTGTTTTTTCTTTTATTTCACTTCACTTGTTATTTGACTCAAATCATGAATAACTCTTGATTTGAATCAGGCCTTGATAACGAGATTTGTAGTTGATTGAAGGAGACACGATCTTGAAATTGATTGTTCTTGAAGGTATGCTTGAGAATTTCAGGTAGCTTGCAAGGTTGAGGTTGTTGTCATTAATGTTGACAAATTCCAATGAAAACAAAGAGTTTTTTCTCTCCATGTTGCCTTGGTAGTGACTGTATGGAAGGCTGGGGATAAGGCGTAGTTCTTCTCAAATATTCAAGCAATTCGTCGCTCAAGGAATCAGTAGGAAAATGGGTTGATTTCTACACACGAAGGCATGAAGTAGATACGTGATATTGGAAGATTCAAGAAGCATTAATTTAGTAAAGATTACGCAGAAGAGTTTAGCATTACGTTGTATACAAGTCAAGATTCTGATAGGAGATTTTATATTTCTTAACATTATTTTGGATTGGTCATTGTATTAACTCTTACAAATATTTGTTAAATTAAAAGGAATAAGGCAGGTTCCACTAGGAAACCATTGAAGAGTGCACGTAGACAAAGCGAGCACGAACATCGAAGCACTATAAATCCCAATGTCATTTTTCTCCCTTACACTTGCATTTTATTTTCATACGATTTGCATGGTTAGGTATTTCAATACTAGCATAGTTTATCATTTATCAATTTATAAATATTTATTGTGTAATGTTAGGTTTTGTTACAATTGGTGTCTAATCTAGCTGCAATGATGATTAAAATCTGAGAAACAATTGAGGTTAGAATTCATTGTAATTTAATCATTGTATAATCACATCTTGTGAGTTATAGAATTGAATCATTCGTATAACTTTGTGCATCATCATGAAAACCATCGTTTGGTATTTGGAAATTGATTAAGAGTTAATGTGATCAAGTTTCAATAAACATATAATGTTCATATTTTTGTTTCAAACCTTCCGCTCGCATATTTTGAAAAACTCTGGTACTCTTTTTTAAAAAGACGGTTGAAGTTTTTAATAAGGGTCTATTACCCCCCCCCCCCCCTCTTCCATACCGTTTTTCTACTTCTCTATTCACACCTAACAAATTTGAGAATGGCTTCAGAAGTCGATGTGATGCCTAACCTCCTTATCACTAGGATCTCGGTTGTTCACCGCCCTAAAGTAATTAATAAATAACTAGTCATTTGTTCATCTTGGGCAACCTCTGCAGATTTCGAATATATAGAGGTCTTGTGGGAGAAGAGGGATCAACATTCGCACCCGTAACAATAGGATAGGATGAGAACTAAAAGGTTCACTATCATCTTTGACATAACCTTTGCCATATCCAGAACTATCACTAAGCATTATAAGGTTTGTGATGGGTTAGTTAACCTCTAAAGGTCGATGTTTGGAATTCCTGGATTCACTATCCCATAAGATGAATAAGCATCATTGTCATTAAGTACATATATTATATTTGCAGGTGCATCTTCTATGTTGTCCATGACTAAAACAACGAAAGGGGAACAAAGAATTGTAAACAAGAAAGAGAGAAATGGTACCTGAAGAAGCTGAGAACGAAGGTTACAATTAAAAGAGAGGTAACATTGAGGTTACGATGAACTAGGAAATGCAGGACCCAAAGAAGAAAAGATACTGATAAAATAAGTGTCATCAGATTTAGAGAGGAAAGATCAGTGTTTGAAGAAGATAATAAGCTTACGGTTTGCGCAAAAATGGAAAAGGGTGTTTGAAATACTAAGTGTTTCTTATATAGGAGAGCGAGAAAGGCTAATTAGTGGTCCAAATGAAAGAAAATGGAGAGACAAAAAACAACGGTTTGATTTTATGTCGGGAATAGAACGAAATTTGAGTGCACCTGAGCATCCTAAGTGGAAGCGCTACGCCCTGATCTAGAAACCTATGGCCATGTGTCGGAAAGATCCTAAGAAGCATATCAATGATGAGACTATCATTTAATGCAACTGTTCTCTAGGTTGCTCACGTTGGATGCCAGACCTTTTCCACTTCTCCAAGCAGGGACCCCGGTACGAAGAGTCCAACCCAGTTTTCTCAAAGACTTTATGTTGTTACGCCACTAGAATTCTTGAGGGCAACTGTTCTAGGTCAACTAAAGGTCCAATAAATGAAAGACCCAATCATTAGACCAAGACCATTCCTCGGGAACGAGGGATGTATAATTCAACCATGTTGTAGAGTCTCACACTTGATCCAAGCCATGGACCGCATTCCAAGTTGTGAAGCATGAGACACCTTAATCAACTTTCATATATAAGTTGTCTCCCGTAAAGAAATATATATGATTTAAATTCATTCTTACTCTCACATTATTCTTTATTTTCTTATTGAGTTGGACATTAGAGTGCTACCCTTACGGGTCAACTCCATCTTCGTTGCACCGAAAACTTACTCCACCGATCCAAGATTTCATTATACTGTCTCACCTATAATTTCTTTACCAAGCGGAACAAATGTCAAATAATCCTTCAACTATCTATATTTAAAAATTTGTCAACTATCTAAATTAAAAATTTGGAGTTTAGGTGATCACAATTTAGGAAGGCAAGGAGATTTATGAACTTTGAAGCATATCCACAAGATAACCGTTGAAGCATAGCCGAAAGTTAACTGTCTCGTTGGCCCTGTTGTCTCCACAGTTTTCGTATCTCTACTCAAATGACATTTGATATACCTGCTAGTTATTTCCTTATTCCTTCTTCAAAGAGTTTATCGGTAAACTACTCATATGTGAGAACTTATGAAAATATATACACAATAACTTATTAACATATCATAAACTATTTATACAACTTTGTTCAAATTATAATGTTATAAGATAGATATACTCGAATAAGTTCATGAAATCAGACACCATAATTAATTGTATTTGAAAATGACCAAACATGAAATTTTATTATTGCAACCAGGTTTAACAAAAACATACATATATTTGGAGCTTCCTACAACATATTAACTAGAACAAACCAAACTAGAAATCAAACAGCAGATCAGTACATTGCTGTAGCCTCCATTTTATTCAAACCATATTACTTATTTGGTGTATTTGCAATGAAGTTCACCAGCAGAACCATTAGACAGGGTATTTATATAACTCGAGAACCTTCTTCCAAGATGGTCTGCTACTGATATCATCCCACCAAGCACTCACATGTTTCCTTTCTCTAACCAAATTTCCTCTCCCAGTTTGATTCACCAAATAGTGACCAAATCCAAGATGACTAAGATCAGCAAGACTGAAGAAATCACCAGCCAAGTACTTTGTTTTTGATAGTCTGTCTTCATAAATATCCAACACTTTTTTGATCTTTTCATCACTCTCTTCAATCAGTTTATGGTCAGAAGGAACACCCCTTAATGGAGCAAACAGAACATGGATGACCAAGCTGTAGATTGGTGGCTGAAAGCTATGAGCATCCACTTCAAGCCATTGTTCCACAAGACCTCTTTCTTCTATTGTATTTCCTAATAAATCGGTTCCTTGGTCCTTGTACTTTTCTGCATAGTATCTGATTATTGCTCGAGATTCTGAAAATTGTGTGAAACTTTTCTATTAGTATCATTTTGATACAAAGTTGAAATATTAGAGATCTACAAGGTGAGGGAAACTTAAGGGTAATCTTTAACTACATAGCACCAAATAAATAAATAAAACATGGAGAAAATGTTAAAGGGGTGATGTAACTAACCGTAGAGGGTAAAATCACCATCTTGAATAAGAGGAACCTCTCCAAAAGGTTGCAGTTTGAGGAAATCGGGTTGTTTATGCTCTCCCTTGAAGAGATCAATATCAACTGTTTCAAACTCTATTTCTTTTTCAAACAGACAGGCCAACACCCTTTTCGAACAACCATAGGTTGGACCATACACTTTCACCACCATGTTTTCTACCCAAGAAATTTCAAGAGTTTATCTTGTTTGGGACTCTGTGTGTGTCAGAGTTGAGTTGTGTAAGTGGAGTAAAAGGAAAGTTCCAAGAATGTCATTGTGTCATGGTCATTGAATTCTTTCTACAGTAAATCAAATTATGGCTGCAGAAAATCGTAGTATTTACTTGGATACCTACTCTTCATTAACTAAAGAAAAAGAAAAAAGGATTTTTCACTTCAATAATCTCATATAAATTTTAAGTATCCAATGATTTATTATACCATCTATATATTGCTTAAGTACCCAATTTTAGAGTTTTTATCGTGGGATTTGGGGATTTATTTTGAAGTTTTTGATTTGTTGTACAGATATTCGATAAATGTAATTGTTTTGGATTTGTCAAAGGTTCAAATAGTTGGTATTCAATTTGAAACTCCATTTGATCAAGGTATAAAAGTCGATTCACACGGAAAGCAAGGTACATCAGGTGAAAGAAGCGAGTCAAAATCCATCAGTGAGAGTCGGGAGACGAACCTCTTGAGGAATCCCACCATTGTAGACCATACCCTTGACCCCGTTAGAAGTCGGCCACACACTAGAAGACAAACTCTCATGTCTCGTAGAAGAAGATCACTAGTCACACCTCAATGGATTGCATCAAATATTCACGCCAGACTAAGAGGGGAGTGGGGGTATAAATACGTCGTCATTCAGAAGCTATTGCTCCAGAATATTCAAAAAGGTAATTTTGTGTCTCCATAATATTTGCGGTCATCATCAAGATATGTCCTCAACGAAGCTAATCGTCCTGTGGTGCCCTCCAGTCAGTAAGATCCAGAGGCATACAAGTGGGCCATCACCCCATCGGGCAGACAAAGATAAGGCCGGCTACACTGACACCCCAACCAATTGAAAAGAATATGATAGACTATAGGAAACTCTATCATTGCCTCTGTTTTTATTAGTTAGATACTCTATAAAATCGTTGCACGGTTTTGATAGTTCATATCCCAATTATCAAAGAATATTGTATGTTCCATGCAGGACGACGTGAGTCGCTCTTTTAAGACATGCTTCACGTCCAAGGGCATTCACCTCAACATAGATGGTGCACCCCCTCCCTCTTTGGATCTAGTCAATCCAAGGGTATTAGAAGGTGGAGTCCGGAGACGTCCACCTCAATCTGAGTTATACCTTAGGGGTATGGACAAGGATCCTACCCTTAGTCGAAGAATGAAACTTTGTGATATGGAGCACAATACCATGATGTGATCACGTCTCTCCATATCTAGACCCAATCATAGAAAAAACATACACGTTAATACAGTGTATGCTAAATACAACAAAGAAATAAGTGTTGATTCAATGGTTGCTAACTATAGCAAGCAAATGCACACTAATCCATTTAATACTAACAACTGCATACAAATATGCATTGATTTAGTGGTTATTAACTACAGCAAACAAATACACATTGAATCAGCATACGTTCATCGCAACCAATAAGCACAACAACATGTAGCGGTAAATTCATGACCATTGAGCTATTGTTTAACTCAACGTCAATAAAATCCAAAGATAAGAAGTTTTCAAATGAAAACTAACAAAATGTCAGAGATTATAGGTAAGGGGGTTGGTTACACAAAGGGAAGGTATTAGCACCCAAAGTATCCTAGGTACTCCTAGGGAGCCCTTTTTTGTGTGCAAGAGTTTTAGTTGAAAAGATGTTTGCTAAAAAATTGAATGAGGGGATGAAAAAAGAATTCATTATTTATAATTTTTGTGTTTGACAAGACCTTCGGTCTTATGCCTACGTACCAACATAAAAATGAGGGATCAAAACCTCGTAGTTCGTGGTAAAAATTTCAAAGATGGGTGGATTAATTTTTATCAAAAACTTAAAGATCTTTTGTTATCAATGGGAGAATACTCAACCAAACATCCACCAATAATGAGGGCTTTACAACATTTAAGAGGGAGTGCTTCAACTTGGATTCAATCAACAAGTATGCCACTAACCCCTAATAAAGGGAAAGTCTTACAATCAATATATCATGTAATGGGAGAATTATATCTCAACCAAAGATAACTCAAATCTAAATGCTCTCTTTTAAAAAATATTAAAAGGAAAAGTCACAAAGTGGCCAAAAGGATTAGATGAGGTTGTTAGTTCTTTTTTGTCTTTTTGAAAATAGGGTCAATATGATTAAGTCAATTTACAAGTTTGATTAAGAAAATATTTTGAAAATCAATGGCATAAGGCCAAGGTTTCTACTCATTAAAATAAGTCTAAGTTGAAAACAACAAGCAAAGAAGTTTTAAAAATGAGAGAGAGATTTTGAAAATTAAAGAAGTAGGGGGAGATGAAAGGATTATCCTAGACAAGATTTAAAAGTTTAGAGTTGAAAAGATCTAACTAATGGGAAGCATCCACAAGACAATGGTTTCAAATAGAAACCCATTTCCTTTAGATTGTTAAGTAAGCAACAAAGCTATAATCATCTAAGCAATTAATAAGAAGACTAAATGGTATCAAATAAAGATAACCAAATATCCAAGCAAGCACTCCAAAGCAAGCAATCTTCAATTTATTTTAGATGTATCAGATGAAAAGTCCCTTGAAACATACTTAAAGAGAAAGTATCAAATGATATTAATAAGATCAAAATAAAAATTCAGACAAGAAAGAATGAATATAACAGATAAACCAAAGGAGTCTCTCAAGGCTTGTATCAGATGAATGACATTGGCCAAGAAATGGTCTCAAATTAATGGCATTGGCCAAGAATCCTCTATAGCTCAGGGATGTTGTCTTCTCTAAGTCCATAATTCCAAACCAAATCACATACAAAGGTCCAATAGTCCACCAATATATTTTTTTAGGGATTTTGTTTTTATTAAGTGTTTTAAGGTCCTAAGACCAAAAACAGAACAAAATCACAGGCACAAATACAATGTGGCTCAAGTGAGCAAAGTGAAAATGATTGAAACATAAACAAATTGCATGAATGTAAATTACAATGAATGATAAAGTGCAAGAATTTAAATTGAAATAAAGTAAATGATACTAAAAATAAAATCAATACAAAGAAATGTTAGTGGAGGAAGAAAAGAATGTTTAAGTCATTTTTTGGAGAACACTCAACCATCCACTCACAAGCATGAAGATATGAACCTAGACATCATTCATGAGAAGGGCTTAAACTTGGATAAAATCAACAAGTATGTCACTAGCTCTCACAAATGGAAAAGAGGTAAAATCTTCACACAATACCATGAGGAATGAGAGACTTACAATCTCACTTACAAAAATTCTATTGCTTTTGGACAAATTTAGCTCTCTGTTAAGCAATCGTAATTGGACTTATGTAGAAGTCACAACTATCTGAGGTCGGGCAAGAATAATATTGGTGTTAATGCATGCTAGAGACAAGGTATAAAGACCTAAAGCATACCACACACAAAAATAAGAGGGGATGAACCTATCTCAATCAAGCTCATGTTGACTCATCTGACACAAGGTCATTGATGAATCAACTAGCATTTTGATTCATGAGAAATCATTGGCCATGAATGGATTAGGGAATAAGTGAGATGAAGATGAAGTGAAAAAGATCCCAAATTAATAAATGGATTAATCTCACTTGATCAATACCATTTATTCATCTTGAGGGATGAAGTTCAAACTTCATCAACCCCCTAAATCCAATGGTATTGACCAAATCAAGGTCTAATTCAACCAAGACCAGGGCCAAACAGATATTGAGTAAACACAAAGTCAATAAAATGGCTCAACAAAATATTAAAGCAATTAAAACAATTTAAGTCAATTTTTAAATGAAGAAAAAAACATTTTAAAAGGTCAAAAACCTCAAATCCCTTCAAATAACCAGATAAATGGCCAAGGGATGTATCATAGGTCAAACAAGGTCAAAGGATCATTGACTAATTTTTTTGGCATTTTTTGAAAGTCAGAAGTCTTTAAAATCATTTAAAAACAAGTCAAAATTTCACAAAATTTACTAAAAATATCAAACTCAATCCAAAAAATAATTTTAATTCAAAAATAAGAAGAGCAAATTATTTGTGAAATTTTTGTGGCAGTCCCATATATTTTGGATTAAAATTGAAATTATAATGAATTTTGTAAGCAAGTGGTATTTAAAGATTAATTTGGAAAATAAAAGAAAATAGAAAAAACAAGGGCCATCAGATCTCTCTCATTAATTGAGGTGGCAAATCTGATGGCCACGCGTGTATCATCCACCAAAGACCTTAGTCAACGCGTGCACAACAATGATAATCACATTAGATGGACCAGATTAGAACGTGGTCTCATGATCATATGGTCTGGACAACGCCAACACATGACCGGAGCCCTAGCTCAGGTCATCTTCTCCGGCCACCTCACCGGACTAGTCAAGATCAAAAGTTCACCAAAATAAATGATTCATATACTATTTTGAAGAGAAAATCACGAGGATTCCAAATTTGACCTCCAAATTTTCCAACTCTCACTCTATAATGAGAAATGTGGAGTTGAAAATTGAGGTATGCAAACTGAATTGCTTTGATTCAACCTCAAAGAAACTTAGTATCAATGCCTACATTGGTAAGACTTCAGTCAACCAAAAATCAAGCCAAAATCTCAAGTAATGAGTGAGAATCGAATAAGAGGAGTTTGTGAAAATTCACCTTCGGGTTGCAGTTTTGAAGCTCTATCTTGGTGCAATTTCACTTGGTCTTGCTTCCTTTTGCTTGTAAGATATGATTAGGATTAAAATGGATGTGAATCCTTGGAGTTCTAGTTCAGAAACAGAAGTTGAACTAGAAGCTCAATTTCAATGAAATCTTCAAGGTAGTCTATGCAATGTGGCAATGGGATTGCTGGGCAGAGCTCGGGCAAGGGTTTTTTTTCAATCTGAGGCAATGCATCTCAATTGGCCATGGAAAATGATTTCTACACCTTTCACATTTTGGCCAAAAATAGAAATCCAATGTGCATGGGTGCAGGGGCATGTGTTTAGGCCCAAATGATCATTGCAATCAGTCCAAATTCCTGAACAAATGATGTTGAGATCATAACATGAAGCCATGCAAAGATGTGTAATACTTGAGTTCAAAAGTTTCCAAATTGGGCCATGCAAAGAAACCATGCGTAAGTCCCTCAATTTTTGTCTAAATGGAATGATCTTGGACTCTTTGGAAAGCTACCATCATGGGGAAAAACTTCGATGTTGGTAATTTTCAATTTGAAGCTTAGAACATGATGAATTTTGGCCTTGAAGTTGGAGGAATCAAACATACTTGAAATTTTTCTAAGTTAAAAGTTAAATGACCCCTTTTTCCACCTTGAATAACTTTTGCTATGAAATTCAAATGACTCTGGCTCCTTATTAAATGTTATAGCTATTCAAATTATCTTAAATTTGGTCATAAACTTGAAACAATTTTGATCTTGCATGATGAAGTTATGAATTTTAGAAGTTGACGAAAATTGCTTGTTCAATGGTAAGGACCTAAATGGACCTATAATGTTTCCTCATGGAACACACCCTTGTAGATGGAATTTGAATTTTCTCAAAGAATAAAATTTGAATAAGACATATTGAAATTGATTATGAAACTTGGATAATCTTCATATCATAAAAATTGAGCAAGTTATGGTTCTTTGAAGTTGATCTTCTATCTAGGGCATAAAGAAAATGACCTATAATCTTTCACCATAAAAAATGACTTTCCAAGCAAAATTAGCTCTTTATTCCAACATGAAAGTTGTTTTAAATGTCATAAAGAGTAACTTTTATCTTAGAATCATTTTCATATGACAAAAATTGTAGGAGATAGGGTCTAGGGAACCCTAGATTTGACTAGTTGACTTTTCTAGTTAACCTCCTTGAACTAACTTGCAAAATTGAAGTTCCTTTGCTATTTGGGGATCATGGAGGATCATATATGGTTATTATGAAGTTCAATTGAGTATCCCTTTATATATTTGGCCAAATGTTAAAGAAAATTGTTGAGGAAGGTACACAAGATACCCAAATGAATTAGGGCTTCCTTGACAAACAAGCTTCAACTATTGATAAATTCTTGATCAAAATTACAAATAAAGAACATGGGGATCCATATATGATGCTTTGAACCAATGTGCAACCTTTATAACTTGATCCCTTGCACCGAGGGTCTCAAACCCTAGTTGTGGGCTTGATGAGGCACACGTGGACATACACACAACCTACAAAAGAAACAAAGCTACACATAGACACATTTTTCGTATTTTGGTTAGTAAAACAAAGAAAATAAAGCATGATACAATCAAATATGCTTGGTGATCTCTCCCAATGCAAACCCAATGAATGATAGGTGAGGAGGATACAAAGGTGTGATCCCAATGCTAAATGTCAAACTATGAGATGGCATGAGGGATCTTAGGGGTAAATTTGGGGTCTTACACAACCAAACGAGGTAGGCAATAATGTTTAATTTGTTAGACTGTGAATTACAAGAGACAGTTGTCAAGCGGGTCCAAAGTGAACGACATAATACTTCAGGGTAGCGAGACACCTTTTTTCCTGGTGAAGGAAAATCATAAGGGCTCTCACACCCAAAGCAGACAACACTTTACAGCTGCAACAAAGAAAACTTGAAGCCCATCAGTGAACACCGATATTTCCCCTGAAGAAAACAAACTTAACATTGTAAGGATGATGGTCAAACCCTAGCGATGTAATAATTTGCAAGCAATCAGAAAGTGTAGTACAACAATAAAATGGAGTCAAATACAAGAATTATAGTTAAACAAGGAACAAATCATTGAGGTAAAGATATTTTTATAAATATTTGTCATTACACCCAAGGCACAAAGTCGAGGAAATGTTAAAGGATAATAAAATAATAAAGTAAGAAAATGAGCGATCAAGTTGAAGCACCCGGAGCCGCAGTACCATGATCACCCTATGGAGTCCCCTCGGGAGAAGCTTAGAAGGGGTTTAGGTCTTCGACGGGAATTGGAGCAGCAGGCCAGAACCACCTTGCATGTTCCACAACCAGATCGCAGACCCCCTACATGGCTTACACAACTTTGTCTTAAAGAGTCTTCAAGGCTTTGACATGAGCCTCAACCTCCTAATGAAGAGTCTTCTGATGCTCCTGCGCATGGTGGTTCATCTTAGTAACAGAATAAGAGGCCTCATGATGTTGCTTTTCCTCTGCTGTAAGAGCAGCCTCCAGCTCATCTATTTGTGTAGCAAGGGTAGAAGGAGTATCGTATTTCTTTGTATCCTATTAAAAATAGTCGGCAAGATTTTCCTTCTACTGTAGTTCAGCCAACTGCTTTTGAAATGGTGGTTACCTCTTCTCCATACACACTTCACGTTATAAGTGTCCCTATTCTTGTAGGGATTTCCAACAGCCAAGACGTCTCATAAGCCAACAACAACAAGAGAGGACAAGGAAGAGGCATGTACATGTTGCAGCTAATCTCAGAGACGAACTCCATCTTCTCCGCCTTAGAGAGGTTTTGCATGTAGGATAGATCCTCAGTCGATGCCATCATAATATCTTCCTCATGAGTGTGGGCAAGTCGAGAGGGAAAATAGCCAGTCATCCGAAGAAAGGGGGGCATATCCCCTGAAGCATCGCCCCTAGAAACACGAGTTCGTTTATTTATACCTTCTTCACAGGAGGAGTGTCTGTCTTTATCCCACCACTTCTTTTTCAAAATTGGGGGCGTAGGTACTTTTTCCACATTCAAAGTAGTTGTAGCAGTAACAAGTTGGTCGACCCCGGGGTAGCAGTTGCAGTCTCAATGGCTGAAGTATGGGCGATGGTCAAAGTAAGAGTAGTGCTCTTCGGGAAAGGAATCATAACTTAAATACCTTGAGCACTCCCAAGTTCATAGAACATCTATAACATTTTCATGTTATTTGCAAAATGCAACCACATGTGTCAACGATATAAAATATAAAATAAACAAAAGGACTTTGTCCTCACCAAAAATATCTTTCCTCTCATCCTGGTTGAACGTGCTCAAGATTGCAAAAGTTTCAATCCAAATCTTCCTTACCTCGGTAGAAGGCACTTCACCGAGGCAAAACTTGTCTTCATAGCCAAGCCCTTGGAACCAAGAATGCAAGTTTTCCTTCATCATTGTCTCGTTAGAGGAAAGAAGGCTTGGTTTAGTATGGTAAGAAAGGGCGTCCATATAGAATTGAGATGAAGACCAATACATCTGAAACATGCCCTTATATAAGCGAGAAGACTCAGTAGGGAGTAGCAGACGGTGAGGTGGGCCTCTGACGTCAGGGGTTTAACCAGTGTTGTACCCCAAAAGTTTCCTTCCCCTCTTCATCTTTTCATTCAACCCTTGACTTGAGAATCATTTGCATACCCTCATGTTTCATTCATGTGCATCAACATTCATCCATACTTAAGATTCAAAGTTCTTGGCTTGCAAAGCTAAGGTTTGTTTGTGGACAAAACCCTAAAGGCATGGCTTGGGTATTCATCTGATCATGGGGGATGTGAAACCCTGATGGCTTGATCGTTGGGACAGGAATTCAACAAGGTTCCATCATGATACTCCTCAAGAGTCTCAAACCACAATTTCTTGAGGATTTGGTTCTAAGGCTTCATGGATGTTCTTTAGGCCTTATCTGGACTTCTAAACCCTAGTTTGGGGTTCATATGTTGAAGGATTAATTGAGAAGCATCCTAACCCATCCAAAGGCCTTGATTTAAGGATATGTTATTGAAACCCTAATCTCAGAGGCTTGAAGGTTTATAGTAGTAAATTTTGACCTGTGACCTTGGTTTGACTGAAACCCTAGCCCAATTGGGAAAGGCTATTGCCCAACTTCTTGTCATGCTTGCATCAATACATTGATCCTTTGGGCTTTGGTTTGCTTTTGATCCATCAAGGCTCTTTAACCATTTCTAGATCATCATTGTGGGTCTATCCATGTTTAATCAAGGTTCATGTCGACCGACACAATTCCATACAAGAAAAACCTAGTTTGAGATCTACAATTGACTTTGGACAACTGTTGACTTTTTGGTCAACTAGTTGACCAAAGTCAACCACTTTCCATAAGTCATTTTCAAGCCATCCATCTTTAATCCATATCCATTTCAAAGGTTGTGATTCATTCTAAACCTTGATCCTCTTTAACTATATTCATTGTATTTTCCATTCAGCATCCAACCTTCATATCTAATTTCAAACTAAATTCCTTTTCTTTCACACAATTTCATGATAAGCCTTGAATCAACCAATTTCCAAATGTTCAAAGTGTCATACCATTTTCAAATTCAATACAACTATCCTACAAATGTCATGCCATAAAATCATTCATTTCATTCACAAACCAATCCTAACTTTCATATCACAATCTTTACTTCCATTTACAAATTGAAACCATGAACAAAAATCAAGTTATACCTCATTACATCCTAGACAATTCAAGACCACTCATCTTAGCATAGCATTGCCATTATCATAACTAACATACACAAATTACATCTATACATAATCCAAACTTTCAAAACATAACATTCATTCATTAAGCTTCCTTACAATCCATTTTGTCAAGTTCAAATCCAAACATTCATAACCTTCCATACAAAATCAAGATTCAATAAACCATTCAAATTCCCATTTACAAGTCAATATACTTTCTATTTCATTATGAATCAATACACAATTCATCTAAATTTTCTAACATCCATACAATTTACAAGCATTTCAAAAAACCACTCCAACAATGAAACATCCTAAGTTCATTATAAGCTAAACACCCTAACAAAATCCTTACTAACATCAAAGTGTTTAAATACATTTGAGTTAAAAATGGAGTGGGTTGTCTACAAGGGGTGTTACACCATGATACCAAGATACAAAGCAAGTGTTAAACCTAAAAACTTGGCCAAGACAGAATGTTAAAGGCCACAAAAGATCCATGCCACCACTCTCCACTATCACAAAAGTCAGTAGACAGAAAACTACTGACATGATGACAATCTCCAACAGATCCTTCCCATTCAAGTGACATCAAGGCTCCAACTGAGATTGTGGCCACAAGGATGATGTGAACCTGCTCTTTTAGTACCTTCACCAAGAATGAATTCATCATTTTTCTCTACAGTGGATGGAAGTTCATGTTAAATGACTTGGCCTCTAGCTGCAACAACAGTTCATCAATACTAGACCTGCAAAACAATAAACATCAATAAGATACAACATCCAACATTAAATTTCATTTCCATGCTAACATCAATCCATAACAGGATGCAACAAAACCAAAGAAAAATAGCAAGTCAAACCAATATTGCAAACCTGTTTACATTACATATTCAATATCATTCATAGCAGACCAAGGAGAATGCAGCCACAAGCAAGGAAAATAATTGGCATGAATTTCATTACCATCCTGCATCCAATCTTGGAACTTGTCACAACCATACCATAACAAGGCCAAGCAACATACATGCTTCCTATCAGTAGACATCAACTCAAAATGCTAACAGTGGACAGCATCAAGCATAGCATGTAAGTCAGTTCATGACACATCCCAAGTAGTGCAAAATACATGGAAAGAAAGAAGAAAAATGTATACATCCTGCACTTGTTGTTTTGAAAATAGAATGCACCATTTGGAAGTTCCTCCACAACTACCATATACCCTACATTTGAAAATAGAAGTAGGATACCCTGCAAGTTCATTTAACATTACAAAATTTGATACGATGATAAGTTATCAGAGGAAATACACACCAGAGGAAAACCATCCTATCAACTCAATCGAATTTCATAACTGATCACCCTAACTAAAATCCTAATTTTTAACTAACTTGAAATTTGGAGTGAATGTGAATTTGCATTTCAAAAATGAATCACCAAAAATCTATAAATACTCTTCATCACTGAATCATTTAGATCGATCTCAGAACCTATGAATCATCCTCAATCTCTCAACTATCACTCTCTTCATAACCTCACACTTTCTCTCTACAACTCCTGCTTCTCACAAACCATGGGCTCTCTCTCAAAGTACCATCTCAAACACATGTTTCAAAAGAACAAGAAGGATCTTAATAAGAAGATAAGAGCAGGAACATACCGGATTTCAAGCGATTTTCCTTCGTTTCTTCGTCCTCTTTGATCTCACACTTCTCTAGAGAAATCCCCAGCTTCGGAGGTAGATTCATCTTCACCACTCCATTTCAATTTGGTCATCATGTTGTAGCTTGCATCAAGGTTATTTCTAAGCTCTAACAGTTAGATATCTGAATCTTGATCTTCGCCATGTAATTTTCGTATGAACTATAAGACCCCAATTGTTGACCCTAAGATCTCTCATGCTATCTCATCATTTGCATTGGCTTTGGGATCACACCTTGGTGTTCTCCTTACTCCTCCTTCACTGGGTTTAAATTGGGAGATATCACCAAACACATTTGATTGTATCATACTTTTTTTTTATTTGTTTACTATCCAAAATGCCAAATATGTCTAGTATAGCTTTGTTTCTTTTGTAGATAGTGTGTATGTCCATCTATGCATCATCAAGCTCACATCTAGGATTTAAGACTCTTAAGGCAAGAGATCGATCCAGGAAAGGTTCACCAAGGTTCTAAGCATCATATATGGATCCCCATGTACTTTATTTGTCAATTTTATCAATAATTCATCAAGATATTTGAAGCTTGTTTGCCTTGGAAACCCTAATTCATCTGGGTATTTTGTGTGACTTCCTCAGCAAGTTTCTTCAACAATTGGTCAAATATTGAAAGGGATACTTCATTTCACATCATCTCAAGCATATATGATTCTCCATGAGCCCCAAAGATCAAAAGAACTTCAAGTTTGCAAGTTGGTTCAAAGAGGTTGACCAGAGAAAGTCAACTAGTCAAATCTGGGATTCCCTATATCCTATATCAAACATTTTTGTCATATGAAAATGATTCCAAGATAAACGTTACTATTTATGAAATTTTAAACAACTTTCATGTTGGTATCAATAGCTACTTTTTCTTGGAAATTCATTTTTTATGGTTAAAGATTATAGGTCATTTTGTGTGTGCCCTAAATAGAAGGCCAACTTCCAAGAACCATAACTTGCTCAAGTTTTATGATATTAAGACCATCAAAATTTCATGATCAAATTCAATCTCTCTCCAACAACTTTTATTCTTTGATAAATGTCAAAATCTACTTGAAAGGGTATCTACCAAGAAGAAACATTATTGGTCATTTTGGGCCATCATCATTGAACTAGCAATTTTCCTCAACTTCTAAAATCCATAACTCCCTCATGAAAAAATCAAATGGTATCAAATTTATGACCAAATTGAAGAGTATTTAAAGATATACAACTTTGTATGAGTAACTATTTTCATTTGAAGCTCATAGCAAACATTATTTAAGGTGGAAAAAGTGGTCATTTGACTTTTAACTTAGAAAATTTTTCAACTATGTTTGATTCCTCCAACTTCCACCTCAAAATTCATCATGATCCAAGATCCAAATAGAAAAATGTTCAACATAAAAGTTTCTCCCCTTCATGCTATCTTTCCAAACATTCCAAGATCATGGCATTTGGAGCATTTTTGAGTAACTTGCGTATGGTTGTAATGCATGCCCCATTAGGAAAGTTTCATCACCAATTTTCATTTCACTAATGCATGGTTCCATGTTATTAATTTAGGTTGATTAGCACATGATTTTGGACCTATTCGCATCATTTCATGGGCTTTGTGCACGCCCATGCAAGATGCACCTCACATTGCTATTTTTGGCCAAAGTTTGAAAGTGTATGGAAAGCATTTGAAAAGCATATAAATACATTGCCCTTGTGATCAGAATGAGGACCCCTTCGCCCAAGCTTTGAATTGTGTCTTCCCCAACCTCCATTGATAGGATAACCTTGAAGATGTCTCTTGAAATCGAGCTTCAATTCCACTTCTGCTTTGGGGTTGAAACACCAAGGATTTAAGCCATTTGATCATCCATTTCACTTCCTACAAGTTGTTAGAAGTAAGCCAAACCAAATTGGAAGAGAGGTCAAGCTCAATTGAAGCAAACCGAAGGTGAATTTTATGATTTTTCCCTTCTTCGATTCTCCCTCAGTTCTCCACCATTTTGTTTGATCTTTGGTTGTATGAAGACCTACCAATGTAGGCAAAAGGATTGAGTTGTTTTAAGGTCAAATCGAAGCAACTCAGTTCATACTCCTCAATTTTCAATTCCATGTCTCTCCCAATATGGTGAGAATTGGAAAGTTTTAAGGACAGATTCGAAATCCTGGCGTTTTTCTCTTCAATTTAGTATATGTGTTTTTTATTTTCATGAACTTTGGTGGTGGACCAGTCCGGTGAGGTCCACCGGAGAAGTTGATCGGAGCCCTAGCTCTGGTGGTGTGCTGGCATCAGTCCCAGCCCTCTGATCATCTCCCACGTTCTAATCAGGTCCCTTGGTTTTGATTACTCCTTTTGCCACATATTGACTGAAGCGTGTGGTAGTCCCTAAGTGCGTAGTCATCAAATATGCCACCTCAATTAATGAGGGAGATCTGATGGCCCTTGTTTTTTCCATTTATTTTATTAATTTTGATTTTATTTTAATTTGCCATATTTTATTTAATTCATATTAAATTCATTTTTAATCCAAAAAATATAGGACTTTCACTCAACACCTTTAAATATTTTCCTCTTCCATATTTTCAATTAAAATAATTTTTTGGATTAACTTTGATATTTTTTTGTGAATTAAGTGATTTTTAACTTGTTTTTAAATATTTTTAAATACTTCTAACTTTCCAAAAATTCCAAAAAAATTTGTCTAAGGTCCTTTGACTTTGTTTAACCTACGATAAATCCCTTGGCCATTTATTTGGTGATTTGAAGGGATTTGAGGTTTTGACTTTTGAAAAATGCATTTTAATTCATTTTTAATTTGATTTTTAATTTTTTAATTGTTTAAAAATATTGTTGAACCATTTGGTTGAACTTGTGATGTTTGACCCTGATTATGGTTGATTTGAACTTCTATTTGACCAATACTATTGGACTTAGGGGGTTGATGAAATGTACATTTCATCCCTCAAGATGAATGGATAGTATTAATCAGATGAAATTCCTCCTATAGTCAATTTGAGTTTCTATTTCCCTTTCCCTCTTCATATCCATTACCATTCTTCCCTAATCCATTCATTGACCAATGACTTCTCAAATATCAAATGCTAGTTGATTTATCAATGACCTTGTGTCAGATGAATCAACATGAGCCTAATTGAAATAGGTTTATCCCATTTTGTTTTTTTTGTGTGTGTTATGTCTTAGTAGCTTAGTTCTTTGTACCATGTCTCTAACATGCATTAACACCAATATTTTTATTTTGCGACCTCAGATAGCTGCGACTTCTACATAAGTCTAATTACGACTGCTTAACATAGAGCTAAATTTGTCCCCAAAGGCATATCATTCTTGTAAGTGAGATTGTAAGTCTCCCATTCTTCATGGCATTATGTGAAAACTTAACCTTTTTTCCATTTGTGAGAGCTAGTGGCATACTTGTTGATTTATCCAAGTTGGAGTCATTCTCATAGGTGATGTCTTGGTTTATGGCTTCATATTTGTGAATGAATGCTTGAGTGTTCTCCAAGGAATGACTTAAATAATTAAACTCTTCAACTAACACTTCACTAACCTCTTATAAACATTGCTTTACTTTCAAGTCATTTACTTAATGCAATTTAAATTCAAGTACTTTTATCATTCATTGCCATTTATATTTCATGCAAGATGTTTATGTTTTAGTGATTTTTATTTTGCTAATTTGAGTCATATCATTTGTGCTTATATATATATATATATATATATATATATATATATATATATATATATATATATATATATATATATATATATATATATATATATATATATATATATATATATATATATATATATATATATATATATATATATATACCCCCTGTGTAACCAACCCCCTTACCTGTAATCTCTGAAATTTTATTAGTTTGATTTAAAAACTTCTTATCTTTAGGTTTTGTTCTTACTTTTCCCTTTTCCTTTGGAAACAAATAAAGCACGGCGACGACTCTAATTTTTTAATTGATGTTGGGTTTATCCATAGCTCGATGGTCATGAATGCACCGCTACAAGAACTTCTAGGGTTCTTGGATATTTTGACTCGATTGCAAGTTTAGAGGCAGAATCATGGAAAAGTAAGGGAAGTTTCTTGATGAGGAGGCCAAGGTGGTCATGATGAGGTTTGAGAATTCCATTTACGGTGACCACCGCCACTAGAAGCGACTTCTGGCACGGTGGTCCACAACGAGTGTTGACCTGAGCTGAATCTAGCGCGCATTTTATCTTTCATTCAAATTCAATTCTAAACGCGTGTGCTTAATGGTGTTGTTTTACATCCATGGCTTTGCTTCTGATGGGCCAGCATTGTGGGCATAACAGCCTTTCATTCATCATCCTCCCAACTTGCCTCACATACCCCCATGTTGTGTGGACCTTTTTTTGTTTGCAGGAAGAAGACTTTCGTTGGGCTTATGGCTCAACTGCCGATTGCACACCATTTTTAGTTATGCACCCCATTAGTTTAATCATCATTTAGTTTTAATTTTTTAGCTTAATTAAGTTTAATCTAGATTAACTCTTGTTAATCAGTTTTTTAGTTTAATCAAATTTTAGGATTTAGTTAGAATTTTAGTGATTAATTAGGAGCTTTAGGTAATTAGCTTAGAGTTTTAATTAGAATAAAAACTAGGATTAATTAGAATTTTATTTGTTTTTTAGAATTTACTTAAAATTGTAAATAATTAGGTTTTGAAATTGATTAGAATAGATTTTAGAACTTGATTAATTTTTTAAGTTTTAGTTAGGATATTAATTTGGTTCCTAATTGAATATTCATGTGAATTGACCCTTTTACCCTTAGGGGTTATTTTGTCTTAGAAATGCATGTTTCCTTTAGGATTAGGATTGGCTTAGAATAATTAACTAGTTTTAATCCAATATTTTTTTTCATTTAGTATCTAATCAGTATGACTTTAATTGTGGCATGCTCCCTTAGGAATATTGTGTGAATAATTTTAACCCTTCAATTTGGTTAACCATACATTTTCAAGTTAATTCAAACCCTCGATTCAAGTTGATCAAAAGCAATTTTGATTAACTAAATCCTTTGCTCATGTATAATCACACAGTCTATTCAAGTGATAAAAAGTCCCTTGATAACTTGATAAGACTCTTTCTGTAAGTTATGGATCTCAAGGCCTTAAGTCCAGACTCTCATTCAAGGCATCCCAGTCATATCAAATAGTGGATTATACAAGGCATATCAAAGGTGTTTCTTCAAAAGCTTATCAATCAAGATCAAATTGTGTGACATGAGCCTTAAGAAATAGGGAATGAATGAGAGTGGAGAATTCCATTAACTCATTATGAATATCTTTGGGTATGAGGCAAATGACTCAGTTTCTCATTGTATTCATCTCTATTCGTAGACTTTAGCACAGTTCAAATCATATGATTGTCAAGTCTCTCCTTTCAAAGCAACAATGCAATAAGCAAAGGTCTTCATCAACAACTTATTAATCATGATTCAAGTTGTATGCCATGAGCCTAAAGTAATAAAGAATGATGAGAGTGGAGAATTCATATTCTTGTCTAGGGTATCCTTGGGTACAAGACGAATGACCCAATTGCTCAAGGTATTCGCCTTTGTTCATAGACTTTAGTGCAATTTGAATCGAATGATTGATAAGGCCTTCATCATCATAGGAAACAACAAAGATTCTTCTCTAATAACTTGAAAGTTATGATGAGAATCACATACCACGAGCCTTAAGTAGTAAAGAATGAATGAGAGTGGAGAATTCTATTAACTCATTATGAATATCTTTGGGTACAGGACGAATGATCCAGTTGCTCATCGTATTCACCTTTACTCATAGACTTTAGTGTGGTTCATATCCAATGACTGCGAAGTCATTTTCATCTTCCATTATCATATATCATTTCTCTTGCCCCATCAATATCTTGTTGTCAACCCTAGTGGGATGAACTATGAAAGCTCTGACTTTCTCATTGCACAGTGAGAATACATAGGCACGAGAATTCATATTCTCAACGAGCTACCTTATTTATTCATCTTATCTTATTCATGTGTCTTCATTCATCAATCAATACCATCTTTTTTAGATCAAATATCACTTTTCCTTGGACCCCATGCACATCCTTTTAGGACGATATAGTCGCAGTCCATCTTGTGAACCAAGAGTTGTTAGGCTCGTACCCAAATATTTTATTCCTTCTTTTTTGGCTAAGATGCATGTTTAGTCTTTGGTTCAGAGTCTATTTCCTTCATGGATCCAAGATACCTTTCTTTGTTGATCTCAAGTTTTTTTATTCCCCAACAAGTAATACATCATTCCCTGTATTAACAATACTGCAGCCAATCCTTGAAGGGGTGTTTGTCTTGTGAGTCTTTGTTGCTTAAGAAAATATCTCTCCCTTTGTTCCCATTGAAGTTAAGCTTTGAAATTGGGTTTGTCTTGTGAGTCCCCATTTCTTATACAAACACTCTTTTGTTACCATTCTTTTGGTATAAGTTACTTTTCATCCCTTCCTTATCTTTCTTTGTTCTCGTGGTTCCACGAACTACGAATGCTCTGACTTTCTCATTGCACAGTGAGAATACGTAGGCATGATGATGTGAATCCTTGGCGAGCACATTTCTAATTATCCCTCCTTCCTTAGCGTATTTTCCACTCATATCCATGATGCATTCATATATACCTATACTCATTACATGTGATATACTATTTGTAGCGGTAAATTCATGACCATTAAGCTATGGATAAACTTAACGTCAAGAAAACCAGAGTCGCCACCGCGCTTTTATTGTTTCCAAAGGAAAAGGGAAAAGTACGAGCGAAACCCAAAGATAATAAGTTTTCAAATCAAAACTAATAAAATGGCAAAGATTACAGGTAAGGGGGTTGGTTACACAAAGGGAAGGTGTTAGCACCCAAAGTGTCCTAGGTACTCCTAGGGAGCCCTTTTTTATATGTGTATGTGTTTTGGTATAAAAGATATTTGCAATAAATAGAGTGTGGGGATGACAAAAAAATTCATTAATTATATTTTTGTGTTTGACAAGACCTTCGTACTTGTGCCTACATACCAACATAAAAATGAGGGATCAAAACCTCGTAGTTCGTGGTATCAATTTCAAATAGACAAGAATGTCATATAGAAACTCACTTTTCCTTTGGAATTTAGAATCAAGAAATATCAATAAACAAATATCAAGATGAAGAGAAAGGCATCAAATAAAGATAGCCACATCCAAGCAAGCAACTTCACAGTCTTCTTCTTAATCTTTCCATGTATTAGATGAAATACTCCTTGATTGGCTCAGAATAACGCATTAGACACAAGTTCAAAGTAACATTTGCATCAAGACCATGTAGCAGATGACTTCATGTGGATCCCAATACTTGAATCAAATGAAAGCTCAAATCACAATAACTTGGTCTCCGAAAAGTGGGCATTGGCCAAGTCCTTTTGCATATGGAATGTTGCCTAATTCTAAGTCCAAAGCTCAGACCAAATCCAACAGTCCACACAAACATTTTTTTAGGGTTTTTATTGTTTATTAAGTATTTTAAGGTCCTAAGACCACAAACACAAACAAGATATACAAACAAATATATACAATCACAATATATGACTCAAGTGAGCAAAGTGAAAACGACATAAACATAAACAAGTTAAATGATATGTAAATGGCAAATGAAATGGTAAATGGCTTGAATTTAAATTGCATAAAGTAAATGACTTGAAATTAAAAGCAAGAATAATAAGAGTTAGTCAAATGTTAGTTGATTAGATGTTAGTAGAGTTTTGCTTTTCAATTGATTAAGTCATTCTTTGGAGAACACTCAACCCTCTATTCACAAGCATGGATCCTTGAACCAAGACATCTTCCAAAGGAAGGAAAAAAGGCCAAGTTTCCATACAATACCATGAAAGGGGGAAGACTTACAATCTCACTTACTAGAATTATATGCCTTTGGATCAAAGTTAGCGCTATGTTAAGCAATCGTAATTGGACTTATATAGAAGTCACAACTATCTGAGGTCGGGCAATATAAATTTTGGTGTTAATGCATGTTATAGATATGGTATAATGAACCATACTCCTAAAACATACCACAAACAAAAGAAAATGATCAAAGGATGGACCTAATCTCATCCATACTTGTATTGGTTCATCTAACATGAAGTTATTGATGAACCAATTATCTTTACGATATTGAGACTTCATTGGTCAATGAAAGGGATGAGATAGAATGGGATTAAAGATGAAGAGGGAGGAATGAGATCAACACAAATTGGTCATGGGAGGAATTTTATCAAATTAAAATCATTCATTCATTTTGGGAGATGAAATGTACATTTCATCAATCCCCTAAATCAAATTATTTTAATCCAACAAAAGTCAAATCAACCTTGACCAAGGCCCAAACACATAGTCAAACTTCACAAGTCAATAAAAATGGCTCAACATAACTTCTACATAATTAATCAATTAAAAAATAAAAATAAAATGCATTTAAATTAAATTATGTTTGATCAAAAACCTAAAACCTCTTCAAAACACCAAATAAATAGCCAAGCGATTAATCCTAGGTCAAACGTGGTCAAAGGACCTTAGACAAAAAAATTCATTATTTTTGAAAAGTCAGAAGTATTTTTATTCAATTAAAAATATGCACAAAAACAGTTAAATCATGAAAAATATCAAAATTAATCCAAAAAAAAATTTTAACTCAGAAAATGAAAAAGGAAAATATTTGAATTTTTTTTGTGAAAGTCCCATATTTTTTGGATTAAAAATGAAATTGATATGAATTAATTAAAAATAAGGGATTAAATGAAATAATCAGAACATCAAAAAAAGGAGAGCCATTTGATCTCCCTCATTAATTGAGGTGGTAGAACAGATGGTTAAAAATGCGTGTTCCACCAATGCTTCAGTCAACTGTCCCACACGCGTGGTAATCAATTTGGATGGATGAGATTAAAACGTGAGAACCAAATCAAATGGCCTAGATTGTTCCAGCGTACCACCGGAGCCCTAGCTCCGGTCATCTTCTCTAGTGAGCACCACCGGTTTGGTTCAGGTTCAACTCAATGGAAAATGAAAAGTGAATACACTAATTTGAAGGAAAAATCCTCAGGAGCACAAATTTGGCCTCAATTTTGTCCAATTCTAAGTATATAAAAAGATACATGGATTTGAATTTTGAGGATCATGAAATGAGTTGCTTCTATTTGACCTCAAAGGAACTCAATCTTCTTGGCTACATTGATAGAACTTCAGACAACCAAAATCAACAATAATGGTAAAGAATTGAGGGAGAATTGAAGAGATGAAAATTATGAAAATCCACCTTCAATGGAGCTTCAGATTGGCACGATCTTGATTTCAATTATGCTTGGTCTTGCTTCATATGCTTGATGGAAGTGAAATGGATCAAAGAAAGGGATGGACTCTTGGAGTTTCAATCTCAAAACAGATGGAGAATTGAAACTCGATTTTCAAAGAAAATCCTCAAGTTTATCCTTCAATGGTGCGGGTTTGGCGTTGCAGGTTCAAAGCTTGGGCATGAGGTCCTTAATTCTGAGCAATGAGGGTCTTATTTATAGGCCATGAGATTGATTTTTGCACACTTCCAAATTTGTCAAATTTTGAAAATCCTCTTTGCATGGTTGCATGGGCATGTGCTAGGCCCATGGAATGATGTGATCTGATCCATAATTGAATGTTAATCATGCTGAAACCAAGTTGGAAGGCCAAGCAAATGTGTATGAAAAATGGAAGTGAAAAACATCCAAATGGTCCTTCAACTTACACCCATGCACAATTCCTTCATACTTTGGCCAAATTAGGTGATCTTAGACTTTTTGTAAAGGTGAGATCAAGGGGGACAACTTTGATGTTGAACATGTTTTCATTTTAAGCTTGGATAATGATGAATTTTGAGGTGGAAGTTTGGAAAATCAAACATATTTGAAAATTTTCTAAGTCCCAAGTCAAATGCTCACTTCTTCCACCTTGAATAACTTTTTCTATGGACTTCAAATGAGAAACGTTCCTTCTTCAAAGTTGTAGCTCTTTCAAATATCTTCAATTTGGTCACAAATTTGACCTCATTTGGATTTGGCATGAAGAAACTACGCATTTTAGAAGTTGAGGAGAATCACTTGTTCAATGGTATTGACCCAAAATGACCTATAATGTTTCCTCTTGGCACATGCATTTGAAAGTTGAATTTTACGTTACTCAAAACATCAAAGTTTAAGTAGAAATATTGAAATTGATCATGAAATTTTAATGGCTTCATCTCATAAAAATTGAGCAAGTTATGGTCTTGGGAAGTTGACCTCCAAACTAGGGTTCAGACAAGATTACCTATAATCTTTCACCATAAAAAATGACTTTCCAAGCAAAAATTGATCTTGACCTCAAAATGAAAGTTGTTTGGAATGTCATTTTGAGTAACTTTTCTCTTAGAATAACTTTCATATGATAAAAACTATAGTAGATAGGGTCTAGGGAACCCCAGTTTTGACCAGTTAACTTTTTCTGGTCAACCACCATGAACCACCTTGCTAGCTTGACATTCTCTTGACTTTGGAGACTCATGGAGGATCAATATGTATAAGATGATGAAATATGAATTATCCCTTGAAATATTTGATCAATTGTTGAAGAAACTTGTTGAAGAAGTTACACAAGACACCTAGATTAATTAGGGTTTCCAAGGCAAACAAACTCCAACCTCTTGATGATTTCTTGATCAAAATAACATGTGAAGATCATGAGGATCCATATGTGATGCTTAGAGCCAATGTGAACCATTTCTTGATTGCACTCTTTGCATTGAGGGTCTCAAACCCTAAATATGAGCTTGATGGAGCATAGGTGAGCACACACACCACCTACAAAAGAGTTAAACTATACATTGACATATTTTTGGTATTTTGTTTAGTAGACAAAGAGAAAATGAAGTATGATACAATCAAACGTGCTTGGTGATCTCTCCCTCTGCAAACCCAATGAATGAAGGGGTAAGGAGGATGCCAAGGTGTGATCCCAATGCTAATGCATATGATGAGATAGCATGGGGGATCTTAGGGTCAAAATTGGGGTCTTACAGCTGTCCCTATTTAAGGGCATTCTAGATGAGGAGATGAAGGTTAAAATCTTTGCATCGACTAAGTAGAATGGACTTAAATAACAACAATAGAAACAAATTTTGGTCCCTAAGAGACCTCATGATGCATATGATATGAAATGTTAAAAATAATCTATGTGGGGAAAATGTTGCCACAAAGGAAAAGAATCCGGAGAGATTGAAAATCCGCAGGAGCATAATGCACTCCATAAGGAAAATTCACTGAGGAGACAGAGACTCTGGGAGATAAAATGTTGTGCGTAGGCTAGGCTACGACTTAAAACTGCTGGGGGGACACGAGAGGATTCCATGAAAATAAATCAATGGAAAGACTCAACCAGGGATAAAGGGGAAAATATGCAGGGGAAACGGGTAAATCAGTACAAAACTGAAATACTCGATCCAAACGAGGGACGGCGATTTCACTGAGGAAATACGCACTCAAACTCAACTGGGGAATAAATGAACTTCAACACAGGAGTGAAAGAAATACATCATCTATTACCGGTTACTGGGTAAGGAGATAACATAATCTGAAAGAGAGGACATCCGTTACCGGTTAGGGTAAACATATCAAGGATGACTCGCTGAAGAACACAGGGGGTGTACTCATTACCGGTTACTTGGTAAGAACAACCTGTTGGGGAAAAGCCAAATAGGATTTACAACTATCGGTTACTGGGCAGAGAACCAAAGAGAGAGAATACCTGTCACTGGTTAAAGTGAACATATCAAGGATAAACTCAAAGGGAAGAATATCCGTCATCAGTTAAGATGAACATATCAAGGATAGACTTTCGGGGAAAAGTAGGAATTACATCTATCAATTACTGGATAGAATACCAAAAAGAGAATATCCGTCACCGGTTAGGATGAACATATCAAGGATGACTCCGAGGGGAGAAATAGGAATTACATCTATCAGCTACTGGATCGAATACCAAAAAGAGAATATTCATTATCAGTTAAGATGAACATATCAAGGATAGACTCTGCAAGGGAACATAATATTTACAACTACCGGTTACTGGGCAGAAGACCGCAAAGAGGAGGAAACTTGTCACCGATTAAGATGAACATATCAAGGACTAACCCTCTGGGAATGAAAAATAGGGATTAAAAATGTCACTGATCTGAATCATCACTACAACACTCGGCTAATCTCGACAGGATGGAGGTATCAACTGGAGAAAAGAGTTAGGGATGGATATAAACCATCCATCTCAAAGGGTCGACCTTGGTTGGGGAAACAAAACAGATCTGCTAAGGATTTGAACCATCAACTCTGCGGGGAATTTTAGGTTAACATCATATCAAATGGGAGACAACCTCGCAGGGGATACTACCAAAACTGCTTAAGAATCAATGTTAATGGGGGATCAGGAGTGAAATCCGCTGGGGAACTAAGGGGAAACAAAAATTTGTACTGAATCTATGCAAACCGTTGAGAATACATGCTCACAACTTAGCTAGGGAAGCGATCTCAAAACTCGGTTGGGCAGACAAACTCAAACTCAGTTGGCGAGACTAACTTGCTGAACTGACTGCTTGGGGGGAGACCAACAATGCTTCGCATTTTGGGACCCACTTGTTCTCAGACCGATGTTGATATTCCTTACTGAAATCAATTGATTAAAAGTAATTGCCTTTATTTTAAGAAAAATGATTTTGATTTTAAATTCAATTTCAAAAATGATCATCATAAATTTTAATTCTATTTGGCTGAAAGATAAATAAGAGTATAAACAATTGGATAAAAAGCTAAACTTTATTTAATAGAATGGTAGTGTGTAAATGACAAGACTCTATAGATCCTTACAAAAGTTGAAAAATGGTAATTTATATGGAAAAGGGCTACATTGAATACAATGATCACTAATCCTTCTACCAATCCTCAATATCCACTATGCTCTTGGCTTCGGTTGAGGGCGATGAATCAGAATTGACTGACTTGCTCAAGAATGTCTTTAAAACTGAAGATCAACTGAATACAGTTACTTGCCATAATTCCTAATTTTTGCATAAATTTCCCCAAGGTGGGGTACTCAATCTATCGGGGTAAATTTTATGTTTTATGTCTCTAACTTTTTCTTGGATCGCCCTTTCAGGTTTTCAATCCACCGAGACCCTCATTTTTGCCTAAGCCGCCCTTTCGGGTTTTCAAGTTAGCGAGTTGTTCTTTTCTTTTTAGGCAAAGTATTTCTTGACTGCATCGGAGTTCATAGGACGAGTGAACTCTTCACCATCCATAGTTGTAAGAATCAAAGCACTGCCTGAAAAGGTTCTCTTCATAACATATGGGTCTTCATAATTAGGAGTCCATTTTCCCCTAGAATCTGGTTTGAAAGATAGAATCTTCTTGAGCACAAGGTCACCTTCTCTAAACACACGAGGCCTGACCTTCTTATCAAAATCTTTCTTCATTCTATGCTGATATAACTGACCATGACAAATGGCAGTCAACCTCTTCTCTTCGATTAAATTCAGCTGGTCATACCTGGTCTAACACCATTCAGCTTCATTCAACTTGGCTTCCATCAATACATGCAATGATGGGATCTCAACCTCCACTGGGAGCACAACTTCGATGCCGTAAACAAATGAGAAAGGGGTTGCCCCTATTGAAGTGCAGATGGATGTATGGTACCAATGTAAAGCTAATGGGAGCATCTCATGCCAATCCTTGTACATTACAACCATTTTATGAATGATCTTCTTAATGTTCTTGTTCGCAGCTTCAACAGCCCCATTCATCTTAGATCTGTAAGGAGAAGAATTATGATGTGCAATCTTGAAGTCTTTGCAAAGAGCTTCCACCATATTATTATTCAAGTTAGATCCATTATCAGTAATGATCTTACTCGGCACACCATACCAGCATATAATATGATTCTTGATAAACCTCATAATAACTTGATTGGTTACATTCGCATACGATGCCGCTTCAACCCACTTTGTGAAATAGTCAATATCCACCATAATGAAATGATGTTCGTTCAAAGCTTTGGGCTCAATCATGCCAATCATATCAATTCCCCACATGGAGAAGGGCCATGGAGAGGAAATGACATTCAAAAGTGTCAGAGGAACATGAATCGTATCTACATATATTTGACACTTATGGCATTTCTTCACAAACTTGCAACAATCAGATTCTATTGTCAGTCAATAGTAACCTGCTCTCAACATCTTCTTAGGCATAGCATGTCCATTGGAATGTGTACCAAAGGAACCTTCGTGGACTTCAGTCATCAATAAGTCTGCTTCGTGTCTATCCACGCATCTGAGCAGAACCATATCAAAGTTTCTCTTATAAAGCAAATCACCATTCAGGTAGAAGTTGTTGGCTAATCTCCTCAAAGCCTTCTTATCTTTCAAAGATGCCCCAGATGGGTAAATCTGACTTTGGAGAAAAGACTTGATATCAAAATACCATGGCTTTTCATCTTTGATCTCTTTAATACAAAACACATGAGTTGGCCTGTCAAGACGTATCACGGTATAATTGGGAATTTAATTCTAGAATTTCACCATAGTCATTGAAGCCAACGTTGCAAGAGCATCTACCATCCGGTTTTCATATCGAAGGATATGATGAAACTCAACCTTTGTAAAGAAAGTTGAAATCCTCCTTGCATAATCTCTATATGGTATCAAACCGGGTTGATTCGTCTCCCATTCACCTTTGATTTGATTCACAGCCAAAGATGAATCTCCATAGACGTCCAAATACTTGATTCTGAGATCAATGGCCTCTTCAAGCCCCATAATGCAAGCTTCATACTCAGCCATACTATTTGTACACTTGAAAGTCAATCTAGCTGTAAATGGAAAATGAGTGCCTTGAGGAGTAATAACCAATGCCCCAATGCCATTACCATACTGATTAACAACTCCATCAAATATCATGCCTCAACGGGAACCAGGTTCTGGCCCTTCTTCAATCAATGGTTCATCACAATCTTTCATTTTCAGGTACAAAATCTCTTTGTCAAGAAAATCATACTGCATTGACTGATAGTCTTCAATCGGTTGGTGTGCCAAATGGTCAGCCAAGACACTACCTTTGATAGCTTTTTGAGATCGGTATTCAATATCATACTCGGATAACAACATCTGCCAACAGGAAATCCTCCCAATTAAAGCAGGCTTCTCAAAAATGTACTTGATTGGATCCATTTTGAATATCAACCAAGTAGTATGATTCAACATATACTGACGCAGACGCTTAGCAGCCCAAGTCAATGCACAACAAGTCTTTTCAAGCATAGAATACCGAGTCTCATAGTCGGTGAACTTCTTACTTAGGTAGTAAATATCATACTCTTTCTTTCCAGTTTCATCTTGCTGACCAAGAACACAACCCATACTTTCTTCAAGCATAGTTAAATACATGATCAAAGGCCTTCCTTCAATAGGTGGACACAGAATCGAAGGCTCAAGCAAATATTCTTTGATACTATTGAAAGATTTCTGGCAATCTTCGGTCCAATCACAAGACTGATCTTTCGAAAGAAGCTTGAATATAGGTGCACATGTGGTAGTCATATGCGAAATGAATCTTGAGATGTAATTCAAGTGGCCGAGAAAACCTCTGACTTGCTTCTCAGTTTTGGGCGCAGGCATCTCTTGTATTGCTTTGACCTTGGTAGGATCAACTTCAATACCCTTCTCGCTGATAATAAAGCCCAACAACTTACCAAAACGAACACCAAAAGTACATTTATTGGGATTCAAGCGGAGTTTATACTTCGTCAAACGCTGGAATAGCTTCAACAAATGCTCAACATGCTATTCTTCATCACTGGATTTAGCAATCATATCATCAACATAAACTTCAATCTCTTTATGCATCATATCATGAAAAAGAGTGGTCATAGCTCTTTGGTATGTTGCACCAGCATTCTTTAAACCGAAAGGCATCACTCTATAACAGAATGTTCCCCGGGGTGTAATGAATATGGTCTTCTCCATATCTTTGGGTCCCATCTTGATTTGGTTATAACCAGAAAATCAGTCCATAAAGAAAAAGACTTTGAATTTAGTTGTATTGTCTACCAACATATCAATGTGTGGCAGAGGAAAATCATCTTTTGGACTAGCTTTGTTAAAATCTCTATAATCGACACACATGCGGACTTTTCCATCCTTCTTTGGAACAGGCACAATATTGGCCACCCATTGTGGATACTCAGCGGTAACAAGGAAACCGACATCGATCTGCTTTTTACTGCCATATCAGAATGAGTCCTCCTTAACTTCTGCTTGACTGACGGGCATTCTAGCTTCAACAGAAATCTATGCTCCACAATCTCATAATCAAAACTAGGCATGTCTTGATAGGACCAAGCAAACACATCTGAATACTCTCAGAGAAGATCAATCAACCCCTTCTTAACTTATGGACACAATTGAGACCCAATCTGGACTTCCTTCACATCATCTTCAGAACCCAAGTTGACTAGCTTAATCTGCTCGTCGAATGGCTGAATGGCTTTTCCCACGTGCTCAAGTAGACGAGATAATTCATCATATACTTCTTCGTCAATCTCTTCCTTAGCCTTAAACACAGGGAAATCAAAGTTTGGAGAGGGAGTAGGATCATTGTATTCAATGGATTTAGACACCAACCTGCATAATGATTTGATATTTTGATTTTAGAGAAATGAATTGTGACCAAATATTATGCAGATGGACAATTGTTTATTTATGTTTTTTGTGATTACCATTTTCAGAAAAGCAAAAAGTAAAAATCAAACATCATAGATGTGGATGAATATAATTGCATTTTATTGATGATAATTTGAAAAATGCCCAACAATGTTCACTTCTCCCTTAGGCATAGGAGAAGGATTTTTCTAAAATAATGAAAAAGAAAATTACTTAGAGCAATGGACAATAACAGGAACATCAACAGCAACCCAATTGTTGCAAGTCTTGCCATGCGTTACAAAGTTGACGCAGTCCTCATCTTCATCGTCCTTGATCACAGCAGCCGAGTGTTGTTCATTAGCATGGATGAACCCTCCGCTATGGAAACTAGGTTGCATTTCTTCAGTTTTGACATTAGACGGCCCACGCTGGAATCCCAATCCGGCTTTGTTCTTGTTCTCGGCGACCTCTACCATACGGCCCCACCGATCTGTACTGCCATCTTCAATAATTTTATGAGCATCTTTGAAAGAAGACATGGGTTCCCCAGTTTTATTTACTTCAATAATAGATAGAGCTTAGAACGGAGTTCCAACCTCTTCCTCAGCTTCCACATATGAAAAGGACGACATATGGCTCACCAACAGTGCTTTCTCTCCACCTACAATGACAAGCTTGCATTTCTTCACAAATTTCACTTTCTGATGCAGAGTAGATGTTACAGCTCCAGCTTCATGGATCCATGGCATTCTCAACAAGAAGCTATAGGCCGGGTGGATATCCATTACTTGAAAAGTAATTTGAAAATCACTCGGACCTATCTTCACCGGAAGCTCCACTTCTCCTATAACAGTCTTGCGAGAACTATCAAATGCTTTGACGATCACGCCACTGTATCTCATCGGGGCGCCTTGGTAGGATAATCTAGACAGAGTTAACTTGGGAAGTACATTCAAAGAAGAACCATTATCAACCAACATATTTGACAGTGCATCCTCCTAGCAATTCATCGATATATGGAATGCTAGATTATGATTTCTGCCTTCCTCGGGAATTTCTTCATCACAAAAGCTCAAGTTGTTGCAGGAAGTAATATTAGCCACAATGTGGTCAAACTGGTCCACAGTCACATCATGCTCGACGTAGGCTTGCTCCAACACTCTTTGCAATGCTTCTCTGTGCGCTTCAGAATGCATTAGTAGAGATAACACTGAAATCTTCGAAGGAGTTTGGAGTAGCTACTCCACCATATTAAACTTTCTTTTCTTGATTAATCTCAGTACCTCATCATCATCATTAGGCTTCAATTTGCTGGATTCACCAGACTGACACATTGGAGCACTAACTGGGTTTACTGCAGGTGCCTCGACCTTCTTACCAACCAACACATCTTCTATCACTTCTTTCGAAAACATTGGATCGAATACTCGACTGCTACGAGTGACCTTCACAATATCGACTATATTCATAACGAAATTGTTCGTAAGCAACGAAACCTCTTGACTATTCTCTACCATGGTACCATTATACTGGTAAGGAACAACTCTATCGGATGCATACGGGACGGGGCCCGCTAACCGTATCACTAATGGTGATACCGGTCTATTGACGATGTTACTGTTGCTGCTATTGTCAAACTGAATTACTACCAGCTCAGGGGTTCTAAACACTTGAACAATCACATTCACATCATCTACCTCCCTTGATTGACAGACTTGGATAAGCCATTCATTCATTAATCTCTGAATATCCCTCTTGACAATGACACATCCTTGAGGATTCATGCTACATATCACATAACCATCATGGTCATGTTCACAATCACTGGCCAAACAGATATCTCTATGAATTTCAACCAAAGATTGTCTGATATGGAGAACATCACAAACCTTATATTCTCCAAGACAACCATCTACCATATTAACAGAGGATTTACCATGAGAGGGCAATGGGTTAGCTTTCACATTCGGCACACAGTACTCAAAGTACACCATCCCACTCTTCACCAGTTTTTGGACCTCATGCTTCAATGGGTAACAGTTTTTAATATCATGGTCGGGAGCTCCTTGATGAAAGGCACAACGGAGTTCGGACTTATACCACCATGGAAGTGGTTCTGGACTTTGAGGCGGATTTATTGGCTGGAGTAGGTTCTTGAGAACCAAAGATGGGTAGAGTTCAGCATATGACATAAGAATAGGGTCAAAAGAGACCTTCTTCCTCTCGAAGTTTTGTTGTTGTTGATTATTGTTGGTGTTGGTGTAGTTGTTGGTTTTTTGTTGCGGGTGTTGTTGTTGAACTGGTACTGATTGATTGTTAGAAAATACTGGAATAACTAATGAAACTTGATATTGATGCTGACGCGGTTGCGGGTTTCTTTTGACATGAGGCCTCCTTTGCCTCCCTACTGATACTCATTAGTTTCCCCTTCCTTCTTTCTAGCGAAACTGCTTCCATATTTCTTACTTTATGACACCTTTTCTTTAGATAAACGTCCTTCACGGATTCCTTCCTCTAACCTCATCCCCATGTTTACCATTTCGGAAAAGTCACCGGGGGCACTAGCAATCGTTCGTTCGTAATAAAACGAACTCAGGGTCTTAAGGAAAATCTTGGTCATCTCCTTCTCTTCCAACGGAGGATTGATCTGAGCGGCAAGTTCTCTCCACCTCTGGGCATACTCTTTGAACGTCTCTTTGTCCTTCTGAGACATAGACCTCAGCTGGTCTCTATCAGGCGCCATGTCCACATTATACTTATACTGCTTCATAAAGTCTTCACCCAAATCATTGAACGTGGGAATACTGGCACTGTCTAACCCCACGTACCATCTCAAAGCGGCACTAGTCAGACTGTCTTGGAAGTAGTGAATCAATAACTGATCATTATCAGTTTGCGTTTACATTTTCCTGGCATACATGACAAGGTGGCTAAGTGGACAAGTATTCCCCTTATACTTTTCAAAGTCAGGTACTTTGAACTTCATCAGGATCTTGACGTTTGCCACTAAGTAAAGTTCAACAGCACTTTTACCGAACATATCTTTTCCTCTCAATGTTTTCAACTTCTTTCGAAGCTCAAGGAACTGATCCTTCATCTCATCCATCTTCTCATAAACATCAGGGCCCTCAGACGGCTCAGAATGGTAGATGGTTTCCTCAACACGAGTCAAGGTATGAACAACTAGAGATGACACAGACATGACCGGGCTAGATGTCGGCATAGAAGCAAATGTGGGTGCAAACCCTTCAGGCATGAAGTTCGATGGCATTCCCCACGGGAATCCATCAGGCATAGATGAACCGGATTGATTAGCAGCAACAGGAATGGTTGAGGTAGCAACCTCTGAGATGACAGTCCTCTAAGGAGGAGGAGTTGCGGGAGTTGGAGAAGACTGATTCTGGGCAGCTCCAACAGACTCTATCATGGAAGTTAGACGAGCAATCTCATCCTTCAGTTCTCATTTCTCTTGCTCTAAGTGCTCCATGATTCTTAGTTGATTGGCGTGAGTGTTGTATCGGTGAGCAGGGACGGAGCCAGGAAAATTAGCATATGGGGGCAAATATAAATTATTTTTTATTATGCTATGGATAACTTAACGTCAATAAAACCAGACTCGCCACCACGCTTTTATTGTTTCCAAAGGAAAAGGGAAAAGTACGAACAAAATACAAAGATAAGAAGTTTTCAAATCAAAACTAATAAAATGCCAGAGATTACAAGTAAGGGGGTTGGTTACACAGAGGGAAGGTGTTACCACCCAAAGTGTCCTAGGTACTCCTAGGGAGCCCTTTTTTATGTGTGTATGTTTGGTATAAAAAATGTTTGCAATAAATAGAGTGTGGGGATGAGAAAAGAATTCATTAATTATATTGTTGTGTTTGACAAGACCCTCAGACTTGTGCCTATGTACCAACATAAAAATGAGGGATCAAAACCTCGTAATTCGTGGTATCAATTTCAAAGCGAGTGAATTGCTTTTAACAAAAGTTTTAAATTTAAGAGAGGCACAAAGGTCCTAAAAGAGTTTGAATGAGTATTAATTCTTTTTATCTTTTTGAAATTTTAAGTCAATATGGTTAGATTCATTTACAAGTTTGATTTAAGAAAAGAGTTTAAAAAATGCAATGGGATAAGGCCAAAGTTTCTAATTTGCAATAAAGTCTAATTTTAGAAGTCACAAGCAAAGAAGATTTTGAAAAGGGGGGAGATTTTAAAATTTAAGAGAATGGGAGGATATGAAGACACTAATCCTAAGCAAAAATTTTAAACTTAAGAGTTGAAAAGATCTGACAAATGGGATGCAATCCAATAGACAAGAATGTCATATAGAAACCCACTTTTCCTTTGAACTTTAAAATCAAGCAATATCAATAAACAAATAGCAAGAGAAAGAGCAAGGCATCAAATAACGATATCCACATCCAAGCAAGCAACTTCACAGTCTTCTTCTTAATCTTCCCATGTATCAGATGAAACACTACTTGATTGGCTCAAAATAAAGCATTAGACACAGGTTCAAAGTAACATTTCCATCAAGACCATGTAGCAGATGACTTCATGTGGATCCCAATACTTGCATCATATGAAAGCTCAAATCACAATAACTTGGTCTCAGGAAAGTGGCCATTGGCCAAGTCCTTTTGCATAGGGAATGTTGCCTAATTCTAATTCCAAAGCTCAGATCAAATCCAACAGTCCACACAAACATTTCTTAGGTTTTTTGTTGTTTATTAAGTATTTTAAGGTCCTAAGACCACAAACACAAACAAGATATACAAACAAATATATAAAATCACAATATATGGCTCAAGTGAGCAAAGTGAAAATGACATAAACATAAACAAGTTAAATGATATGTAAATGGAAAATGAAATGGTAAATGGCTTGAATTTAAATTGCATAAAGTAAATGACTTGAAATTAAAAGCAAGAATAATAAGAGTTAGTCAAATTTTAGTTGATTAGATTTTAGTGGAGTCTTGCTTTTCAATTGATTAAGTCATTCTTTGGAGAACACTCAACCCTCTATTCACAAGCGTGAATCCTTGAACCAAGACATCTTCCAAAGGAAGGATAAAAGGCCAAGTTTCCGCACAATACCATGAAAGGGGGGAGACTTACAATCTCACTTACTAGAATTCTATGCCTTTCAATCAAAATTTAGCGTTATGTTAAGCAATCGTAATTGGACTTACATAGAAGTCACAACTATCTGAGGCCGAGAAATAGAAATTTTGGTGTTAATGCATGTTAGAGATATGGTATAATGAACCATACTCCTAAAACATACCACACACAAAAGAAAATGATCAAAGGATGGACCTAATCTCATCCATACTTGTATTGGTTCATCTAACATGAAGTTATTGATGAACCAATTAGCATTAGGATATTGAGACTTTGTTGATCAATGAAAGGGATGGGATAGAATGGGATTGAAGATGAAGAGGGAGGGGAATGAGATCAACACAAATTGGTCATGGGAGGAATTTTATCAAATTAAAATCATTCATTTTAGGAGATGAAATGTACATTTCATCAATCCCCTAAATCCAATGTATTTAATCCAACTAAAGTCAAATCAACCTTGACCAAGGCCCAAACACATAGTCAAACTTCACAAGTCAATAAAAATGGTTCAATATAATTTCTACACAATTAATCAATTAAAAAATCAAATTTAAATGCATTTAAATTATATTATGTTTGATCAAAAACCTAAAACCTCTTCAAAACACCAAATAAATGCCAAGCGATTTATCCTAGGTCAAACAAGGTCAAAGGACCTTAGACAAAAAAATTCATTATTTTTGAAAAGTCGGAAGTATTTTTAAACACTCAAAAATATGCACAAAAATAATTAAATCATGAAAAATATCAAAATTAATCCAAAAAATAAGTTTAATTCAGAAAATGAAAGAGGAAAATATTTGAAATTTTTTGGTTAAAGGCCCATATTTTTTGGATTAAATTTGAAATTCTTATGAATTAATTAAAAATAAGGGATTAAATGAAATAATTAGAAGAAAAAAAAGAGAGCCATTTGACCTCCCTCATTAATTGAGGTGGCAAAACAGATGGTTAGAAATGCGCGTTCCACCAATGCTTCAGTCAACTGTCCCACACGTGTGGTAATCAATTTGGATGGATGAGATTAAAATGTGAGAACCAAATCAGATGGCCTGGATTGTTCCAGTGCACCACTGGAGCCCTAGCTCCAGTCATCTTCTCCAGTGAGCACCACCGGTTTGGTTCAAGTTCAACTTATTGGAAAATGAAAAGTGAATACACTAATTTGAAGGAAAAGTGCTTAGGAGCACGAATTTGGCCTCAATTTTGTCAAATTCCAAGTATATAAAAAGATACATGGATTTGAATTTTAAAGATCATGAACTGAGTTGCTTCGATTTATCCTCAAAGTAACTCAATCTTCTTGCCTACATTGGTAGGACTTAAGACATCCAAAAATCAACAAGAATGGTAAGAATTGAGGGAGATTCGAAGAGATGAAAATTCTGAAAATTCACCTTTAATGGAGCTTCGAATTAGCACGATCTTTTCAATTATGCTTGACCTTGCTTCAGATGCTTGATGGAAGTGAAATGGATCAAAGAAATGGATGGACTCTTGGAGTTTCAATCTCAAAACAGATGGAGAATTGAAACTCGATTTTCAAAGAAAATCCTCAAGTTTATCCTTCAAAGGTGAGGGTTTGGAGTTGCAGGTTCAAAGCTTGGGCATGAGGTCCTTAATTCTGAGCAATGAGGGTCTTATTTATAGGCCATGAGATTGATTTTTGCACACTTCCAAATTTGGCAAATTTTGAAAATCCTCTTTGCATGGTTGCATGGGCATGTGCTAGGCCCATGGAATGATGTGATTTGATCCATAATTGAATGTTAATCATGCTGAAACCAAGTTGGAAGGCCAAGCATATGTGTATGAAAAATGGAAGTGAAAAACATCCAAATGGTCATTCAACTTACACCCATGCGCAAGTCCTTCATACTTTGGGCAAATGAGGTGATCTTGGACTTTTTGGAAAGGTGAGATCAAGGGGAACAATTTTTATGTTGAACAATTTTTAATTTGAACCTTAGATCATGATGAATTTCGAGGTGGAAGTTTGGGAAATCAAACATATTTGAAAATTTTCTAAGTCCCAAGTCAAATGTTCACTTCTTCCACCTTGAATAACTTTTCCTATGGAATTAAAATAAGAAACATTCCTTCATAAAAGTTGTAGCTCTTTCAAACCTGTTCAATTTGGTCACAAATTGGACCTCATTTGGATTTGGCATGAAGGAGTTATGCATTTTAGATGTTGAGAAAAATCACTTGTTCAATGTATTGGCCCAAAATGACCTATAATGTTTCAAATGAGAAACACTCCTTCATAAAAGTTGTAGATCTTTCAAACCTATTCAATTTGGTCAAAAATTAGACCTCATTTGGATTTGTCATGAAGGAGTTATGCGTTTTAGATGTTGAGAAAAATCACTTGTTCAATGGTATTGGCCCAAAATGACCTATAATGTTTCCTCTTGGCACATGCATTTGAAAGTTGAATTTGCACTTCCTCCAAACATAAAAGCTGAATTAGACATCTTGAAATTGATCATTCAATTTTAATGGATTTCATCTCCTAAAAATTGAGCAAGTTATGATCTTGGGAAGTTGACCTCCAAACTAGGGTTCAGACAAAATGACCTATAATCTTTCACTGTAAAAAATGACTTTAAAAGAAAAACTAGCTCTTCACCTAAACATGAAAGTCTTTTGTAATGTCATTTTGAGTAACTTTTCTCTTGGAATCATTTTCATATGATAAACATTGTAGGAGATAGGGTCTAGGGAACCCTAGTTCTAACCAACTGACTTTCTCTGGTCAACCACCATGAACCACCTTGCTAGCTTGACATTATCTTGACTTTTGGGACTCATGGAGGATAACATATGCATAATATGATGAAATATGAAGTATACCTTGAAATATTTGATCAATTGTTGAAGAAACTTGTTGAAGAAGTTACACAAGACACCTAGATGAATTAGGGTTTCCAAAGCAAACAAACTCCAACTTCTTGATGATTTATTGATGAAAATAAAATATGAAGATAATGGGGATCCATATGTGATGCTTATAGCCAATGTGAATCATTTCTTGATTGCACTCCTTGCATTGAGGGTCTCAACCCCTAGATATGAGCTTGATGGAGCATATGTGAGCACACACACTACCTACAAAAGAGTTAAACTATACATTGAAATATTTTTGGTATTTTGGTTAGTAGACAAATAAAAAATGAGGTATGGTACAATCAAATGTGCTTGGTGATCTCTCCCACTGCAAACCCAATGAATGAAGGGGTAAGGAGGATGTCAAGGTGTGATCTCAATGCTAATGCATATGATGAGATATCATGAGGGATCTTTGGGTCAAATTTGGGGTCTTACACTATTGTATTTGATAATAATACAATATCTCTTTGAGATTCGTCTTGTGTCACCTTGTGAACTAAGAGTTGTTTGTCTCGTACACAAACACTTTAATTCTCTTTGTTTTAGGCTATACCATATAGTGGAAGACACTTCCGGCTAGCCCACATATTAGTCACTGCTAGTTTTACTCTTGGGTTCATATTTCATCCCTTTTTGGAGTTCAAGTCACACATTATCCTTTGGTTCATACCATACTTGTTATCACTTCTTTTCACCTCCCACCACTAATTCCATGAACTACGGAGCTCTGAATATCTTATTGCACTATAAGGATACGTAGGCATGAGGGCCCTAATCCTCATCAAGCACTCTATTTATTATCTTCTTTCCCTTTACCCTTTCGCGAGTAATCTTTAGTTATGACACCCATTCGAGCAAGAATAATCACAACGATTCCCGTTGATTACAACGAGTATAAGGGGTGTTAATACCTTCCCCTTGAATAACCGACTTCTTTACCCATATTCTCTTTCCTCGGGTTTTATCGTTGTTTTCCCTTTCCTTCGGGAATAAATAAAGTTCGATGGAGACTCTGTTGTATGTTCGAGCGTGCGATACGTTTAGGTATATTTCCGCTAGCTTCAGCTAGAGACTCTGTTGGGGAAACTCTACTACTTAGAGTATTTCCTAGTCGCTAAAAGGAGTCGAGTCTAGCTTTGTTTTTTTAGCTTGTTTTAGGTGTTTATCTTTATTCTTTACTCGCTTTATATTATTCATCATTTATTTTATTGCCTTGTATTTTTGCATACTCTATCTACTAAATATCTATATATGTTGTTATTGGGTTGGGGTTGATGCTACTTGAGTGAAGCTCTATAACCGAGTTGAATATACACACAGGATAGATTCGGTGATAGTCGTGTGCATCTGCGTTTCACGCGTTGGGTTGTCACGAGATCGACACCCAAACTAGATCCACTTAGAAGTACTTTTGTCCTGTGAGAATTCGCTATAGCAGGGTATTTTTATTTCGATTCGATGACTTCGGAAGACCTTCTAGGGACCACCTTTGGAGAATATTCCATATCTGTGAGGGGGTGTGGGTTTTTCTTGCAGGAAACCATAGACTTTACATACCTTGGTTCTCATATTGTGTCAAACCTTTGAATTTACAACAAACAGTATGTACAGATTATCCAGAATGTAACAGAGCTTTGAATTTATGTGATCCATATCATCCCATCATACATTATCATCCATAATAATAATAAAAATTGCATATGCATTTTTCAGGAAATCCAAGAGCCAAGTTTGTTGACTAAGTACTCATGACTTACGAAAGAAAAGGCATTCACGGTTAGAAACTCGTGGAACCACAGTTGAAGGTTTTGAGAGGACTAAGGGTATGTCTAATTCTTGAGAACAAAGATGAATTCAAGAAATCTTATGGCAACCTCCTAGGAATTCTGAACACTGAAGTCAACAGCACGGCTGTGCGCACTCTCATGCAATTCTATGATCCTCCATTGAGATGTTTTACTTTTAGGACTATCAGATAGCACATATTTTGGTTATTGGGATTAAGAACCGAGTTCCTTATGTCTGCACTAAAGATATCCCTAAGTCTTGTATCCTTGCTGAAGCCCTTCAGATGGAGAAGAAGGAAGTAGACTTGAATATGAAACTTAAGGGTGCAATCCATGGTTTTACCTCAAACTTTCTGGTGGATAAGACTACTACTTTTGCTGATGCTGGAAGTTCGGTGGGTTTCAACACTGTTCTAGATTTACTTATCTATGGGATTGTATTGTTTCTAAATATGGAAGACTTTATGGATTTGGAGGTTATCCATATTTTCCTTACTCAGAATCATGTTCCTACTTGATCAGTCACCAATTATGCTAGACATTCCACTATTTAACCGTAAATAAGTCAGGTAAACTGTGTAAACTGAAGCATTTTTAGTTAGATATAAGCTCAATTCTATAATATTAAGTGTGTTGTTACTGATGAGTTTCTTGAGGATATTTTACACTTTTGGGTATGTTAGCAGGTAAAAAACTAGTTTGGAAGCTCAGGGAATCAAAAGTCAGATGAGAGATTGAGCCCGAGCAAGAAAATGGAAGAAAAAATCATTTTTCTGGAGAACCTGCTGGCCATACGCGTATGGCCTTACATGATACGCGTATGGCCCTTCCCAGTACGCGTAGCATACGTAAATGACCAGAGGGATGGAAAATTCAGCCAAAAGACAAGCTTCTGGTGATACGCGTACCAGTCTGGGCAATACGCGTACCAGTCTGGGCAATACGCGTACCAGACTGGGCAATACGCGTATCAGAGGTTGTGTTACGTGCAGTACGCGTTTGAGACCAGCCAATACGCGTATGGGACAGCTCAATACGCGTATGGAGCACAAAATCAGGAAAAATCCAACTGAAGAGCTATTAAGAGGCCAGACCACGATTTTCCGGGGGTTAGACGTTTTGGAGAGAACAAAGACGCGTTTTGAGAGCTGGAGACTCGACGAATATCAAAGGATTCATATGTTCAAGAGTTTTCCGACTATTGAAGATTGATTCCTCACGAAATTCTATAATGACAACAATATTAATCTTTGTTTTTATTTCTATTATGAGTAGCTAAACCCTCCATTGCTAGGGGGTGACCCTGATTCTGAATGTGACAGATTTGATGTTTATGAATGCATTGATTATTTCTTCTTTTCCATTGATTTGTTCTTATTACCGTTCTTTATGCTTTATTCGTCGGACCAACGAATGATGATTATTATGAATAGTTTAAGCTGGACCGCGATTATTCATTGACCTGGATAAGAACTTTGGATAGTAAAAATAACCTAGGACTAGGGATTTTCTATCTGACCGGGAATTCTTGATAATTGAATGCTTGAGTATGAACTTAATTATTTATGGACATAGTAATTGGGTTACATAATCAAAGGTCTGTTTACTAAGGATTTAGGAATAGATACCCTTGAGGACCGGAATTAATTTGACAGGAATATTGTCTTAGCCTTCATAAATTATATCTGTTACAGGAAGTTTCATTCACCGACCCTAGCAATCGTCTCTCATTTGTATCTCGTTCAACCTTTTTACTTGCTTTACTTATTTGCAATTGGTAGGATAATTACTCACAACACAAAAAACCAAAGGCTTTTGTCTAATTGAAACAATCTATAAACTCTGTATCGTCAAGCAGTCCTTGAGATCGACAAACGGGGAATTTCCCTTTTATTACTACAGTGAGAAAAATAGTACACTTGCTATTTTCCCATCAAGTTTTTGGCGCCGTTGTCGGGGACTGCCAAAGATAATATAGTTTATTAATTTATTTTCAATTAGAATTTTGTTGCTCTGCTTCCAAAATTTTATTTACTGCTAGTTTTATTTTTTTATTTTTATTGTTATTATAACTAATTTCTTTCTAATCTGTGTATGCGAGGTAAGGCCTCAGCTGATTTTCATTTTGACGCAGAACCAGAGAGAACATTGCGTGCAAAGCTCAGAGAGGCTAGAAGAAAGAAACTGGCAAACTCTGACACCGAAGAACCGGCCAAACCGAGAACACCAGTCTCTGTTCACTCCGAAAAATCTGAGTCAGACACAGATTCACATCCAGACACTGTAAACATGGCTGCAGACCCACCCCCAGCGGAAGACTTTTAGGTGACTATGGCAGACAGAATAACCCAGCAGTGCGGTTGACCATTGTTAACCAACCTGTTAATGTTGCTCACTTCCAGTTACACCCGTCAACTATCCGTCAGTTAGAAAGCAAACCTTTTGCAGGAAAGATCAATGAGGATGCAAACAAGCATCTGCAGAGGTTTCTGACTATGACTACATCCTTAAAAATTGATGGGCATTCTGAAGAGGCAAAGAGATTGGTCATGTTCCCATTCACGTTATCTGAGGACGTTGAGGAATGGTTCTATTCCCTACCCGCAGGAAGCATTACTACTTGGCAACAAATGGAAACAACATTCTTGAACGAGTATTTTCCTGCTTCTGTGTATATCCGTAAGAGGTATGACATTGTGAATTTTAAACAGAAAGACGGAGAGTGTAACACCCTTTTAAAATACCCCCAATCAATAATTAAAACAACAAAACCTAAATCAGAGTAAATATGCAATTAAGGGTGTCACACTTGACACTTCACACCGTGTTCCAAAATCTCTGGTCATACTCATTTATTTATCAAAATAAACATTTTTGCATAATTCGCAGCGGATAGAAATTAACAACAACATGCAAACCATGTAACACATTACAGGTAAGATCATTCAACAACCAACAATGAAAATAAGGTAAAACATCCCGTCCCGATGTTACATCTACCAGAGCATGACCCACTAAGGAACTACACTAGACTCCAAGGACTAGCTTCTACTCAATCACTGCTCGTTACCTGAAAAATAGTTGTAAGGGTGAGTTCCTCAATCGATATAATAAGCATTATAAAATATCATGTCATGTTAAGTAATTTAACACATTAATCACCCTAATCACATCACACATTCGGTAACGGCACATCAATTCAAATATCATACTCGATACAAGTACAACTCATGCTCACATTCAATATCAACACAAACACACGTATAATATTGGAATACATCCATTCATATTATACGCCATACACATATTATGCAATGAGACTCCATGCATGCGGTACCGACTATTTGTGAACATATAGTTCACCTCACCGTCCAAATCCAGGCACGGCTACCAAGCCCACTAGTCCCACTCATTTGAGACCTAGTGACTCACTCACTAATTCCTCACCATGGGAATTAGCTACCACCCCAAGGGCCATGCTATGCACGCTAATTCACCTAGCATGCAAACATCAACAACAGTCCAAAATGACTAACTCACTAATTCCTCACCATGGGAATTAGCTACCACCATAAAGGCCATAATATGAATGCTAATCACCTAGCAATGCTAAATCATCAACCACAATTCAAGAATAGACATATGCTCACACTCTAAGCCACAAGACAGTTTATTCACAAATGCACACATAACTGCTACATTCACAGGATCATGCATACCATCACACATCATCAGTATTTTATCACATAAGCATATCAGATCATGCCAAAGAACAACCACAGTATTAGCACACTCTACTAATACCTATACTACTCAAAACAACGGGAAATGATCCCTAATATATCATACATCAGCTGAATTACGTTACTCAGCTGAACAGCTAAAAACTGCACAACAACAGCACAGAAAAATCACAATCCTGCCCATACGCGTATTGCCTAGTCCCATACGCGTATGGCCCATCTCCTGACCAAATCCCATACGCGTATCACCTGTCTCATACGCGTATGCTACGCGTATCACTTCCCCATACGCGTACCAACAGAGACCAAACTACGTTCAAAACATCATCTTCCTCATCCATACGCGTATTGCCTAGTGCCATACGCGTACCAGACCATCTCATACGCGTATTGCCTAGTGCCATACGCGTATGACCAGAAACCAGAATTTCCAGATCTGCTATGGCTTTCTCTGCTACGAGATCTATCCAATTCAACCTTCCACAGTCCAATTTTTTACACAACATTCATTCATATCATCTAACACAATCAGATCCTATTCAATTTCACAAATCCTAACATTATTACATCTAATTCTTACGAATTTCTTTCAATTATCATCCAAATTTCGTTCATCCCAAAAGTTCACAATTTCATCATGCATCATTCTAATCAGAGTCCAATTCATGGTTTATCACTACCCATTACATATTATCCCATAATACCCATTAAACGATGATAAACCCCCCTTACCTGAGTTAATCCGGCAATCCTGCAGCTTCAAGCTCTTCCTCTCTTCAACCCTTGTTCTCTGGCTCTTAGCCCTTTTCCACTTTTCTGTCCCTTTTCCTTTTCACGTGAAAATAAACCTTTTTACTAATGGGACCTTTTTAATTCCAACTTTTATTCCAATAAAATAATAACCCAATAATAATAATTCCAATAATAATATTCCAATTAATTAATTAAATTAATAAATATTATATTAATTAAATTAAATAATTATCCTTATTTCATCGGGGTGTTACAACTCTCCCCCACTAAAAGAGTTTTCGTCCTCGAAAACATACCTCAAGCGAATAACTCTGGATAAGACTCCTTTATCTGACTCTCGAGTTCCCAAGTCACATTGCCACCTGCTGGTCCTCCCCAAGCTACCTTCACCAAGGCAATCTCTTTACCCCGCAACTGCTTCAACTCTCGATCCTCGATCCTCATAGGTGATGTTTCAACAGTCAGGTTATCTCTCACCTGTACATCATCTACTTGGACCACATGCGACGGATCATGAATGTACCTCCTCAACTGAGACACATGAAAAACCTCATGCAAATTCGCAAGTGACGGCGGTAAAGCGATACGATAGGCTACCTCTCCTATCCTTTCCAAAATCTGATAAGGACCAATAAATCGAGGTGTCAACTTCTTCGACTTCAAAGCTCGACCAACCCCAGTTATCGGAGTAACACGAAGAAACACATGATCCCCCTCTTGAAACTCAAGTGACTTCCTCCTCTTATCATGATAACTCTTCTGACGACTCTGAGCAATCCTCATCTTCTCCTGAATCATCTTAATCTTTTCCGTAGTTTGTTGAACAATCTCCGGTCCAACCACAACACTCTCACCGGACTCATACCAACATAAAGGTGTCCGACATCTCCTACCATACAAAGCTTCAAACGGTGCCATACCAATGCTCGAATGAAAACTATTGTTGTAGGTAAACTCAATCAAAGGTAAATAACAATCCCAAGCACCTCCTTTTTCCAAAACACAATCCCTCAAAAGATCCTCTAGTGACTGAATCGTCCTCTCAGTCTGACCGTCAGTCTGCGGATGATATGCAGAACTCAATCTCAGGTTAGTTCCCAAAGCCCTCTGCAAACCTTCCCAGAACTTCGATGTAAATCTAGGATCTCTGTCCGAAACAATACTCGACGGAATACCATGCAAACTTACAATCTTCTCAATATACAACTCGGCTAATCTCTCTAACGGATAATCCATTCTGATCGGAATGAAATGAGCCGATTTCGTCAACCTGTCAACAATCACCCAAATGGCTTCAAAATTCTTACTTGTCCTCGGTAAACCAGAAACAAAATCCATACTGATACTATCCCACTTCCACTCTGGAATAGCCAACGGTTGCAATAGCCCAGACGGCTTCTGATGCTCAATCTTTGACTTCTGACAAGTCAAACAGGAATAAACAAAACTCGCAATTTCTCTTTTCATTCCCGGCCACCAAAATAACTTTTTCAAATCATGATACATCTTCGTAGCTCCAGGATGAATACTCAGACCACTACGATGTCCTTCCTCAAGAATACTCTTCTTAAGTTCGGTAACATCCGGAATACACACCCGATTACCAAATTTCAAAACACAATTCTCATCAACTCTGAATTCACCACCTTGGCCTTGATTCACTAAAGTCAACTTATCAACCAAAAGCACATCGGATTTCTGACCCTCTCTAATCTCATCCAGAATATTACTCGTTAACTTCAACATTCCCAATTTAACACCATTGTGAGTACTCTCACACACCAAACTCAAGTCTCTAAACTGCTCAATTAGATCCAATTCTTTAACCATTAACATAGACATATGCAATGATCTCCGACTCAATGCATCAGCCACTACGTTTGCTTTACCCGGGTGGTAATTCAACCCAAAGTCATAATCCTTCAGAAACTCTAACCATCTCCTCTGTCTCATATTCAGCTCTTTCTGATCAAACAAATACTTTAAACTTTTATGGTCACTGAAAACCTCAAACCTTGACCCGTACAAGTAATGCCTCCATAACTTCAGAACAAATACCACGGCTGCCAACTCTAAATCGTGTGTCGGATAGTTCCTCTCATGAACCTTCAGTTGTCTCGAAGCATAAGCTACGACCTGCTTATTCTGCATCAACACACCACCCAAGCCCAAAAATGAAGCATCACAGTAAACCTCAAATGATTCCGACGAACTCGGTAATATCAGATAATAGGAGCAGTAGTTAACCTTCTCTTTAACTCTTGGAAACCTTCTTCACATTTTGAGTCCCAAACAAACGCTTGCCCCTTTCTAGTCAACATCGTCAACGGTAACGCCAACTTAGAAAATCCCTCAATGAACTTCCTATAATAACCTGCAAGTCCAAGAAAACTCCTTATCTCAGAAACTGACTTCGGAGCTTCCCACTTAGATACCGCTTCTATCTTAGAAGGATCAACAGCAACACCACCTCTTGAAATCACATGACCAAGAAAACTAACTTCTTCTAACCAAAATTCACACTTAGACAGTTTAGCAAATAACTTCTTTTCTCGTAGAACTCCCAAAACCACCCTCAAATGCTCAGCATGCTCTTCTTCAGATTTCGAATAAACCAAAATATCGTCAATAAACACCACAACAAACTTGTCTAGGTACGGATGGAAAATCCTATTCATATACTCCATGAATACTCCAGGCGCATTAGTCACACCAAAAGGCATTACAGAATACTCATAATGTCCATACCTTGTTCTGAAAGCAGTCTTCTGAATATCCTCAGTTTTCACACGTATCTGATGATACCCAGATCTCAAATCTATTTTGCTGAACACACTCGCACCAACCAACTGATCCATCAAATCATCAATCCTCGGCAAAGGATACCGATTCTTGATCGTCACTTTATTCATTTGCCTGTAGTCCACACACAACCTCATAGTACCTTCTTTCTTCTTAACCAATAACACTGGTGCACCCCACGGTGACACACTCGGACGAATAAATTTCTTATCCAACAGGTCTTCCAACTGACTCTTCAATTCAGTTAACTCAACAGCAGACATACGGTACGGAGCCATCGATATCGGCCTAGTACCAGGTACTAAATCAATTGAGAACTCAACTTCACGCTCTGGCGGTAATTCATTCACTTCTTCCGGAAACACATCTGGAAAATCACACACCACAGCTAGATCGCGAATCACAAGTTTATCCTTAGCCTCCACAGTCGCTAACAGCATAAACAACTCTGCCCCATCTGCTACTGCCTCATTCACCTGTCTTGCAGATAGAAACAAACTCTTCCCTTCCTCACTCTCAGGAAAGATCACAGTCTTATCAAAACAGTTGATATAAACTCGGTTAAACACCAACCAGTTCATACCCAAGATAACATCAATCTGCACTAGTGGAAGACACACTAGGTCCATTCCAAAGTCTCTACCAAAAATACTCAAAGGACAATTTAAACAAACTGAAGTAGTAGTCACTGAACCCTTCGCAGGAGTATCAATCACCATACTTCCAAGCATCTCAGATATCTCTAACTTAAGTTTCACAGCACAATCCAAAGATATAAAGGAATGAGTCGCCCCTGTGTCAATAATAGCTACAAGAGGAAAGCCATTAACATAACACGTACCTCGGATCAAACGATCATCTGCAGAAGTCTCAGAACCCGATAAAGCAAAGACCTTGCCTCCCGACTGGTTCTCCTTCTTCGGATTAGGACACTGTGGACTGATATGACCCACCTCTCCACAGTTGAAACAAGTCACAGTCTTCAACCGGCACTCTGCAGCCAAGTGACCACCCTTTCCACACTTGAAACACTTCTTCTCAGTACTGGTACACTCATGGATACGATGTCCAGCCTGACCACATCTGAAACACTTAGCAGGGGCACTAGAGTCTCCCCCACTAGGCCTCTTCATTCCACTCTGCCTCTGGAAACCTTTGCCAGCTGCATACGGTTTCCCACGATCATTCTGATTCTTGCCTTTCCTATCAACCCTTTGCTGATAGCTCTCTGCTCTAGCCTTGGTATCCTGTTCAAAAATCCTGCAACAGTCAACCAAGTCAGAGAACACTCTGATCCGCTGATACCCAATAGCCTGCTTGATCTCGGGACGTAACCCGTTCTCAAACTTCACACACTTTGAAAATTCCCCAGTAGCCTCATTATAGGGGGTGTAATACTTCGACAGCTCTGTGAACTTAGCAGCATACTCAGTAACAGACCGATTGCCCTGCTTCAATTCTAAGAACTCTATCTCTTTCTTTCCTCTGACATCCTCTGGAAAGTACTTCCTCAGGAATCTCTCTCTGAACACCGCCCAAGTGATCTCAGTATTCCCAGCAGCTTCCAACTCAGTGCGGGTAGCAACCCACCAATCATCTGCTTCCTCTGACAGCATATGCGTACCGAACCTGACCTTCTGGTTATCGGCACACTCAGTCACTCGGAAGATCCTCTCAATCTCCTTCAACCACTTCTGAGCACCATCTGGATCGTATGCTCCCTTGAACATTGGAGGATTGTTCTTCTGGAACTCACTCAGTTGACGAGCAGCTCCCATTCCCACAACATTCGGATTCCCTCCAAGCACTCCAGCTAGCATACCCAGAGCCTCAGCAATCGCAGCATCGTCTCTACCTCTTCCAGCCATCTCTATTCTGAAAACCCAACAAGCTAAAACAATAAGTACTGATAGGGTTACACAACACCTATCCCGTACAGGGGAACAGAATAATTACGACTCGACTCGACCGACTATGCTCTGATACCACTAATGTAACACCCTTCTAAAATACCCCCAATCAATAATTAAAACAACAAAACCTAAATCAGAGTAAATATGCAATTAAGGGTGTCACACTTGACACTTCACACCGTGTTCCAAAATCTCTGGTCATACTCATTTATTTATCAAAATAAACATTTTTGCATAATTCGCAGCGGATAGAAATTAACAACAACATGCAAAGCATGTAACACATTACAGGTAAGATCATTCAACAACCAACAATGAAAATAAGGTAAAACATCCCGTCCCGATGTTACATCTACCAGAGCATGACCCACTAAGGAACTACACTAGACTCCAAGGACTAGCTTCTACTCAATCACTGCTCGTTACCTGAAAAATAGTTGTAAGGGTGAGTTCCTCAATCGATATAATAAGCATTATAAAATATCATGTCATGTTAAGTAATTTAACACATTAATCACCCTAATCACATCACACATTCGGTAACGGCACATCAATTCAAATATCATACTCGATACAAGTACAACTCATGCTCACATTCAATATCAACACAAACACACGTATAATATTGGAATACATCCATTCATATTATACGACATACACATATTATGCAATGAGACTCCATGCATGCGGTACCGACTATTTGTGAACATATAGTTCACCTCACCGTCCAAATCCAGGCACGACTACCAAGCCCACTAGTCCCACTCATTTGAGACCTAGTGACTCATTCACTAATTCCTCACCATGGGAATTAGCTACCACCCCAAGGGTCATGCTATGCACGCTAATTCACCTAGCATGCAAACATCAACAACAGTCCAAAATGACTAACTCACTAATTCCTCACCATGGGAATTAGCTACCACCATAAAGGCCATAATATGCATGCTAATCACCTAGCAATGCTAAATCATCAACCACAATTCAAGAATAGACATATGCTCACACTCTAAGCCACAAAACAGTCTATTCACAAATGCACACATAACTGCTACATTCACAGGATCATGCATACCATCACACATCATCAGTATTTTATCACATAAGCATATCAGATCATGCCAAAGAACAACCACAGTATTAGCACACTCTACTAATACCTATACTACTCAAAACAACGGGAAATGATCCCTAATATATCATACATCAGCTGAATTACGTTACTCAGCTGAACAGCTAAAAACTGCACAACAACAGCACAGAAAAATCACAATCCTGCCCATACGCGTATTGCCTAGTCCCATACGCGTATGGCCCATCTCCTGACCAAATCCCATACGCGTATCACCTGTCTCATACGCGTATGCTACGCGTATCACTTCCCCATACGCGTACCAACAGAGACCAAACTACGTTCAAAACATCATCTTCCTCATCCATACGCGTATTGCCTAGTGCCATACGCGTACCAGACCATCTCATACGCGTATTGCCTAGTGCCATACGCGTATGACCAGAAACCAGAATTTCCAGATCTGCTATGGCTTTCTCTGCTACGAGATCTATCCAATTCAACCTTCCACAGTCCAATTTTTTACACAACATTCATTCATATCATCTAACACAATCAGATCCTATTCAATTTCACAAATCCTAGCATTATTACATCTAATTCTTACGAATTTCTTTCAATTATCATCCAAATTTCGTTCATCCCAAAAGTTCACAATTTCATCATGCATCATTCTAATCAGAGTCCAATTCATGGTTTATCACTACCCATTACATATTATCCCATAATACCCATTAAACGATGATAAACCCCCCTTACCTGAGTTAATCCGGCAATCCTGCAGCTTCAAGCTCTTCCTCTCTTCAACCCTTGTTCTCTGGCTCTTAGCCCTTTTCCACTTTTCTGTCCCTTTTCCTTTTCACGTGAAAATAAACCTTTTTACTAATGGGAACTTTTTAATTCCAACTTTTATTCCAATAAAATAATAACCCAATAATAATAATTCCAATAATAATATTCCAATTAATTAATTAAATTAATAAATATTATATTAATTAAATTAAATAATTATCCTTATTTCATCGGGGTGTTACAGAGAGACACTTGGAGATGCATACAAAAGATTCAAGAGATGTTTAGTTGCATGTCCTACACATAATCTGGATGAAACTGAACAAATGCAGAATTTTGTAAACGAGCTGAAGATGAAGACTAAGCAACTCACTGATACAGCTGCTGGTGGCTCATCTAATTTTTCAACAGCAACCGGTATCAAAAAGATCATCGAAGTTATTGCAGCGAATGAGCATTTGGAATTATATGATAGTACTGTGAATCAGCCGGAGGGAAAAATTGACTTGAAATTAGCAAATCAGGTAGTGAAAATGGAAGACCAGGTTGCTGCTGAGGTTGAAAGAAGATTGAAAGCTATGAATTTAGGTACCCAGACTGTTGCTCAAGTGCAACCGGTTCCAACAATGATTTGTGAGATTTGTAGTGGACCACACTTTACCATGCATTGTGTTGCCACCGCAGAACAGGTGCAAGCAATAAATTACCTGAGGCAGAATAATCCTTACTCAAATACTTATAATCCGGGGTGGAAAAATCATCCTAATTTCTCTTGGAAAGATCAGCAAGGTAATATTCAGAACCAAGGACCTCCACAACAACAACCACCGTACCAACAGCAACCTTATCAGCAACAAGTTCCAAAGAAAGCTGATTGGGAGATTGCTATAGAGAAGATGGCTACCCAGAGTATGCAATTTCAGGAAGAAACCAGGAATAATCAGAAGAGCACCAATGCATCCATTAAAAATCTGGAGATTCAATTGGGTCAAATAGCACAACAGATAACAAATTCCCAAACACCAGGTGCATTACCTAGTGCAACAGTGACAAATCCGAGGGAGCACAATAATGTGAGTGCGGTAACAACAAGAAGCGGGAAATCTGTTGCAGATCTTAAGAAGAAGGATGAAGAAGAAGATCAATTGCTTGAAGTGGACCTAGAAATCTTAGAAAACAAGACACCAACTCAGGAAGAAAGTGTGACACTGCCGGTGGTGCAAGAAAAGCTACCTGAACCAAAACCCATCATTAAGCTTCCATTCCCACAAAGAAACAAAAAGAAGAAGCAAGATGAGAAAAATTTTCAGAAATTCATGGAGTTGTTCAGGAAATTAGAAATCAATATTCCATTCTCTGAGGCACTCGAGCAGATGCCTATCTATGCGAAGTTCATGAAAGACATCATCTCCAAGAAGCGCACCACTGACACTGACCCTGTTATATTAAATGAAACTTGTAGTGCTATTTTGCAGGGTATGAAGATTCCAGTAAAGAAGCCAGATAGAGGTTCTGTGACCATCCCGTGTACCATTGGAGATAGGTCTTTTAAAAGGGCGCTGATTGAGTTGGGGGCTAGTGTTAGCCTTATGCCTTTGTCTATTTACAGGAAGCTAGGAATTGGAAATGTTCAAGATACCAGAATGACACTTCAATTTGCTGACCACTCAGTGAAGAGACCTTTTGGGGTAGTTGAGGATGTTCTGGTCAAAGTTGATAAATTTGTTTTTCCTGTTGATTTTGTAATTTTGGAAATGCCAGAAGATGAAGAGATACCTCTGATTCTGGGCAGACCTTTCTTAGAAACAGGTAGATGCATGATAGACATTGAGGGAGGTACCTTGACCCTAAAGGTATATGATGAAGAGCTCAGAATTGATGTCCGAGATACTATGAAACATAAAGAGAATAGGTGTACAAATCACTCAGTGGAAGTCATTGATCAAATAGTAACTAGCACAATGCAAAGAAAGTTTCCTGAATTACCGTTGGAAAGAGTTCTTAGTCTGTCGGTCAGAGAGGATGAAGAGAATGATGATGAAACAGAAAAAGAAGTGATTGCCATGCTGGATACACAACCTCTTTGGATGAAATCCAAACCACGCCGGTGGGAGGATCTGAGATCTGCACCAGAATCAGAAAATGAAAAGGTAGGTAAACCAGGTATAAATTTTGAATTAAAACAATTACCTGTAAATCTTAAATATGTCTTTCTAGGATCTGGTACAAATTATCCTGCGATTATCAGTGCTGAGCTAAATGCAACAGATGAGGAAAAGTTGATACAGGTACTAAAGAAACATAAAAGTGCTATTGGGTGGACTATTGAGGATTTAAAAGGTATTAGCCCCACAGTATGCATGCATAAGATACTGATGGAGGATAATCAGAAACCAGTAGTACAACCACAAAGGAGGTTAAATCCAGCAATGAAAGAAGTGGTAAGGAAAGAGGTTGTAAAGTTGTTGGATTCGGGAATGATTTACCCCATTTCTGACAGCTCGTGGGTAAGTCCAGTGCACGTGGTACCAAAGAAAGGAGGAACCACAGTAATTTTAAATGAAAAGAATGAACTGATCCCAACTCGCACAGTGACCGGGTGGCGAGTATGCATTGATTACAGAAGACTGAACACAGCAACAAGAAAGGATCATTTTCCTCTCCCTTTTATTGATCAAATGTTAGAAAGACTTGCAGGTCATGAGTATTATTGCTTTCTGGACGGATATTCGGGATACAATCAAATTGCTGTAGCCCCGGAAGATCAGGAAAAAACTGCATTTACATGTCCTTATGGTATTTTCGCTTACAGACGGATGCCATTTGGGCTATGCAATACCCTAGCTACTTTTCAGAGGTGTATGACATCTATATTCTCCGACATGCTTGAAAAGTATATGGAGGTGTTTATGGATGATTTCTCTGTGTTTGGTTCTTCTTTTGATAATTGTTTAGCTAACTTGTCTCTTGTTTTGCAAAGATGTCAGGAAACTAACCTTATTCTCAATTGGGAGAAATGTCATTTCATGGTGCAGGAAGGAATTGTGCTAGGACACAAAATTTCCCATAAAGGAATTGAAGTGGACAAAGCCAAAGTGGAGGTTATAGCTAACCTCCCACCTCCGGTGAATGAAAAAGGGATAAGGAGTTTTTTTGGGTCATGCAGGTTTTTATCGCAGGTTTATCAGGGACTTTTCAAAAGTAGCCAAACCATTGACTGATTTGCTAGTCAAGGACAAGCAATTTAATTTTGATAAAAACTGCATGGTAGCTTTCGAAACGTTAAAGAGTAAGTTGATTAGTGCACCTGTTGTAATCGCCCCCGATTGGTCCTTGCCTTTCGAAATAATGTGTGATGCAAGTGACCTTGCTGTGGGGGCTGTCCTAGGACAGAGAAAGGACAAATTATTGCATGTGATTTATTATGCTAGTCATGTCCTTAACCCGGCCCAAATGAATTATGCAACTACCGAAAAGGAGTTGTTGGCCGTGGTTTATGCTTTTGACAAATTTAGATCGTATTTGCTTGGTTCAAAAGTCATTGTGTATACTGATCATGCTGCTTTAAAGTATTTGTTTGCTAAACAGGAATCAAAACCGAGACTTTTGAGATGGATCCTCCTCCTTCAGGAGTTTGATTTGGAAATCAAAGACAAAAAGGGGTGCGAGAACACGGTCGCGGACCACTTATCTCGCATGTCCCCAATCAAAGAAACGGAGGAGGAACATCCTATTCAGGACACATTCGCTGATGAGAAAATACTTGCTGTTCAGGAGATACCATGGTTTGCTGACTATGCCAACTATGTGGTAGGTGGGGTTATACCTGATGACTTTAATTCTCACCAAAAGAAAAAGTTTCTTTATGATTGCAGGTTATACCTATGGGATGATCCATTTCTCTATAAAAAGGGAGTGGATGGTTTGATCAGAAGATGTGTTCCAGAAAGAGAGCAAGCCGATATTCTGAAAGCTTGTCATAATTCGGAGTATGGTGGACATTTCAGTGGAGATAGAACTGCAGCAAAAGTCCTCCAATCGGGTTTGTATTGGCCGTCGCTCTTCAAGGATGCAAATTCTATAGTTCGAGAATGTGATAGGTGCCAACGAATAGGTAACATTACAAAGCGGAATCAGATGCCGCAAAACTCCATGCTAGAAGTGGAGTTGTTTGATGTTTGGGGCATTGATTTTATGGGACCGTTTCCGCCATCATCGGGTAAGAATTACATATTGGTTGCGGTCGATTATGTGTCAAAGTGGGTAGAGGCTGTGGCATTACCAACAAATGATGCTAAAGTGGTGGTGAAGTTCTTGAGGCATAACATCTTCTCTAGGTTTGGTGTACCACGGGCTTTAATTAGTGACCAAGGTACGCATTTTATAAATAAACTCTTGGAGAATCTGTTGAAGAAGTATAATGTCAAACATAAGATAGCCACACCATATCACCCCCAGACGAGTGGGCAAGTGGAAGTATCCAACCGTCAAATAAAGCAGATCTTAGAAAAAACGGTAAGTGCTTCTCGGAAAGATTGGTCAGTAAAGTTGGATGATGCATTGTGGGCATACAGGACTGCATTTAAAACACCAATAGGTATGTCCCCCTATCAATTAGTTTACGGTAAGGCTTGTCATTTACCACTCGAACTCGAGCACAGGGCTTTCTGGGCCTCCAAATTCCTAAACTGTGATCTTTTTAAAGCTGGTGAATCCCAAATTCTTCAACTTCATGAGTTGGAAGAATTCAGGAATCAAGCTTATGAAAATGCAAAAATTTACAAAGAACAAACAAAAAAATGGCATGATCAAAAGATACAGAAGAGGGAATTTCGGGAGGGACAACTTGTACTGCTGTTTAATTCCAGGTTGAAGTTGTTCCAAGGGAAATTGAGGTCAAGATGGTCAGGACCGTTCGTCATTAACAAAGTACTTCCTTATGGAGCAATAGAGCTTAAAAATGAGAAGAATGGCGACACCTTCAAAGTCAATGGTCAGAGGTTGAAACCATACAATCTCGGTGAAGGGGGACCAATTGAAACTGTTAAACTCATCTGAGTATGAGGTGTCCCGTCGAGCCATGCGACGTTAAACAAAGCGCTGCTTGGGAGGCAACCCAAGGGAGGTTTGAGTGATTTTGTCATTTTATTTTTCCCGAGTCAGTTTCTTTTAAGAAAAAAATTTTAAAATAGAAAAAAAAAATTGTGAAGATGAATCTGCCAATACGCGTATGGATCTCATGATACGCGTATTGGACAAAAAAATGCACCCCTCTGGTGAAACGCGTATGATACGCGTAAAGAAGAAGAATACGCGTATGATACGCGTAAGGGACCAGGCCATACGCGTATCACATTATGATACGTGATCTGTTACGCAGATCACTTTTTGCACTTGTTTCAGCAGCGTATGATACGCGTATGGCATATTGATACGCGTATGGTACGCGTATGGGCATCAGATACGCGTATTGGTAGCGTATGATACGCGTATCAGTTTTATGGGCATGCTTATATAGTTTTTGTCCGTACGAACTTCATTTTCTCACTTTTTCGTTACGTGTTTTGTGCGTATTGCTGTGATTTTTCTCTGTTTTCTTTCCTTTCATTCAGTTTACAGATCAATATCATGTCTCAATCACCAAACGAAGTCAACATATTCCGTACCACCTACCATGAAGAGAGGTATGAGCAAATCAAGAGTCGAAGCATGGTCGAAGAAAAACATTGGATGTTTTACGCTAATATTCTAAAAAGGCAGAAGTTGATCTACTTCAATGACAAAATCCAACCGGTTTCACTGGATCTGATCTGGGAGTTTTACGCTAATGCACTATGGGTAACATCCGATGAAGACGATCCCACAGGGAATGCATCGTTCGTTTCATGGGTAAGGGGCAAAGTTATCAAATATGATGGGAAGACGATTAACAGTGTGCTGAAATGCAAATTCTATGATTCCGTTTGCCCGTTTGCCGAAATGAAACGGTCTGACAAGAACTACTGGCCATACACTGATATGAAAAACTCACTGATTAGACCAGGTCACGATTGGGCTCCCACTTCAAAAATCTCTCCGGCGAAGATTATGGTAGTTGATCTAGCTCTGATTCCTAAGGCATTGGCATATTTCATTCATCATAATTTGAGCACTAATCGGAGCGGGTCGGAATTGATATCAGAGCGTGCCCTACTGCTCTATCAGATCCTGCATCAGAAACAAGTGAATATTGGCCAGATCATCGCTGCTGATATGGATGACATCGCTCAGTCGCCAAAGAAATCCTTAGGCCATGCGACTGTGATTTACCTGCTATGCAAGAAAGCGGGTGTTCCGGATTTCTCTGATTCGCTGATGTTGCGACCGGCTGCACCGCTGAACGCCCATTGGATGAAGGAGAGGACGGTCACAGATGATCCGCCCCGACCTCTGAGGCGACCACGAGACAGGGAGGGAAGCACCAGTGCTCCGCACCAGTGCTCCGCACCAGGAGGCTCAGCCGAATGCAGCAGAGACACAGCCACCTCAGCCTCCTCTAATTGATGAGAACTCCAGAGAGTACCGGATGCAGATGTCACAGTTTTGTGTTATGCAGGACTTCTGCTTTCAGTATGGACTGTCAGGGAGAGTTCTTACTCATCAGACAGATCTGTGGGAGGAGGCACAGCGCTTTAGAGATAGATTCTCCGGACCGCCTCCAGCACCTCACTTTGGCCAGTTCACCTTTCCTTGGTGGAACCAGCCAGTTCAGATAGGGGGAGAGATTCCGCAGCAGCCACCGCACCAGACACCACCTCAGCAGCAGCAGTCTCCGTCGGGCCACACAGAGACGTTGACGCCTATCTCTGCCTTCGCACGAGGGCAGACTATGTTGGATCCGACAGATATGATTAACTTTGATACCCATATGCAGGACGGTGGACGGAGTGATTGATTTTGATTATGTTTTTTTTTGTACTTTTGGTTTTCTTTGTGTAACTTTTATTTTTTTTTATTTTTTCAGTTGTTAATTTCTGTTGCTTTGATGTAACCACCTATTATAGGTTGGCTTATTCTAATGAATTTGATTTGGTTTACCTCCAGTTTCCTGTTTATTTCATTAGATACGTGACTATGTCTGGCTATTGGTTTTCTTGATCATTTACACCAACTACTTGGGGCGTCCTCTCTTTCAGTCCCCTGACTGTAGATACTGTTGTTTATGATTGGACGCACTGGTTAAGATTAACATCAGAACCATGAGCATGAGCTTTGAACTCAGAGGTATGATAGAACAAGTCAGCTTAACCCGTCCTGGTGAGATCAGAAAAAGCCAAACACTTATCATCATATGAGAGATATCAGGTATGTCTTTATCAATCTTGGTTTGCGTATGTTCTTTTGTTATTATTAGCTGTATGACTACACACACTGAGGCATGTTTTTTGTTTATCACCTAGAGCCTTTCTAGCCATCCCATTATTATTATTATCCATTGTTTACCCTGTTGAGCCTGTTAACCATTTATTTTTGATATACCCGTTTTTTTTTCTACAGCCATGACCTTGTACCTATCCTACCCTGTTCAGAGTATGTGAGAATTGATTTCATCTCTACGTTTCTATCTAAGTTTGGGGTTGCTGTTGGAATAGCAACCTTTAAGTTTGGGGTAGCTTTGCAGTACATGAATAGTAAGTGAATGTCGAATAAAAGAAAAAAAAAAGAAAAAAAAAGAAAAAAAAACAACAACAACATGAGAAGAAAGAAAGAGAAAAGCGAAAAACAATAAAAGAACAGCTTTTGAAAGACGCTACATTCACTATAGATAAAAGGAAAAGAAGATTGCATAACCCTACAGGAATAATAGAAAAGAAACGTAGTGAGAGAATGATTTCATGTACTCTGAACCAAAAACCTTTGTTCAAAATTTCATAGCCTATCTAAACCAAAACCCCGTTACAAAAAAAAAAAAAAAAAAAAAAAAAAAAAAAAAAATACAACCCTTGTTCCAATTTCATACCCTACCTAAACCAAAGCCCCGTTACAACCCTAAAAGACCTCAAATAGTGTGTGTGATTGTACATGTTGATAGGATGAGAGAATTTATTCAAACTTCTGATTTGATATTGCATATTGTGATTTGAGAGTGATAATACTTTAACCCAGAGAGACTTGGTGAGAGTGTGATATAAGCTGACAGGTAAAGTCATATCTCTGAGGGAAAGAGTTTCTAGCTCGTTGGCTATGTGGAAGAATCAGAAAACCTGAAAAACATCAAGAGGTCCAGTGCGAAAGATTTCAGCAGTATTGTGGTAAGAACTGTTTTACAGTAAGTTTGGGGTGACATGATCTTTGATGGTCCTAAAATGTTACTTGAGGACAAGCAACAAGCTAAGTTTGGGGTTGTGATCAGTCACCACTTATGCTAGACATTCCACTATTTAACCGTAAATAAGTCAGGTAAACTGTGTAAACTGAAGCATTTTTAGTTAGATATAAGCTCAATTCTATAATATTAAGTGTGTTGTTACTGATGAGTTTCTTGAGGATATTTTACACTTTTGGGTATGTTAGCAGGTAAAAAACTAGTTTGGAAGCTCAGGGAATCAAAAGTCAGATGAGAGATTGAGCCCGAGCAAGAAAACGGAAGAAAAAATCATTTTTCTAGAGAACCTGCTGGCCATACGCGTATGGCCTTACATGATACGCGTATGGCCCTTCCCAGTACGCGTAGCATACGTAAATGACAAGAGGGATGGAAAATTCAGCCAAAAGACAAGCTTCTGGTGATACGCGTACCAGTCTGGGCAATACGCGTACCAGTCTGGGCAATACGCGTACCAGACTGGGCAATACGCGTATCAGAGGCTGTGTTACGTGCAGTACGCGTTTGAGACCAGCCAATACGCGTATGGGACAGCTCAATACGCGTATGGAGCACAAAATCAGGAAAAATCCAACTGAAGAGCTATTAAGAGGCCAGACCACGATTTTCCGGGGGTTGGACGTTTTGGAGAGAACAAAGACGCGTTTTGAGAGCTGGAGACTCGACGAATATCAAAGGATTCATATGTTCAAGAGTTTTCCGACTATTGAAGATTGATTCCTCACGAAATTCTATAATGACAACAATATTAATCTTTGTTTTTATTTCTATTATGAGTAGCTAAACCCTCCATTGCTAGGGGGTGACCCTGATTCTGAATGTGACAGATTTGATGTTTATGAATGCATTGATTATTTCTTCTTTTCCATTGATTTGTTCTTATTACCGTTCTTTATGCTTTATTCGTCGGACCAACGAATGATGATTATTATGAATAGTTTAAGCTGGACCGCGATTATTCATTGACCTGGATAAGAACTTTGGATAGTAAAAATAACCTAGGACTAGGGATTTTCTATCTGACCGGGAATTCTTGATAATTGAATGCTTGAGTATGAACTTAATTATTTATGGACATAGTAATTGGGTTACATAATCAAAGGTCTGTTTACTAAGGATTTAGGAATAGATACCCTTGAGGACCGGAATTAATTTGACAGGAATATTGTCTTAGCCTTCATAAATTATATCTGTTACAGGAAGTTTCATTCACCGACCCTAGCAATCGTCTCTCATTTGTATCTCGTTCAACCTTTTTACTTGCTTTACTTATTTGCAATTGGTAGGATAATTACTCACAACACAAAAAACCAAAGGCTTTTGTCTAATTGAAACAATCTATAAACTCTGTATCGTCAAGCAGTCCTTGAGATCGACAAACGGGGAATTTCCCTTTTATTACTACAGTGAGAAAAATAGTACACTTGCTATTTTCCCATCACTACTATTCTTGTTGATACTTACTACTCTATCCACGTAAGGACTCAGAAGAAGAAAGGAATCATTACATCTTGTATCCATTTGTTGTATAAATGATTTATTTCGCATCTACCCAACAAAGGTCCTTTCATTGAGAACAAAGACAATCTAAAGTAGTCTCAAAGGATCATGTCCTTGAATGTTGAAGATATTTCCTAGTACTCTAGAGTCTACGATAATGTCAAACTCATCCTCAATTATGGTGATTTCCCTAAAGTACCTTTTCTTGGTCCAAAAGGTGGAATAAATTACAATCCGAGATTGGCACTATGTCAGTTGGGATACCCTATGGTGGACAAACTTGATTCCAAGTGTGTGGAAGATTTTGTCTTGTACGAAGGGGTCAACAACCCAGAGTTACTCAAGTAGATCACCAAGGCTTGGGGAGAGATATGTCCTCAAGGAAGTGCATAAATGGGTAAGAAGAATTGCATAGCCAGGGAAGGTTATACTAGATGGGTGAAGGATAGGGTTAAAGAAATATTGTTGCCATTTCCATCAGAGCCGTCTATGAACATCAAGCCTCTCGAACTCACTGTTAATCCTATCTCTGAAGTTGACAAACTGAAGGTAAATATCAAGGCATTAGAGAAAGAGAATGCAAATCTCAAATCTAGTCTTGGTAAGATTTCATTGGAGAAGGAGAACTTGAGATTCAATCTGAACCAGAAGAGGGATAGAGCACTTCAAGCGGACAACGAGGTTCAAGCTGAGTTGTACAAGAGAAGAAAAGTATGCGAAGCATTGAATGGAACTTGTGTTAGTCTATCATCTAAGAAGAAGCAGCTAGCAGAAACTAAATATCAAGCCTGCAAATTGGAGCTTAACTATAAGGAGGAAATCAAGAAACTTCAAGACCAACTGGAAGATTGCAAGAAGGGGCTGAAAGAGGAGAAAAGTTGTGTCAAGCAGCTAGAGGTTACTCTTCATCAGCGCCAGAATGAGTTAGACCAAAGGTTCAAAGTGATTCGGAGGTTGAAGGATTAAGCACACAAAGATCTAGAGAACATAAATCTGCTCAAGAAAGAGAATGATCATTGGGAAAGGCACATTGGATATCTTCAAAGGCTCCTAGACCAAAAGGAGACATTTCTGATTGACCTTTTAGATGGACCTGATCACACTTTATTGCACAACCTTCTTAAGAATGCGCAGTATTGGAGGGAAAGGCATGCATGTCTGACCCGGTTGTTGAACATGCCATGGAAGACCTGCCAGAGTTGTTGAAGGAAGATTTTGATGTAGTATTTCTGCATAATGTTTTGTGGGATGTATTTCATTTCATCTCTGTTGCAACTGTTGAGACCCATGTCGAAATTCTGGTACCAACTACTGTGAATCAGCCCATTTTCCCATCTGCTTCCAACAGGCTTGCTGCTGCCTACCCATGGGGGATGCCCCTGGATTTTGCTTCCTAATTTTCTAATGGAGGTGTTTTCATCCCTTATCAAGCTCTCGATGCCCCTTCTGCTATTAGGAAGTCTTCTTTCCCTTGGCTTCCCGTGGGGTATGCCCATGGTTCAAACTCCTCATACGGTCGATGTTGCCAACCCTGAGAACATCCAAGGTCAGGTTCATGTTGAAACTCCTGACGACAATGCTGAATATTGAGGCTCGCGCCTCTACTTCTAGATTTCTTCCCAGGCAGCTCAGCCTTTGAACTTGAATCAATACCAAGTTGCTCATTTTTCCTATCCAGGGGAAACTTCTGTTCATATGCTATTGTACGCACTTGTCAATCCTGCACTTCAGTATGTGCAGTCTGGAGCACATCGGGCTCCTAATGCTCAAACTAGAGAACAGTTCCCTCATGCTGCAAATGTTGTTCACCAGACCGTGCCTCCCAGATTTTCTTATCCTCCTCAAATGTTGTTTTCTCACAAATCTGTGCCTGCTCAGGCTTATGTCCAAGATGTTTCTCGACCAGCTAGTCAGGTCGTTGTTCTGAATGCTAGTCCGGCTAGGCCAGCGGACTACCAATTGTTAAACGGCAGAATAAGGGCTATTGAGGGTTTCTCGACCTACGGTATGGACACTAGAGATCTATGCTTAGTTCCAAGTGTGGTACTTCCTCAAAAGTTCAAAGTACCTGATTTGCCAAAGTACAAGGGATTGAGCTGTCCTCGGAGTCATGTTATAATGTATTATAGAAAAATGGTATTGTATATTGATAACGATGACTTGCTGATTCATTGTTTCCAAGATAGCCTTTATGGGGCTTCCTTGGATTGGTACATGGGCTTGGAGCGTACCAAAATCAGATCTTGGAGAGACTTATCTGAAGCATTTTTGAAGCAGTATAAGTATAATCTGGATATGGCACCTACTAGGTTGTCTTTGCAGAATCAGTCGCAAAAGTCTAGTGAAATGTTTAAAGAGTACTCTCAGAGGTGGCGTGAAATGGCTTCTCGGGTTAGGCCAGCTTTATCCGAAAATAAATTGATTGACATATTTATGGGTACCCTGCAGGGGTTATATTTTGAAAAAATGATTGGCAGCTCCTCATCCAACTTCATAGATATTGTGATTATCGGTGAAAGAGTTGAGAATGGGGTTATGTCTAGAAAATTGCAGGTATTGTTGCGTAGCCATCCGTGAATAAGAAACCACAAGCTAGATTTACAAGGAAGAAGAAAGGTGAGACAAGTTCTATGACGGCAAGTGTCCACCCTCAGTATCAGGTTCCCATGGCTCATATGTCGTACTATCCTTATCCATATGTCGTTGTTGCTCAGTATCAACAACCTCATTTCCAGTATCAACCACAGCGTCGTAATCAACAACCCGCATCGGCTCAATCTGCTCAAACTCAATAAAATGCTCGTGATAATAGGGGTCAAGGTCAAGGCCAGAATCACAGGAACAACTATGGTAAACGACTCCATATTAATAAGATCCATGTACCATATGTTGAATTGGTACCATATCTGATTCATGTGGGGGCTCGCGTACCAAAGGAACTTCCTTAGGCTATGCCTCCTTATCATCCTAAGCATGACCCTAATGCCTCTTACGCCTTCCACGCCGAGTATATAGGGCACTCTACTGAAGACTGTTGGACGCTCAAGAATAAAATTCAGGAGTTGATTAACCATAAGGTTTTGACATTTTCAAAAGAGAAACCTAATGTAAAGACAAACCCTCTTCCAAATCATGGTGGGACAACAATCAGTGCAATGATTGATGAAGATACTATAGATTTTGTCAGAAGGGTCGGTGAGGTAAAGACTCTGATGTCCATGGTTTTGAGAATGCTAAAATAGCATGGGTTTCTAGATGGTATTCATGATGGTTGTGTTGTGTGTGAATCAAATCCTGATTATTGTTGTTATTGAACCTATAACCATAGTATACAGAAAAAAGAAGATTGAAGCTCCTCCCAAGAGGATTGAGCCTATCCATATTCATGTTCCTGGTCCATTCCCGTATCAAGACATCAAGGCGGTGTCTTGGAGGTCCGAACCGACTACTTACGTGGCTGGAAAATAAGGTCAAGTTCTTGGTACTGAAATTGTTAACATAACTGGAATGGGAGGCATGACTCGTAGTGGCTGTGTATTCGCTCCAAAGTACACTCCAAGGGTGTCTCCATCACCCACAGTTGTCCCTCCTAAGGAGAAGGTCCATCCTACTCCTCCTCTGCGGGCAGGGGCATCTGTACTCGCCACTTCGATTATGACAAATTTTCTAGTTGTAGCAAAGGTTATTCTCGATAAAGTTGCAGAATTTGAAAATTCCAGAGGTAAATCGTTGATGAATGAAGATGAACAGGTCGAAGTTCACAAGAAAATCATTTATGTTGAGGAAAGCCAAGAATTCCTCAAATTGATCAAGAAGAGTGACATCAAAATTGTTGATCAGTTGGGTCAGACTCCCTCCAAAATCTCTATATTATCTTTACTTCTGAGTTTAAGGCTCATCATAAGGCATTATTGAGAGTCATGAATACTGCTCACATGATGAAGGATATCACGGTTGATCAATTTGACGATGTGGTTACAAATATCACCATCTGTAGGTATTTAGGATTTAATCAAGCGGAATTACCTCCTGAGGGAATGGGCCACAATAAGGCATTAAATATATCTTGGTCATGTGTATGGACACCCTATTATCTCGAGTTCTTGTTGATACTAATTCCTCACTTAATATGATGCCAAAAGCCACATTGAGCCATCTACAGTTTAAGGGACCCAAGATGAGGGCAAGTGCCTTGATTGTCATAGCTTTTGATGGATCTAAAAGGCAAGTTATTTGTGAGGTGGATCTACCGATTTGTGTAGGACCTCATTAGTTCACTATCACCTTTCAAGCCATGGACATCAATCAGCCCTACAGTTTTTTGCTGGGTAGACCTTGGATTCACGTTGTTGGGGAAGCCACTTTTACGTTGCACCAAAGGTTGAAATTCATGGTCGATGACAAGTTGGTCATATTTTATGTCGAAGAGGATCTTTTGGTCAGTGAGCTTTCTTCGTTCAGATATGTCGAGACAGGTGAAGGGGTTGTTGAAATTCCAATCCACTATTTAGAGTTTGAGGATGTCAACTTAGCTGCTTCTAATCACGATCAGTCGTCTGCAACAATCCTATCTTCAGTCAGAAGCGCCAAGCAAACTCTAGAGAAAGGTTCGTTAGTTGGTTGGGGTCAAGTTGTCAATGTAGTTGAGAAGCATGATAGATTCGGTATTGGATATCGCACATCAGCTCACAAAGAAAGTATTAAGAAGCAAAAGTTCAATCTTGTCAAGTTCAACAGTGTTGGTTTCCAAGACGATCACGTCGTGGAAGTTATTGGAGAATCTAGTGGCAGCAAACAGGAGACTCTCAGTTTTGTATGCAGGTGTCCTCTGGGATTCAAGCTCACCAACTGGACGACTTGCGTGATTCCTATAATATATTCGGATAAAATGTAGTGCATTTTGTTTTCTTAATCCCTTGTATTTGTCCGAGACAAGAGGATAGCTTGTAAGGGTCTCCTTCTTTAAAAGTATTATGTGATTAAATAAAGAAAGTACTTTTTTGCATTCAAAATTTTTGTTCCCTTTCTTTTATTTATTTTACATTTTTCACCAAAAATAAAATGGCAAAAGTTTCTTTTTCTTTTCCAACTTTATTAAAAAGGCGTACTAAAAATAAGCTCATAACATGCAGAGAAAATAAGACCATCGATAACAACATGGCAAGAATCTGATGTAAGTGAGGAAGATTGTGAATTGCCAGTTGAACTAGCAAGGCTCCTTGAGCACGAGAAAAAAGAGATTCAGCAATACAAAGAACCAGTGGATGTTATTAACTTGGGTTCTGACCCGACATGGCACTCAAGATCAGAGAAGAGGTTAAGAAGCATTTTGATGCTGGCTTTTTAGCTATTTCTAAATATCCGCAGTGTGTCGCTAACATCGTTCTAGTATCGAAGAAGGACGGAAAAGTCAGAATGTTTGTAGATTACTAAGACCTTAATAAAGCGAGTCCAAAGGATGATTTTCCTTTGCCTCATATTGATGTTTTGGTTGATAATACAACTCATTTTTCCGTATTTTCTTTCATGGATGGTTTCTCAGGGTATAATCAAATAAAGATGTCGCCTGATGATATGGAAAATACAAATTTTATCACGCCTTAGGGAACATACTGCTACAAATTAATGTCATTTGACTTAAAGAATGCATGGCCAACATATCAACATGCGATGATAACCCTCTTTCGTGATATGATTCATGAAGAGATTGAGGTTTATGTGGACGACATGATTTCCATCCAGGACTAAAGATGATCATTTGGAACACCTGAGAAAATTGTTTGCCAGGCTCTGGAAGTTCAAGTTGTGACTGAATCCAGCAAAGCCCACTTTTGGGGTCTGATCTTATAAATTATTGGGTTTCATAGTCAGTCAGAAAGGTATTGAGGTTGATCCCGATAAAGTTCGAGCCATCAAAGATATGCCACCTCCCCGAACAGAAAAAGAAGTCTGAGGTTTCCTTGGTCGACTTAATTATATTTCCAAATTCATTTCACATTTAACAGCTACCTGTGAACTGATCTTCAAATTATTGAGGAAGAATCAATCGATTGTGTGGGATAATGATTGTCAAGTGGCATTTGACAATAAAAAATTATTTGCAAGAACCACCAATCCTCATACCACTTGTTCCTCATGGTACTCGATGAATCCATGGGTTACGTTTTGGGTCAATATGATGACACAGAAAAGAAAGAACATGAAATATATTATCTCAACAAGAAATTCATTGAATGTGAGACCAGATACTCACTTTTAGAGAAAACTTATTGTGCTTTGGCTTGGGTTACTCGGCGCCTGAGACAATACATTGTTTTCCATACTACTTTATTGATATCTAAAATGGATTCGATAAAGTATATATTTGAAAACCTTGTTGTCACTGGTAGAATTGTTAGGTGGAAAATGTTGTTAACCGAATATGATACTCAGTATGTGACTCAGAAAGCGATAAAGGGGGGTGTTATGTTTGACTACCTTGCTCATTTACCTGTGGAGGGTTATCAACTGTTGAGGTTTGACTTTCCAAATGAAGACATCATGTTTGTCAATGATTTCGCTATTCTAGGCCCCGGGGAAGGCCCCGAACCTGGATCACGATGGACGCTCATGTTCGACGGTGCTTCCAATGCTCGTGGTCATGGAATAAGGCAGTTATTACTTTTCCAAGTGGCTTTCACCTTCCGTTTACTGTTAGATTATGCTTTGATTACACCAATAATATGGCAGAATATGAGGCATGTACATATGGTATTGAGGTGACCATTGACTTGAGGATTAAGATTCTTGAGGTATATAGAGATTCAACTTTGGTAATCAGTCAGGTAAAAGGTGACTGGGAGACTCGGCATAGCAAGTTGATACCTTATAAGGAGCATATCAGAAAATGGATGCCCTACTTTGATGAAATATCTTTTCATCATATTCCCATGGAAGAAAATCGGTGAGCATGCGCTCTAGCTATGCTTGCATCCATGTTTGAATTTAAATGGAAGAATGAAGCATCAGCTATCCATATTGACCACCTGAATGAACCAACACATTGTCTAGTAATCGAGGCAGATCCCGATGATAACCCCTAGTTCTATGACATTAAGACTTTTCTAGAGAAACAACAGTTTCCCGAGGGTATATCTATTACTGATAATAAGGCTTTGAGAAGACTTTCCTCCAAGTTTTTCCTAAATCGTGATGTGTTATACAAAAGGAATTATGATTTTGTGTTGCTCAGATTCGGTGATAGACACGAAGCTAGCACGATCATAAAGTCCATCCATGAAGGCAGTGAGGGTGTACATGTGAAAGGTCCTGCTATGGCCAAGAAGATCCTCCAAGCTGGATATTACTGGATAACAATGGAGGTTGATTGTTACAAACTTGTTAAAAGATGCCATAAATGTCAAAAATATGGTAACAAGATCCTTATGCCACCAACTCCGTTGAATGTTCTGACGTTTCCATGGCCCTTTTCTATGTGGGGTATTGATATGATTGGGATGATAGAGCAAAAAGCTTCCAATGGTCATCAATTCATACTAGTTTCTATTGATTACTTTACGAAGTGGGTCAAAACTGCTTCATATGCCAATGTCACTCGACAGGTGGTTACTCGGTTTATTAAGAAAGAGATCATTTTCTGCCACAGAGTTCCTAGCAAGATCATCACTGACAATGCCAGTAATCGCAACAACAAGATGATGAAGGAGTTGTGCAAAGAATTTAAGATCGAGCACCATAACTCTTCACCATATCGGCCCAAGTTGAATGGTGTTGTAGAACCAGCTAATAAGAATATCAATAGAATCTTCCAAAAAATGATCAAAACGTATAAAGAATTGCATGAGATGTTACCCTTTGCATTGCACAGTTACAGTACCTCCGTTTGTACATCCATTGGGGAAACTTTATACTCATTAGTGTATGGGATGGAGGTTGTTTTTCCAATTAAAGTTGAGATTCCTTCACTCAGGGTTATCATGGAGGTTGACCTTGATGAATCTGAATGGGTTCAATCTCGGTATGTAGAGCTGAATCTAATTGAAGAGAAGCGTTTGACGTTTGTATGCCATGGTCAGTTGTACCAAATACGCCTCAAACAAGCTTTTGATAAGAAAGTTCTTCCTCGTGAGTACCGTGCAGGGGAACTCATGCTCAAAAGATATTCTAATATTCACTCGGACCCTCGGGGCAAATGGACTCCCAACTACGAAGGACCTTTTATCATAAAGAATACCTTCTTAGGTGGAACCCTAATCCTCACAACAATGGATGGGGAAGATTTGATGTCGCTAGTGAATGCTGACATAGTCAAAAAATATTATGCCTAAAAATAAATGAAAATAAAAGCTCACTAGGTTGACCTTCACAAGATTGACCTAGGCAAAAATGGCTATCCCGATGGACCAAAATAATGAATTGGCCATGCAAAAGTTAGGGATCAAATAAAAATAAAAAGCTCGCTAAGTCGAAAACCCGAAAGGGCTACTTAGGCAAAAGTAAGCATCCGGATGGACGAAAAAAATAGGAAACGTCCAGGAAAAAGTTAGGGATAAAGGCATTTGACTATGTTCTTTAAGCCTACCTCGCTACAAGCTAGATCTCAAACGGCTGAAGATCAATCCAATCATCGCCAATCGAAGCAAATTTTTTGGATTCATATCCTAATGCGGATGACAGCCAATGTTGATCAATGGAAAAATACAAAAATATTTCTCATTGCCATTTCCTTTATTTTTCAATTTTTGCAATATCCTCTTTAAGGGTTATTTCATCCTTGTACGAAGCCTATGTACAAATTTATTATGATCAATAAAATTCAGTATCTTTTATCAATCGTTTTTCATTTCTCTTGCATTTTCTTTGCGAAATAACTTATTTATTTTTATCACATAATGTTATAAAACTTGGGGAATAATAAAAGCTATATTAAAAGAAAACCTTATGCATTGTTGTAACCTCTTGAAGAATCCTAAAAAGATGATCGGTAGTTTGAAAGTTTTGTTTGAAAATCTGCAAATGTCTTAATGACTACCCGGTTTGATCGTATATCCTTTTTCTCCTTAGCAAGACCAAGTGGATCCCCAGTAGTAATGTTAACATACCATGTTCTAACAATAACAACTTCTTTGGTATAATTGGTGGCGAATAAAATTTTCCTCCATGCCAGAAACCATACCCTATGAATGACATCCATTTGACCATATGAAATACTCATGCATCATGAAAATAAAGCATATACCATGCAACATGCATACCATGTTCCTCATTTTCAATCTCCAAAAAAACATATCTCAATAAATTCCAACAGATGAACTTGTAAGAGTAAAAATGTTATTTCATATCCCATAAGACCGTTCATAACGGGTAAATTTTTGGATACGTTAGTATTTAATCCTCTTCTACCTCGAATACCTAAAAAGCTTCCGCAATTCTCGTATTCAGGTTCAAGAAGATTAAATAGGGGCAACTATTGTACCCCAAAATTTTCCCTCCCCTCTTCATCTTTTCATTCAACCCTTAACTTGAGAATCATTTGCATACCCTCGTGTTTCATTCATGTGCATCAGCATTCATCCATACTTAAGATTCAAAGTTCTTGGCTTGCAAAGCTAGGGTTTGTGTGTGGGCAAAATCCTAAAGGCGTGGCTTGGGTATTCATCTGATCATGGGGGATGTGAAACCCTAATGGCTTGATCTTTGGGATAGGAATTCAACAAGGTTCCATCATGGTACTCCTCAAGAGTCTCAAACCCTAATTTCTTGAGGATTTGGTTCTAAGGCTTGATGGATGTTCTTTAGGCCTTATCTGGACTTCTAAACCCTAGTTGGGGGTACATATGTTGAAGGCTTGATTGGGAAGCATCCTAACCCATCCAAAGGCCTTGATTGAAGGATATGTTATTGAAACCCTAATATTAGAGGCTAGAAGGTTTATGCTAGTAAATTTTGACTTGGGACCTTGGTTTGACTGAAACCCTAGCCCAATAGGGAAAGGCTTTTGCCCAACTTCTTGTCAATTAGATCCATACATCTTCCTGGTTCTTTCAAGATCATGTCTCCTATTCATATAGTGTGAATCACTAGTCATTGGTTCTTGGATTCATGCTTGCATCAATACATTGATCCTTTGGGTTTTGGTTTGCTTTTGATCCATCAAGGCTCTTAAACCATTTCTAGATCATCATTATGGGTCCATCCATGTTTAATCAGGGTTCATGTCCACCCACACAATTCCATACAAGAAAACCCTAGTTTGATATCTACAATTGACTTTGGCCAACTGTTGACTTTTTGGTCAACTAGTTGACCAAAGTCAACCTTTTTCCATAAGCCATTTTCAAGCCATACATCTTTAATCCATATCCATTTCAAAGGTTGTAATTCATTCTAAACCTTGATCCTCTTTAACTATATTCATTGTATTTTCCATTCAACATCCAACCTTCATATCTATTATCAAACTAAAGTCCTTTTCTTTCACACAATTTCATCATAAGCCTTGAATCAACCAATTTCCAAATGTTCAAAGTGTCATACCATTTACAAATTCAATACAACTATCCTACAGATGTCATGCCATAAAATCATTCAATTCATTCACAAACCAATCCTAACTTTCATATTACAATCTTTACTTCCATTTAAAAATTGAAACCATGAACAAAAATCAAGTTATACCCCATTACATCCTAGACAATTCAAGACCACTCACCTTAACATAGGATTGTCATTATCATAACTAACATACACCAAATATATCTATACATAATCAAAAGTTTCAAAATATAACATGCATTCATTAATCTTCCTTACAATCCATTTTGTCAAGTACAAATCCAAACATTCATAACCTTCCATACAAAATCAAGATTCCATAAACCATTCAGATACCCATTTATAAGTTAAAATATTTTTCATATCATTATGAATCAATACATAATCCATCTACATTTTCTAACATCCATACAATTTACAAGCATTTCAAAAAACCACTCCAATAATGAAACATCCTAAGTTCCTTCTAAGCCAACCACCCTAACAAAATCCTTACTAACATCAAAGTGTTCCAATACATATAGGTTCAAAATTGAGGGGATTTCTTCAAGGGGTGTTACACCATTATACCAAGATACAAAGCAAGTTATAAACCTAAAAACTTGGCCAAGACAGAATGTTAAAGGCCATAAAAGATCCATGCCACCACTCTGCACTATCATAAAAGTCAGTACATGGAAAGCTGATGAGATGATGACAATCTCCAACAAATCCTGCATGTTCAAGTGACATCAAGGCTCCAGTTGAGATTGTGTCCACAAGGATGATGTGAACCTGATTTTTTAGTACCTTCACCAAGAATGAATTCATCATTTTGCTCTGTAGTGGATGAAAGCTCATGTTAAAATGACTTATCCTCTAGCAGCAACAACAGTTCATCAATACTAGACCTACAAGGCAATAGACATCAACAAGATACATCATCCAGTATTAAATTTCATATTCATGCCAACATCGATCCATAATAGTATGCACCAAAACCAAAGAAAAATAGAAAGTCAAACAAAATTGCAGACATGTTAGCATTGCAGATTAAATATCATTCATAGTAGACCAGGGAGAATGCAGCCACAAGCAAGGAAAACAATTGGCATGAATGTCATTATCATCCTGCATCCAATCCTGGAACCAGTCACAACCATACCATAACAAGGCCAAGCAACATAGATGCTTCTAATCAGTAGACATCAGCTCAAAATGCTAACAATGGATAGCATCGAGCATAGCATGTAAGTCAACTCATGACACATACCAAGCAGTGCAACACACATGGAAAGAAAGAAGTGAAATGTATACACCATACACTTGTTTTTAAAACAGAATGCACCATTTGAAAGTTCTTCCATAACTACCATATACCCTGCATTTGCAAATAGAATTAGGATACCTTTCAAGTTCATTTAATAGTACCAAATTTGAGACCATGATAAGTTATCAGAGGCAATACACACCAGAGCAAACCCGTCCTATCAACTAAATCGAATTTCCTAACTTATCACCCTAAGAGAATTGCTAATTTCTAACTAACTTGAAATTTGGAGTGAATGTGAATTTGAATTTCAAAACTGAATCACACAAAATCGATAAATACTCCCCATCACTAAATCATTTGGATTGATGTCAGAACATCTGCATCATCCTCAATCTCTCAACTATCACTCTCTTCACAACCTGGCGATTTCTCTCTGCAACTTATGCTTCTCACAAACCACGGGCTCTCTCTCAAAGTACCATCTCAAGCACATGTTTCAAAAGAAGAAGAAGGATCTTTAGAAGAGGAAGAATCAGAAAGAAGAAGAAGAAGCTAAGAGAAGGAACATACCGGATTTCAAGTGAGTTTCCATTGCTGCTTCATCCTCTCTGATCTCACACTTCGTCGGAGCAATTCTAGCTTCGGATGTAGGTTCATCGTCACCACTCCATTCATTTAGGTCATCATGTTGTAGCTTGCATCAAGGCGATTCAAATCCCTAATAGTTAGGGCTCTGAATCTTGCTCTTATCCATGTATTTTGCGTAGGAACTTCTAGGATTCTTGGATATTTCGGCTCGATTATAGGTTTAAAGGGAGAATCAAGGAAAAGTAAGGGTAGTTTCTTGATGAGGAGGCCAAGGTGGTCATGATGAGGTTTGAGATTCCATTTCTAGTTACCATTGCCACCGTAAATGACTTCCGACACGGTGGTCCACGAAGGATGTTGATCTGAGCTGAATCTGGTGCACATTTTATCTTTTATTCAAATTCAATTCTAAACGCACGTGCTTAATGGTCTTATCTTGCATCCATGGCTTTGCTTCAGATGGGCCAACATTGTGGGCCAAACAAGCTTTCACTCATCATCATCCCAACTTGCTTCACATACCCCCATCCTGTGTGGACCTTTTTTATTTGCAGGAAGAAGACTTTCGTTGGGCTTAAGGCCCAACCGCTGATTGCACACCATTTTTGGTTCTGCACCCCAGTAGTTTAATCATCATTTAGTTTTAATTTTTTAGCTTAATTAAGTTTAATCTTGGTTAGCTCTTGTTAATCAGTTTTTTAGTTTAATCAAGTTTTAGAATTTAGTTAGAATTCTAAATAATTAGGTTTTGAAATTGATTAGAATAGATTTTAGAACTTGATTAATTTTTAAGTTTTAGTTAGGATATTAATTTGGTTCCTAATTGAATATTCATGTGAATTGACCCTTTTACCCTTAGGGCTTATTTTGTCTTAGAAATGCATGTTTCCTTTAGGATTAGGATTGGCTTAGAATAATTATATAATTTTAATCCAGTTGTTTTTTTCATGAAGTATCTGATTAGTATGACTTTAATTGTGGCATGCTCCCTTAGGAATAGTATGATTAGGTTAACCATACATTTTCAAGTTAATTCAAACTCTTGATTCAAGTTGATCAAAAGAAATTTTGATTAACTAAATCCTTTGATCATGTATAATTCCACAGTCTATTCAAGTGATCAAAAGTCCCTTGATCACTTGATAAGACTCTTTCTGTAAGTTGTGGATCTCAAGGCCTCAAGTCCAGACTCTCATTCAAGGCATCCCAGTCATATAAAGCAGTGGACTATACAACACATATCAAAGGTGTTTCTTCAAAAGATTGTCAATCAAGATCAAATTGTGTGACATGAGCCTTAAGAAATAGGGAATGAATGAGAGTGGAGAATTCCATTAACTCATTATGAATATCTTTGGGTACGAGACGAATGACCCAGTTTCTCATTGTATTCATCTTTATTCATAGACTTTAGCACAGTTCAAATCATATGATTGTCAAGTCTCTCCCTTCAAAACAACAATGTAACAAGCAGAGGTCTTCATCAATAACTTATCAATCCTGATTCAAGTTGTATGCCATGATCCTTAAGTAACAAACAATAATGATAGTGGAGAATTCATATCCTTGTCTAGGATATCCTTGGGTACCGGATGAATGACCCAGTTGCTCAAGGTATTCGTCTTTGTTTATAGACTTTAGTGCAATTGGAATTGAATGATTGATAAGGAATTCATCATTACAAGAAGCAAAAAAGATTCTTCTCCAATAACTTAAAAGTTATGATGAGAATCACATGCCACGAGTCTTAAGTAGTAAAGAATGAACGAGAGTGGAGAATTCTATTAACTCATTCTGAATATCTTTGGGTACGAGACGAATGACCCAGTTGCTCATCGTATTCACCTTTACTCATAGACTTTAGTGTGCTTCATATCCAATGACTTCCAAGTCTTCTTCATCTTCCATTATCATATATCATTTCTCTTTCCTTATTAATCTCTTGATGTCAACCCTAGTGGGCTGAACTACGAAACATTGCACGGTGAGAACACGTAGGCACGAGAATTCAGATTCTCCGTGAGCTACCTTATTTAATAATCTTATTTTATTCATATGTATTCATTCATAAATCAATACCATCTTTTTGAGATCAAATATCACTTTTCCTTGGACACCATGCACATCCTTTTAGGACGATATAGTGGCAGTCCACCTTGTGAACCAAAAGTTGTTTGGCTCGTACCCAAACATTGTATTCCTTCTTTTTTTGGCAAAGACGTTAGTTTACTCTTCGGTTCAAAGTCTATTTCCTTCTTGGATCCAAGATACCATTCTTCTTTGATCTCAAATTTATTTATTCCCCAGCAAGTGATACATTTTTCCATGTACTAACAGTACTGCAGCCAATCCTTGATGTGGTGTTTATCTTATGAGTTCATGTTGCTTAGATAAATATCTCTCCCTTTGTTCCCATTGCAGTTAACCTTTGAAATTGGGTTTGTCTTGTGAGTCCCTATTGCTTAGAGAAATACATTTTTGTTACCATTAATTTGGTACGAGTTACTCTTCATCACTTCCTTATCTCTCTTTGTTATCGTGGTTCCACGAACTACGAATGCTCTGACTTTCTCATTGTTATCGTGGTTCCACGAACTACGAATGCTCTGACTTTCTCATTGCACAGTAAGAATATGTAGGCACGGGGATGTGAATCCTTGTCGAGCACATTTCTAATTACATCACCTGCCTTAAGGAATTTCCCACTCATCTCCATGATACATTCATATCTACCTCCACTCACTTCATGTGATATACTGTTCTCTTTGATCTAAATATAGTATCTCTTTGAGCTCTATCTTGTGTCATCTTATGAACCAATAGTTATTTGTCTCGTACACAAACACTTAATTCTCTTCGTTTTTTGATATACCATATAATGGTAGGCGCTTCCGGCTAGCCCACATATTGGTCAACTCCAATTTTACTCTTGGGTTCAGATTTAGTCCCTTTTTGGAGTTCAAATCACATTATCCTTTGGTTCAGACCATACTTGTTATCACTTTTTTTCACCTCCCACCACTAGTTCCATGAACTATGAAGCTATGAATTCCTTATTGCACTATAAGGATACGTAGGCATGGGGGCCCTAATCCTCACCGAGCGCTCTATTTATTCTATTATTTCCCTTTACCCTTTCACGAGTGATGTTTAGTTATGACACCCATTCGAGCAAGAACAATCAAAATGGTTTCTGTTGAGTATAACGGATGTAAGGGGTGATAATACCTTCCCATTGCATAACCGACTTCCTTACCCAAATTCTCTTTCCCCAGGTTTTATCGATGTTTTCCCTTTGCTTCGGGAATAAATAAAGTTCGATGGCGACTTTGTTATATGTTCGAGAGTGTGATACGTCCAGATATATTTCCACTAGCTTCAACCAGCAAGAAGCGTTCCATAAAATCACCATATTTGTTGAATATCTCTTATTTCCTCCTCAATCAAAGAGTGAGGGGCATGGGAACCTCAGTAGAATCCTCCCTTTCAATATCATCTGATAAAAGGGATTCAAAGGAGTCAAATGAAGAAGCTTCTTCATCAAGGGGATTCCCATATGCCCTTTCTCAATCATAAATGTCAGATAGGAACATAACTTCTGAATCCATGTGATCATGAGCAATGGGGAGATGTGAATCAAGAGATGCCCACATTCCATATTCAAAGAAGCATCTCTGTCATAATCACTCACTAGGTTAACAATATATCGCTCATATTTGTTGTTAAATGGGAAATGCTGAAAGAAAAAGCTTGAGTGGAGAGGCGTACCTAGTTGTGTGAAGTTGATGAAGTAGAGTTAGTGAAGAAGGGGGGAGACATTTATCATAGAACTATTATCACTCCAGTTAAGTCTCTTAGAAACTAAAAGACGAAAGTGATTTCTAATAGAGTGGAGAGTAATAAAATTGAAGGCCAAGGATTGTGAAAGATTTTTTAGCGCTCAATTCCTCTAATTTATATGTGAATATAGTTGAATGGTCTAGATTTGCAGTAAAAAGGATTGGGAAAACAACTGCTAGATTCCCATTTTGGAATACATGCAAACTCGAGGGCATTTGTGCACACTATAAGTTGTGTAATGCCTTAACTTGTCACATCAACCCACGTGTCAGGAAGCAATGAAATGTTTCAATGATGAAAATACATTAAATGTGTTTGTTCCCCACTACATCTTTAAATAACTCTAAGCATTTTAGTTCTAGCTCACATCAGACAACCTCCTAGAGGCCGGCCGAAATCATTAAAGTCTTCCCTGACTCTCCCAATACCCGATAAAGCTTTGGGTAAGGCCTAAATAGATGAGGCCTAATTCATCTCATATTCACTCTACTTGGCCTAAGGTATAAAAGTTGGCTCAAACGAAAAGCAAGGTACATTCTCTGATCTCTACTTTTCACTATACCCATCTTGAATCTTGAACTGACTTAGACGTTGGAGTGTCAATCTTATAAGTTCATCCCGTGTTGTCGTACCAGAGGTTAGCACCACTGGTTTAAGATCATTAGTTTCTCAACTGCATTCAATTATGGTTCCTAAATGGAACGGTAATATATTATAAAAAGTTGATTGGGCCTATTTAAAAAATCCAAATAATTTGGATGAGTGTAAGTGCTTTTAGTTATGTTTTTCACACTTTTTTCATTGGATTAGATAGACGTGATATTTTTGTTGCTTAAATTTTTGTGTAAGTTTCTCTTTCAAGCAATGCAAAATGTATGTTGTTTAACATTAAAAAATTATAAAATTTTGATAATTGGTAGGGTCAAATATAAATTGATATGGTTAAATAAAGATTTTTTTTAAATCATCAATGGAATAGAATTGGTTAAGGTTTCTTATATTTTTCTTAAATATAATGTGGAAGTTTGACCCCATAAAATGTAGATGAAGTAATCAAAATTTGTTCTCCCATTCAAGATTCTCATAGGTATCGATATCCAATATTATAGATGTGTCTTTCCTTAATCGAGATTATGGGATATTTCTAGTTGTGTTGGGCCTAAGGCCTCTATAGAAATAGAAACCACCCAAGGAATGGGTGGTTCACCTCTCCTACGACTTCTTCTATGTTGCTATGGGATGAGAGCATATCCTCACTAACTCCCGTGCTAGGAAAATTATCCTAAAGGAAGGCATGATATCCAATAAAAGGGAGACATATCTAATACATATTCATTTGATATAATAAAGGCCATCTGGGAACCCTCGGATTATCGCTTAAGACCTCTACACAAATATACTGATACACAATCCCTTAAGCATGATGGCTTGGGAAAGGGTTGAGTGATTTATTCTATTCTTCCTATATAGACTTTATATAACATTCATAAGTAAGACATTTTTCAAGTTGACTTTTTATACAAAACGTTTATGGAATCCTTTAGACAATACACTAGTTGAGTCCCTCAAGCGAGAAATTAGTCGAGTCCCTCAAATGGAATACTAGTTAAGTCCCTCGAGCGCGAGACAAACATCTCCAAATGTTAAGACTATGAGTCCTATGTCATATGGAAATCCCAAAACGTCCATTGAAAGGATAAGTGTATGAGACATTTAATGCCATCAATGATGAGTTAACCTTGGGACGCTAAATTGACCTTATTTCGAGGCATATGTCAAAACGTGCAGAAGATTTCACGTCTGATGGAAAGCCTAGGGGACCCTTGATTACCCCTAATATTCCAATCCTATTTAAAGGGATGAACCCTTAGCTCTTTTACTTTTCCATGCATTTTCTTATTAAGTTTTTCAAAAATATATCTCTGCCTTCAACAATTTTGGATCCATCTACACCAAGGAGGACCAAGTAACCTCCATTTTCCAGCAGCTTACCTTTATTTCTTTTGATGATGAAGAAGATGTTATTCTGGAGGCGTGTGCTCTAGTAGATAGGGCCAACATGGCCTCCTTTGAAGAGTCTTCCACTTCTTCCTTTTAGTTATACTTACCCATCAATCATTGGGTTGGGTTTGTCTCCCTTTCTCATCCTTTACAGTAGAGGTTCTGACGGTGCTCAATGTGTCCCTCTATCAAATCACACCCAATGGTTGGAGCATGATGAGGGAATTTGAGATGATATGTCGGTGGCTAGGGACTTTTCTAACCATCAGGATGCTTTTCTATTTTTATGGCACCGTAATATCGGTTCGTTGGGGCTAGGTAACCTAGTTGTTTTTCCTGGGAAAGCCTTATTCAAACCTCACTCCAACCACTTCAAAGGTTGAAAGGCGATATTTGTAAGGAATATGGGACGAGATAGTATCTTATCAGTTATTATGGGGGAAATATTGTAACACCCTGATTTTAAATTAATACTTTATTTGATTAGTGGAGTGTTTATGTGTGTGTGGTTTGAGTTATTTATTCTGGATTATTTGTGTTATTTTTGTATTTTGGGGGATTTAGGGGTATTTTAGTAATATAATAATTACTGGGAATTTAGAGTTTGAGAGCAGAGAAATAAAATATGATTTATTTAAATTATTAGAGATAATTAGATAATTTTAATTATTTCATAATAATTGTTGGAACAAAATTGTTCATATCCCTTGGATTTTGATGATAATAACGTACTTAAAGAATAATTGGGTATACTAACACTTGTTCAAATGTGCAAGATCATAAGCTTAAAAATCAACTTATAACTGACCCTGATAAAAGCATTTGAAAAGAAGCTAAAGGACCTAGATTTTGCAGGATCAGAAGCTGAATATGGTATATCAGCTTCTAGTGACAGCTTAGACTCTAAAGACCTCAGCTAAAGGTACTCTACTTATGATCCGTACTCTGACTCCAAAGAAGATCAATCTTATCAAAGAAGGATTTTAGAAAAGGTCAACTAGAGTTTCTTAGTGCAAGGCTCAAGGAAAGTTGACATGACCTCTTAAGTTTGCCCCAACATCTTGGTAGATACCTAGTATGAGAAAGATATAGTGGATAAAGTCATTACATAAAGGATGAAGATCTCAATCGGATTCACCTTCCAACATTTCTCTTGGAACTGCTTATCAAATATTACTTGTTCAAGTTACCTTCCAACGAATATTTCTCTACCTTTATAAAAGAAGCTAAAGATTTGAAGGAAGATATCAATCTATCGAACTCACAAAGAAAAGACGATCTAACAAAAACAACATTGAGCTAAAAGTTTTTATAATTATTTACTGCACAAGTTCTTAAGATTTTGTATCTTTGTATATCTTAGAAATATTTAGCAGTGGAAGTCTCTTGCATGTGCGCTTGAGTAGTGTAAGCCTTTTGCTTGTGTGCTTGAGAAGACGACTTTTTCCTATATGTTTAATTAGAATTCTATTTCTAGTGTGATTGAGTTGTTGAAGTCTCTTTCTAGTGTGATTGAGTATTTGAAGTCTCTTGCTAGTTTTCTTGAACAAAGTGCAATTTTTTTTATTATTATGAAAATCTCTTGGTGATCAAAGGGATTGGACTACTCTCAGTTTGTGAGAAGAACCAGGTTAACTCTTTGTGTTACTTTTTTTTCTTGCTTCTAGATATTATTCATTCTGCTGCTAACAAATCTGAGATCAGACTCTGAACTTATTCAGATTCTTAAGTTGGTTTTCAGAAGTAAAAAGGAATTCATATAGACAATTCAACACCCCCCTTTCTTGTGTATTTTTCTCACCTTCAATTGGCATCAGAGCATGGTCTATGCTAAACATTTTACAGTGGTACAGTAAAAGATCCTGAAGAGAAAAATATAATAGATGGTTGGCCCTCCTGCGAATGATATACCATATGAATATAGTACTGCTGAGAAGAGTCATTACTCTGCTAGACCACTTACATTTCAGCGGTGACTCCACTCAGGTTGAATGGTGGAAAAGAAAAATGTATACTTATACCATTGGTCTTGATGATGAGTTATGGGATATTGTTGAAGATGGAATTAACGTTGAAGTAAATGGTGTTGGAATGGTAGCTGATAGGAAAACTCTCACACCAACTCAGAAGAAAAACTACATAAAACATCATAGAGTTAGAGGCTTTCGAATATAAGCTCTACCTCATTCTGAGTACATCAAGGTTATTGATAAGTCAACTGCTAAGACTATCTTTGAGTCTTTGTGTTCTACTTATGAAGGAAATCAACAAGTCAACGAGGTTAAGGCTAACCTTCTAGTACAATACTATGCGATGTTGAGAATGAAGGATGATGAAGATATTGAAACCATGTTTCTATGTTTCATGTTCTTTTATCAGGTCTTCAGGTTCAGACCAAAAGTTACACTACATCTGACCATGTTAAGAAGATCTTAAGAAGTATCCCGGCTAGATACATACCTAAAGTCATAACTATTCATGAGGCTAAAGATCTGAATACGTTGAGCCTTAAAAGTCTGATAAGCAATCTTCAGAGCCATGAGATGGAGCTGAATGGAGATGAATCTATGAAGAAATCTAAATAACTAGCCTTGAAGTCAGTGGCTGAAAAATATGGTGGTAAAGCTTTCAGATCCTCAATAGTTTGGAAGTCAGAATAAGCTTCTGATGAAGAAGTTTTTGATGGTGACTCTGATGATGAGGAAATGGCCTTTATCATTAGAAGGTTTCAACAACTGACAAAAAGGAACAAGATATTCTCTGGTAGAAGCGGTGGCTTTAGAGGCTCTAGTTCTAAAGACAAAGTTGATGATCAGAAGAACTGCTTCAATTGCAAGAAGCCTTGTTATTTCAAAGTTGATTATCCTAATCTGCAGAAAGACAGACCAAATAAAGGAAGCTTCCAGAAGAATAACTTCATATGTAAATTCAAGAAGAGTCTCATGGAAATATGGAATGAACTTGATAATAAGGACAATTCAGATAAAGATAATTGAGAAGAAAATTTAGCACTGATGGCTCTCATATCCTCTGACACGGAATCTAAATCAACTTCTGATTCAGAGTCTAAATAAGAAGATGAGATATGCCTAAAGGGAGAAACAAGGCAACGATCATGGTACCTGGATAGTGGACACTCGTGACATATGACCGGAGAAAGACATGTGTTTCAAACTCTGACTTTGAAAGAGGAAGGAAGTATAGGGTTTGGATGAGGATAGAAAGAGAAGATCATTGGTATGGGTACTATTGGTAATTCCTTAATCTTTGTTAATAATTTGTGGTTATTGAATGGACTCAAACATAACCTACTGAGCATTAATCAATTTTATGACAGTGATTATGAAGTTTTGTTTAATAAGAACTTCGATTTAGTTATTAATAAATATGATAAATATATTTATTCAAAGGAAAGAGGAAGGTAAATGTTTATAAAGTTAATCTTTCTGAATTAACTAATCAGAAGGTGGTTTGCCTTATGTCAGTGAGTGATGAGAAATGGGTCTGGCACAGAAGGTCAGGTCATGCTAATTGGAGATGGATCTCCAAACTTAGCAAGATACAACTTATTAAACGGATGTCAGATCTTTATTATCACTCAGATGCTCTTTGTGGAGCATGTCAAGTAGGAAAGATTAACAAAACTTCTTTTAAATCTAAAAACATTGTCTCTACCTCTAGACCCTTATAATTACTTCACATTGATTTATTTGGTCATGTTAGGATTGCTTCAATCAATGGGAAGAAATATGGATTAGTCATTATTGATGACTATGGCATATGGACTTGGGTTAAATTCCGTAGAACTAAAGATGAATCATATGAAGTATTTAGAATCTTCTGCATATAAGTTTAGTTTGAAAAGGAATCAAAGATTTTAAAAATTAGAATTGATCATGGTGGTGAGTTTGAAAATGAGCCATTCGAGAATTTTTGTGAAAACCCTGAAATTATCCATGAGTTCTCTTCTCCTAAAACTCCTCGGCAAAATGGAGTTGTAGAAATAAAGACAGGTACTTACAAGAAAATGCTAGAACCATGATACATGAAAATTATCTTCCAAAATACTTGTGGGCAGAATCTGCTAATATGTCTTGTTATGTTCAAAATAGGTTCTATATCAGACCAATTTTGTACAAAATATCATATGAATTATTTAAAGGGAGAAAACTAAGCATATCTTATTTTCATCAGTTTGGTTGTACATGTTACATTCTGAATAATAAAGTCTATTTAAAGAAATTTGATGATAAAGCTCAAAAGGGTATCTTTTTAGGATACTCTAAACTCTCTAAAGCATATAGGGTGTATAACTCTGAAACTAAAATGGTTGAAGAATCTATACATGTCAAATTTAATAACAAAGAGCCTGGATATAATATGTCAGAGCTTGTTGAAAGTATTGTAGATATTCAAGTTTCTAAAGATCATTTGACCTTCATAAATTAAGGGTTCTGAAGCTGGTGAACCAGAAGCTGGCCCAACTTCTGAAGCTCACCCAGAAGCTGCAGATTATGAAGAAACCTAAGATTGTTAAGAAGTTTCAAAGTAATTATTGTTTGTTGTTGTCAATTAAGACTTGTTTGTCGTAATTCAACTCAAATTCATTTTTTTTGTTTAATGAAGTATAATATATTATTTCTTTTTAGTATTCTATCTTATTTAATATAGGTATTCTTAATTATTTGAACTTTATTTTAGTTATTATATTCTATTATTTTAATATTTGTTTGAATTGGTTTAACTTATTTTATTGTAATTCTTTAATTTGGTCAAATTATTCTTAAATGAAGTGTAGAACTATGTTATGTTATTATATATATTATCGATATTGTTGTATTAACTTTGTAATAGATTTTTGAAATATGTATTTTATTAAGTTGTGAACGTATTATTATGTGTGACATATCTATGAAATTTAGTTTCATATATTAGTTTATTTAATAAACGGTTCGATTGTAGGTTTAATCAGTTGAACCAATTTAACCTTAAACCGCAAGTTTCACCGGTTCGATCTTCGGTCCGGTTTTTAAAACATTGGTTTTAATTCAACCCAAGAAGTCTTTCAAGTATAAAGCTTTTCATCTAGAAGAGCTAATCATTGGGAATAAAGATGATCCCTTACGAACTAGATCAGCATTCAGAGATGATAACTCTATGTTAGGATTTGTTTCCTTGATAGAACCAACTTATATTGATGAAGCTTTATCAGATGATGGGTGGATTATAACTATGTAAGAAGAATTGAACCAGTTCTAGAGGACTGATGTTTGGGATCTAGTCCCCATACCAAGTTAGAAGAACATTATTAGAACAAAATGGGTGTTCAAAAACAAACTGAATTAGCAAGGATAAGTTGTAAGAAATAAGGCTAGACTTTTAGCTTAAGGCTACAGTCAGCTAGAAGGTATAGATTTCTCTTAAACCTTTGCACATGTTGCAAGGTCAGAGGCAATCAGACTTTTTCTCTCTAATGCTATTAATCATGGTATTGTTCTATACCAAATGGATGTCAAGAGTGTTTTATTAAATGGATTCTTTTATAAAGAGGTGTATATCAAACAACCCCCTGGGTTTGAGGACTCGGTCCACCAGATTTTGCTTTTAAACTTAAGAAATCACTTTATGGACTCAAACAACCACCAAAAGCTTGGTATGCAAGACTGGGTAATTTTTTGTTGGAAAATGGTTTTCAAAAAGGTCAGGTGAACACTACATTGTTCATAAAGACTCTGAAAAAGGAAATTTTAATTGTCCAAGTCTATGTTGATGACATGATTTTTGGTTCTACTAATGCCTCTCTTTGCAAAGAATTTTCTAAGACTATGCAGGCTGAGTTTGAAATGAGCATGATGGGAGAATTGAAATTCTTAATAGGAATTTAAATCAACCAAAGTATAAATGGAACTCATATTCATCAGTCAAAGTATACAAGGGAGCTTCTGAAGAAGTTTAATCTTGAAGACTTCAAGATTATGTCAACTCATATTCATCCAACCTGCAATCTAAGCAAGGAGGAAAGTAGCACCAAGGTGGATCAAAATCTATATAGAGGTATGATTAGTTCCTTGCCTTACCTCACAACTTATAGGCTGGATATATTATTTAGTGTTTTTCTGTGTGCAAGATTTTAATTAGATCCTAGGGAGACTCACTTAACTTATGTTAAGAGAATCTTTAGGTATCTGAAAGGAACAATAAATCTTGGACTTCTTTATAAAAAAAATCTCTATATTAAAAACAAGTTAGATTCTATGATGTTAACTATGTTGGGGATAGAATTGAAAGAAAGTCTACTAGTGGGATTTGTCAATTCATAGGTGAAAACTTAATATCCTAGGATAGTAAAAGACAATCAATTATTGTTTTATCTATAGTAGAAGCAGAATACATCTGAGATGTGAAATGTTGTACACAACTACTCTAAATGAAATATCATCTAGAGGATTATCAGATTTGTGGAAACAGTGTCGCTATCTTTTATGATAATACTGTTGTTGTTTGTCTAATAAAGAATCTAGTTCAGCATTCAAGAACCAAGCACACTGAAATTAAACATCACTTTATTAGAGATTATGTTCAAAAGGGTGTAATAGATATTTAATTCATTGATACTGATCATTAATGGGATGACATATTTACAAAACCCTTAGCCATTGAAAGATTCGATTTTATCAAAAAGAATCTGAACATGGTCTTTATTAAAGAATAGTGATTGTCTCTTAATAGAGTATCAAAGTCTGACATTGATCATAAGTAGCTTCAGTCAGAGTCTGGGAAACTGTCTCTAATGAAAAGTGGCTTATGAAAGACTTCAGACTCTAAAACTCGGGAGTGGAATATCAGCTTCATATAGCATTTAAATGGAAAACTATTTTGTCTTCTTCTAACACCTGTTCCACTTAACAATTCCATTTACATGGTAATTGTCTTGCATGCTTAGTGGTTGAATAGGTAAAGTCTAATGGCTAATGATGTGAAACCTCTTTGATTTCTATGAGTATTCTCCTTTGTCATCCCATCAGATCTTTCTATCTAGTCTTAATTTTTTTAACTTTTAATATATTCATTTTCTTTAAATTATTTTTAATATACTTAATGGTCTTAAAGCAAAGACAGTTATCTTGCACCTTTCTAACATTACACTTGACTATATCTTAGGGAACATCTTTTCTTGTGTATTTCACTCTGTTTTTGACTTCTTTGTCAAAATCTATCTTTTGTGAAAATCCTGATATGAGATGGCCTCTAGAACTAATCTTGGTATGGAAAACTAGTTGGTAGTTATCATTGAAGGACTTGTTGACTTTGAAGAAATGATGGTTCAAGGATTTGATCTTCAAAGTGTTGAATCTCAAAATGCTTGGGATGGTTTATTTGATATGCTCCATGGTCCTACTTACCCTAATTTGGTCAAAGAATTTTGGGTAAATGCATTTGTCCAAGAAATAAATCTAGAGTATGCCATTCTTTATGTAGTATTTGGTGTCCCTATAACCATCACCTCCACATCTATTACTAACGCAAAAACTGTGAGGATAAAGGTGTTACTCCATATATGCTCTTTTTGGAATATTCTTTTCCTTCTCACCTTATTTTTGTAAATCTGCCTGACCTGTCTAAAGTCTCTAATCTTAATTCCATGGAATGAGTATGGTATCAAATCTTGATCTCAAACTTTCTTCCAAAGAACAAGAATCTGGACTCTTTAGATATTGATGAAAAATCTTGTATGCTCATTATCAACTCATATTTGATTATCAACCTCCCTCTTGTTATGTTTGAATATCTGAAAATGACTATCTTATCCTTTCACAAGGGAAATTCATCATCCATTTCTTATGGATGGGTTCTTTCAGAACTCTTCATTCAACAAGAAGTCGAGAAAACTATGATTGGGGTTACTTCATAAATCTGGGGTGATAAGTTGAAACTACCAGAAGCTATGAAAGCCCTAGAAAATGACACTTTTAAGGTCAATGTGGTCTCTTTGGATGGATCTTACTCTTCTTCTATTTAACTTTTGTTGTTTTTCGTTTGTATCTTTTGTTGTTATGTAAATTATCCTTTTTTTTATGAAATGTTTTCTATCTTTGCTTATTGTCTTTGTTGCTTCTTCTAAAAATTGTTTATTAATGCATTTTTGTCTCATTTTTTCAAGTTTTTACTATTGATAATTAACAAGAATAACCACAAACTTGTTAAATATCAAAGGGAGTTGATGGCTAAAGTAGTTGAAAAATGAAAATGTTGCTTATTTATTAAGACATTACATGATCTGGATCGAAAGGCTGTTACATATGTTTTTCTTTAAAAAAACAGTTAGAATCCTCGGATTTGATCATCTATCCATTATTGTGTCTCCCTATAAGCGTTTCAGTCCTCATCTCTCTCATCCTCTGTTGGATCTTCCTTCTTCTTGAGTTGTTTCTATGTTTTTGTCCTTTTGAGAGACTTCAGCAGATGTGCCTTCTTCTTCTGCAGCTCGGGATCTCTAGGCCTTTTCAATTTCCTCAGATTTCTACTTTTCTTTTCTTGACTGCTTCTTTATCAAGTTGCGTATCTCCTTTGCAAAATCTCTCTTCTCTGCATTAAATGGCTTTGTTTTGCCCATTTATTTTGCAAAGTAAAACTCTAATATAAGAATATGGTCTAGTTGTTATTACAAATCTTCTTTATAAAGAAGTTTTTGAGCCAAACTTACCAGTCTTGAAGACTATGTTTCTTTCGTCTTGTTCTTCCTCTCCATTTTTCAAGACCTTCCTCATTTGCTATTGTAAGACCCCAATTTTGACCCTAATATCCCTCATGCTATCTCATCATGTGCATTGGCATTGGGATCACATCTTGGTATCCTCCTCACCCTTCATTCATTGGGTTTGCATTGGGAAAGATCACCAAGCACATTTGATTGTATCATACTTTGTATTTTATCATTTACTAACCAAAATACCAAAAAAATGTTATTGTATAGTTTAACTCTTCTATAGGTAGTGCAAATGCTCACCTTTCATCTATCAAGCTCATATCTAGGGTTTAAGACCCTCAATGCAAGGAGTTCAATCAAGAATTGGTTTAATATGGCTCTAAGTATCATATATGAATCCCCATGTTCTTCACATGTTATTTTGATCAAGAAATCATCAAGAGTTTGGAGTTGGTTTGCCTTGGAAAACCTAATTCATCTAGGTATCTTATGTGACTTCTAAAACAAGCTTCTTCAACCATTGATCAAATATTTCAAGGGATAATTAAATTTCTTCATCTTACGCATATATTGTCCTCTATGAGTCCCAAAATTCAAGATAATAGTAAGCTAGCAAGTTGGTTCATGGTGGTTGACCAGAGTGTTGATTCCTTAGGATTGGCAGTAATTTTAGAAAACAAATAATGTAATCATCTCTGTTGTTTTAATATGTTGGGTTGAAGAAATTCAACATCTGGACCAACATGTCATGTACGATGTCACGACATCAGGTCTGTGACATCGCACATGTGTAGGAAACTGAATTAATTAATTCAGTATATGTCATGGGATCAGCAAGGATATCTGGTGAATATCCTAACTCCCATGTGGAGGTCTTGAAGACTAAATCAGAATATATATAGGCTCTAAACATGGAGATATATATGGAGAGAGTTTAGGAACTTGAAGACCTTGTTTGTAGCAGAATTTTTCTGCTGAAGTTGCAACAGCAAAGAACAAGTCTGCTACAATTTTCTGAAGGCCCAAATCCAGTTGGGTGATTAGGTTATAAATAGCTGATTGTAATCTAGTTTTTGTAAGCCTCTTAGAATGAATTTTTAGGGGTGTGTGTAAGGTAAACCTCCCAATCTGTGGGAAGGGTACCATGTGTTTCTCAGTGGTAAACCTGAGAGTGTTTGTTACTCAAAGCCTGTAGCCAAGAGTAATTATGTTCTTGAATGAAGCTGTGAAGCAAGTTCAAGGTGTTTGCACATTACATTGTATTTGTAGTGATAGGAATGGAAACTGGAGGTTTCTATCTAGGAGTTCCTAGGTATAGATTGCATTGGGTAGGGATTAAGTGATGAGTTGTAAACGGGGGAGTTTAACTCTGAATTGATACTACTAATAGTGGATCTTCTTCCTGGCTTGGTAGCCCCCAGATGTAGGTCATGTTGGACTGAACTGGGTTAACAATTTCCTGTGTTTGTTTTCCTTCTGTATGATATAATCATGTCTGCCAAACTGAGCATGTAATTCAGTCTGTTCAGCAAGATAATAGCAGACCTGATACATAGCCTTCTGTTGGAATGTCAAGCAGAATGTTTTGACATTCATCAACAACAACACATACTGTATAATAAGCTGATGATCTCAGTTCAGTATGCAGTGAAGTCTGGATTTCAAAATCATCACAGACCTGGCCAAAAGATCATTGTGAACCTGTCAAACTGGGTGTCTTGACAGTTCTTCCAGAAAGCTAATACTGATGTAGAGACTGGTTGGTCTTTTACAGTACAACCAATTTAGCTCAGTCTGTTTTCAGGAACCAAACAGACTTAGCATATGGTTCTGGACTTGGATGTCAAACGGAATGTTGTGACATTCACTCCTCACTGCATATGCTAAATTGTTGGATGATTAGTTTTCTGTTTCAGGATTTTTCTCAGGCTATTCTTCAGGAATCCACCAGCTGATCTAAAATCTAGGAAACTAACAACTAAGCTACAATTAATGAACCTGACAAATAATCTATTTGCTAGCTCCTTAATAAGTGAAGATTAGTTTAACTTGTTACAACCTTTAATTTAGGAAATACAAGTACATGACCAACAAACTGGAACAATGTAACAGATGATGTTCAAAACAGGATTGAGACATCGTGCTGATATCTGTGTAGGAAAACAACAGAAGTGAAGGTTATGGTGCACATAACTAAGGGTTCCTCCTTTCTAGGATGACATAGAAGGAGAGGTCGTGACACTGTGAAAAGGTGCACATTAGTACAGAGTGTAATAACTGTCTTGCTGTAATAGGTTCAATGTTAGATCAGATGTCGTGACTTGAAGTAGAACATCTGAATACTGACTACGCCAGAATTTCAATTGGTATCAGAGCAGGCATCCTGTTCTGTCTCTGGATGAGATCCATGGGTGATACTTTCTGGTAGCTGGCAAGGAGTTATGTTAGTACTGATGCTGGAACCTGTGTAAGGTTATGTAATTCCCTGAATGGTCCCTTGAAGTAGGTGGATGGACTGTTCATGACAGGAATGGTGTGTACCTGTCTCTGGAGGTTGGCTATTGGCCTGTGTGTGGGACAGCTGTGCCAGTACTAAATCACATTCAAACCTGGTATGGTCTTGGAGGCCAATCTGGTGAAGTGTGTGTTCATAGGTTGAGTTGTATTATGATTTCCGCTGCATAATACATGGCAAAACTCAAACTCTGATGTAGTTTCCCCTCATGTGGATGAAAGGCTGCTGTGTTCAAGATCTCATCATAATCTACTGAAGATGTCAAAGATACTTGAGTCCCCTCAAGTCCACTCATCATGACGTTCTCACTTCAGGATGGTAAGAGTCACTTAATCACTGATTCTCTTACTCTCTTGAGTAGTGTATATGAAGACCTTGAAGACCTTCAAGGAAGGTTTGTTCCAAGGAGGTGGAACCAATGTTCTATGTGATGTTAGAACATGTTGTTCAACAAGTATGCAGCTACTGGTTGAAGAGCAGATGTTCTTAGGGTTCAAACAAAGGGATAATTCTGTTTGGAACCTACTCCTGACCTGGAAGAGGAGACATCTGTGTGTGCTAAGTTGACAAACGCAGGGTCAACTGGGTGTATGCTCAAGAAGGTCATCCCTAGAAGTTGAGCTGGTTGAGATGTGACATTGTGCAATCTCCTGCTGTTAGGCATCTTCCTGCAGTTTGATCAGGATTGGATAGTTGTTCCCTGAAGTACTATGGTGTGTTGGAAGACAAGTCTCCTGGATGTTAGCAGTCAATAATGGGGTAACCTGATTGTGATATCATTAAAGGGGGTTGGAACCATGAATCTTGTTATTCAAACACCACGTTCAGAAGTGGCAGTTCTTACTAGGAGTGAGAATATGAAGATTCAGAGGTTGGTTGAGGTAATATGCTCTGGCAATGCATATCTACTATTGACTGGTGATGTTTGTCTCACTAGTACTTATGGTCAGCTGAAGTCTGATTGGTGTGATTGGAGGAGTTAGTTGCCACTGGTAAGGGATGGTGGATGTCGTGTTGAGACATTTGTGTACAATGCATGGATATTGGTGTAGAGTTTCCATGATTGTTAATTTGAGGAGGAGTTTTGGTTAACCTCCTCACGTTTGGTCAGCCTAGGGTCAGGTTGGCTGTTGACCTGTGTCACATGGGTTCTGGTTGATGTGTGACACATTTGCAAGGAAGGATTCATCTCTCTCATTCCTAAGGGTGAATCTAATCTGGAAAGAGTCTCAAGACTATTAATGTGCTTGCAAGCAGAAGATGTTGACACTAGAAGAGTATTTTCAAAGTATTCTTATGGTGGAAGTATCTGAAAGGATAATTGGGAAAGGATTTAAGATCAATGTCTACTTGTGTCAAGTACAAGTATTTAATTGATTATCCTTGGAGCTCAAGATAACTGATGTTCTTAAAGATGTTGGAACATCTCTTCTTCAAGACCCTGTGCAGAATCACAGGAAGGATAGTACATTGGGGTATGATCTAGCTCGTTGGTGGCAGCAAAAGCATATGATCTCTGAAAAGGTTTCCTGGAAAGAAACATGTTCAGCCTTGGTGTGTACAAGAAGAAGAAGGCATCACAGTCTTGATGGTGGTTACTTGGATCAGTTTATTTCTGATCTAGGTGAGGAAGTGCATTGGCTAATGCACACTGTGGAGTTAAGAACAAGTGGCAGCATTCTTAACCTCATGGAAACAACCTTGCTTTAGGAAGTGGAATCCTTGGCAGAGCTGAAGGGTTAGTTTCCAACTGGTCCTTCTGAAGACTCATGCATCAGAGTGTCTGATGTCTTTGGAAAAGAAGCAGGGATTCATCAAGGTGTGAGCTTGGATGACTTAACTGCAAACTTGCAGGATGGAGGTTGTTTACTCAAACTTGGTTCCACAATCAAGTCTATGAGAACATTGAACTCTTGTTCTGTGAAGGGAGGAAGTTCTTTCAAGTGGCAGAAGAAGGAGCTGAATTGAACAGCTAGATGTCAAAACACAATGTTATGACATTTGGCTCAACATCAGACTCTTAGTTGGTGAAGTGGCACATCAACTTGAGATAGAAGGGTCTACAGGGTTGTAGATTGGATACTTCAAAAGGGTCGTCCTCGTAGCAGTACTTTGGAGTTGCTGGATAGAAAGGATGGTACATGTGCATGTCTTAGAAGAGCTAAGCTTTGTTCAACATGTAGCTTGAAGTTCAAGTCTCACTTGGAAGGTCAGAATATCTTTGGGAGAAGTCTGATAAACTTGGGGAGGTCAAAAAGCAGCATTTGACCTTTTCATATGAGAATTCATGAAGGAGGTAATCAACCAGTGGCATATGGTCTATCTCAGAAGTGAGTTCGAAGAATCAAGATAATCAACATAAGGCAGCTGGTTATTCTTGAGGAAAGTCTGAGACTAATTACTTTTGAGCAGAAAAGTAGCAAGTTGAAGACTAAAGGAGGTGTCTTCTATTCATCCCTTGGAGCTTGTGGTAGGAGTTCTGAGCCATCTATGGAAGATTATCTCATGTAATGGGATGAAAAGGCATATGTCCCAATTTATGTCTGGGTTCTTCTTGATCAAGCTGGTGACTCAGTGATATTTGAAGACTATCAGATGGTGTTCCCTGTTATGTGTGAAGGATGTCCTAACGAATGTTAGAACATTTTGTGAAATGGCTTTCTGTTCTGGTTAGAAGAGAGATTGACACAGAGTGTGGATGTGTTCAACCAAGAGGGTTGAACAGAGGGTGCGCTCTTGAAGACATGAAGATGAGTCTTATGTTTTCCATTCATCAAGTGGGTTGAGTTCTTTTTGAATCAGGAAGAAGGTGAAGGTCCAACCATGTTGGATATGTGTGACCTCCAAGAGAGTAGGTTGTCCATGACAGGGGGAGTTGTGCCTTTGTGCTGCAAGCAATCACCAAGCTTGTGGTCTATGTGTTCCCAGATGACTAGGTAGTTATCAGGATGCTGTGATGTATGTCAAGGCTGAGTGAGCAGAAGAATGTCTGACCGGATGTCATGACATTGCCCTGGACATTGCTGTTAATTCCTCCTGAATTTTAAAGTCAGTAGGAATTATGAGGGTGATGTGGCTAAGTCTGATAAACCAGAATAAGCCTGATGGCTACAGCTGTGTGGTACAGGGGGAGTAACCATCAACTGAAGTGTGAAAAGTTGGCTGTAGCAGTGCTAGGTGTCAATCCTCCACTGGAGGTATGACAGAGGTCTTGTTGAATACTGGCTGAATGTAGGAATGTTAAGACATCGCATGCAACGTGTCTGACTGCATATATGGAATGGTCACCATACACTGGAACGGCTGTTTTGGAAAAGAAACAGTCAAGAGCTATAAAAGGTATTCAAAGATAGTCTGAGATTTTGTTGGTGATTCTCTGACTATTTCTCAGCAAAAATAAATGCATCTTGACCAAGCATTTATTTCTACCGGAAATTCCTAGGCACGGGCTGGACTATTTAAAGGATGCAATAGCCCTCTTTCTCTCACAAGAAAAACACTCCATTCTCAGAATCATGGGGTATGTTAAGGTTTGGGCAAGCTGCGCCTAGATCTGGTTTTGTGAAGGGTGCCTTTACAAATGTTTAGCTAAAAAGGGGGAGAGAAATATAGTCCTGGGGTTGAGAATGTACCAGAAGAAAGCCAACTGTGGAGGTGGCAGCAAACAGAAGTTGGCATCAGGCACAAAATCCACCAACTGGGGTTTCCACTTGTGTCTTGTGATCTGAGTTAAGAAGACAGTTGTGCCTTGTGATCTGAGTTACATTGTCTAAGTACTCAGCATTACATATTCTTCTGGAAGCTCTCCGGTTGAGGGGAAGGGTTCTGGTACAACTGAGTATTGTCCCTCTTCTTCCCCATGTACACCAACTTTGGAGTTTGTGGTGGTGGAGCCAATGACGGAGATGAAGAGCATTCCCAAATTGGGATGTTTTGTCCAGTGTATTGTTTATTTGTTTTAGCTAAAATTTGCCAAAGGGGGAGATTGTTGATTCCTTAGGATTGGCAGTAATTTTAGAAAACAAATAATGTAATCATCTCTGTTGTTTTAATATGTTGGGTTGAAGAAATTCAACATCTGGACCAACATGTCATGTACGATGTCACGACATCAGGTCTGTGACATCGCACATGTGTAGGAAACTGAATTAATTAATTCAGTATATGTCATGGGATCAGCAAGGATATCTGGTGAATATCCTAACTCCCATGTGGAGGTCTTGAAGACTAAATCAGAATATATATAGGCTCTAAACATGGAGATATATATGGAGAGAGTTTAGGAACTTGAAGACCTTGTTTGTAGCAGAATTTTTCTGCTGAAGTTGCAACAGCAAAGAACAAGTCTGCTACAATTTTCTGAAGGCCCAAATCCAGTTGGGTGATTAGGTTATAAATAGCTGATTGTAATCTAGTTTTTGTAAGCCTCTTAGAATGAATTTTTAGGGGTGTGTGTAAGGTAAACCTCCCAATCTGTGGGAAGGGTACCATGTGTTTCTCAGTGGTAAACCTGAGAGTGTTTGTTACTCAAAGCCTGTAGCCAAGAGTAATTATGTTCTTGAATGAAGCTGTGAAGCAAGTTCAAGGTGTTTGCACATTACATTGTATTTGTAGTGATAGGAATGGAAACTGGAGGTTTCTATCTAGGAGTTCCTAGGTATAGATTGCATTGGGTAGGGATTAAGTGATGAGTTGTAAACGGGGGAGTTTAACTCTGAATTGATACTACTAATAGTGGATCTTCTTCCTGGCTTGGTAGCCCCCAGATGTAGGTCATGTTGGACTGAACTGGGTTAACAATTTCCTGTGTTTGTTTTCCTTCTGTATGATATAATCATGTTTGCCAAACTGAGCATGTAATTCAGTCTGTTCAGCAAGATAATAGCAGACCTGATACATAGCCTTCTGTTGGAATGTCAAGCAGAATGTTTTGACATTCATCAACAACAGCACATACTGTATAATAAGCTGATGATCTCAGTTCAGTATGCAGTGAAGTCTGGATTTCAAAATCATCACAGACCTGGCCAAAAGATCATTGTGAACCTGTCAAACTGGGTGTCTTGACAGTTCTTCCAGAAAGCTAATACTGATGTAGAGACTGGTTGGTCTTTTACAGTACAACCAATTTAGCTCAGTCTGTTTTCAGGAACCAAACAGACTTAGCATATGGTTCTGGACTTGGATGTCAAACGGAATGTTGTGACATTCACTCCTCACTGCATATGCTAAATTGTTGGATGGTTAGTTTTCTGTTTCAGGATTTTTCTCAGGCTATTCTTCAGGAATCCACCAGCTGATCTAAAATCTAGGAAACTAACAACTAAGCTACAATTAATGAACCTGGCAAATAATCTATTTGCTAGCTCCTTAATAAGTGAAGATTAGTTTAACTTGTTACAACCTTTAATTTAGGAAATACAAGTACATGACCAACAAACTGGAACAATGTAACAGATGATGTTCAAAACAGGATTGAGACATCGTGCTGATATCTGTGTAGGAAAACAACAGAAGTGAAGGTTATGGTGCACATAACTAAGGGTTCCTCCTTTCTAGGATGACATAGAAGGAGAGGTCGTGACACTGTGAAAAGGTGCACATTAGTACAGAGTTTAATAACTGTCTTGCTGTAATAGGTACAATGTTAGATCAGATGTCGTGACTTGAAGTAGAACATCTGAATACTGACTACGCCAGAATTTCACAGAGGAATTCAACTAATCAAAACTGGGGTTCCCTAGACCGTATCTCCTACAATTTTCGTCATATGAAAATAATTCCAAGAGAAAAGTTACTCTAAATAACATTACAAACAACTTTCATGTTTAGGAGACATTATAGGTCATTTTGGGCCCATGCCATTGAGCAAGTGATTTTCCTCAACTTCTAAAATGCATAACTCCTTCATACTAAATCTAAATGAGGTCAATTTTGTGACCATTTTTAAAACCTATGATCGAGCTACAACTTTGATGAAGGAAATTTTCTCATTTGAAGCTCATAGAAAGAGTTAGCCAAGGTGGAAGAAGTGAACATATGGCTTGACACTTAGAATTTTTTTTGATATGCTTGATTTTCCAAACTTCCACCTCAAAATTCATCATGATCCAAGCTTCAAATGAAAATGTGTTTAACATGAAAGTTGTTCCTCTTGATCTAATCTTTCCAAAAATTCCAAATTCATCCCATTTGGACAAAGTATGAGTGACTTGCGTATGGCTTAAAGTTGGATGACCATTTGGCATAATTGAACTTGCATCTTCCATATACAAATGCATGGCTTGCTAACATGACTTCAGCAATGTTTGTACATGATTTTGGACCTGATTGAATGATTACATGAGCCTATCACACACCCATGCATCCATGAAAAGTGTAATTTCTATTTTTGGAGTTTTGAAACAAGTGTGCAAACATCACATGCTTTGGCTATAAATAGAGCCCTCCATGATCAGAATTAAGGACACTTGTGCGCCAGCTTTGAATCCCCAGCCCTAAACCCTCTCATTCAAAGAATAACCATGAGGATTTCTATTGGAAATAGATTTTGAATCTCCAATGTTTTGAGATCCAAATCTCCAAGAGTTTTGCTTCTTTTTTTATTCAATTATACTCTATCAAGCATCCAGAGCAATGCCAAGTGAAGTTGGAAGCAAGATCGTGGCCATCTGAACCTGCAGTGGACGTGATTTTCTCATTTTTTATTTTCTTCGATTCTAACTCAATTCTCCATAATTCTTCTTGATTTTTGGTTGTCTGAAGTCCTACCAATGTAGGCAAGAAGATTGAGTTGCTTTGAGGTCAAATCGAAGCAACTCAAATCATGATCCTCAAAATTCAACTCCCTATATCTTTCAATATACTCGGAATTAGATGAAATTGAGGCCAGATTCGAGCTCCTGAGCATTTTTACTTTAAATTCATGTCCTCATTTTTTATTTTGGTGCTGGTTGAAGGTGGACCAATCCGGTGAGGTCCACCGGAGAAGAAGACCGGAATTGCAGCTTCGGCGATGTGTTGGCATGTCTCAGACCATAGGATCCTTTCAATTTGTTTTAATCTCACGCGTTGGTTTTAATTACCATCCCTGCAGCGTATTGACTAGAGTCTATTATGGAACACGCACTGAGATCCACTTGATAAGCCCCCTCAATTAATGAGGGAGATCAAGTGGTCCACGTTTTTTAGCATTTTCTGATTTTCATTTTATTTGACTTATTTTCATTAATTCATATTAATTTTAATATTGATCCAAAAAATATGAGACTTTCACCAAAAAAAAATTAAATAAATTCTTCTTTCATTTTCTGAATTAAAATTATTTTTTGGATCACTATTAATATTTTTCATGATTTAATTGTTTTTATGGATATTTTTAATTGTTTAAAATAGTTTTAGGTTTCTAAAATTAATGAATTTTTTTCTCCATGGTCCTTTGACCTTGTTTGACCTATGATAAATCTCATGGCCATTTATTTGGTGTTTTGATGAGGTTTTAGGATTTTGACCAACCATAATTTAATTTAATGCATTTTTTAATTGATTATTAATTGTTTAATTGCAAATAAATTGTGTGGAGCTTTTTGTATTGACTTGCTGAGTTTGACTATTGTTGTTGGGCCTTAGTCAAGATTGATTTGACTTTGTTGAGTGAAAATCATTGGATTTAGGGGATTGATGAAATGTATATTTCATCTCCCAAAATGAATGAATGATTTTAATTTGATAAAAATCCTCCTTTGACTAATTTGTGTTGATTCTATTTTCCCTCCCTCTTTATCTCAATCCCATTCTCTTCTCATTCATTTCATGGATCTATGATATCTCAATATCCTAAGGCTAGTTGATTGAAAAATCAACATAAGTATGGATGAGATTAGGTCCACCCCTTTTGCATTTTCTTTTAATTGTGGTATGTTTTAGGAGTATGGTTCATAATACCACATCTTTAACATGCATTAGCACTAAAATTTCTATTGTCCGACCTCAAATAGTTGTGACTTCTACATAAGTCCAATTACGATTGCTTAACATAGCGCTAAATTTTGACACAAAAGGCATCGCATTCTAGTAAGTGAGATTGTAAGTCTCCCCTCTTTCATGGTATTGTGTGGAAACATAGCCTTTTTTCCTTCCTTTGGAAGATGTCTTGGTTCAAGGATCTATGCTTGTGAATAGTGGGTTGAGTGTTCTCCAAAGAATGGCTTAAACATTGAAAAGCAAAAGCAATACTAACTTCTAATCAACTAACAACTAACATTTAATTTCAAGCAATTTACTTTTATGCACTTTAAATTCAAGGCTTTATTCATTTGCCATTATACATACCATTTAACTTTTTTATTTTGATGTCATTTTCACTTTGCTCACTTGAGCCATACTTTGTGATTATGTTGTGATTGTATATACTTGTTTGTGTTTGTGGTCCTTTGACTTTAATGTACATAATAACAACAAAAACCCTAAAAGACATTTGTGTGGACTGTTGGTTTTGATCTGAGACATTGGACTTAGAATTAGGCAACATTCCATATACAAAAGGACTTGGCCAATGCCAACTTTTCACAAACCAAGTGCTTGAGAAGTGAACTTTCATTTGATGCAAGTATTGGGATCCCATTTGAGTTCATCTGTTACATGGTCTTATTGAAGTTGTTACTTTGAACATGTGACTAATGCCTATCTCTGAGTCATTCAAGGATTATGTCATCTGATGCATGGGAGATTATGAAGAAAATCATGAAGTTGCTAAGCTTGGATGTGGTTATCTTTATTTGATGCCTTGCTTTTCATCTTGCTATTTTTGTATTGATATTGCTTGATTCTAAAGGCCAAGGGAAATTTGGGTTTCTATATGACATTCTTGTCTATTGGATTGCAACCCATTGGTCAGATCTTTTCAACTCTTAACTTTTAAATTTTGCTTAGGCTTAGCCTCTTCATCTCCTCCCACTTCTTAAATTTAAAATCTCTCCCATTTTTCAAAAATCTTCTTTGCTTGTGTTTTCTAAACTTAGACTTTATTGAAAATTAGAAACTTTGGCCTTATGCCATTGCATTTTCAAACTCTTTTCTCAATCAAACTTGCAAATGAATCTAATCATACTGACTTAAAATTTCAGAAAATAAAAAGAACTAACACTCATTCAAATCTTTTAGGCCCCTTGGTGCCTCTTTCAAATTTAATTTTTTGTTAAAAGCAATGCATCCACTTTGAAATTGATATCACAAACTACGAGGTTTTGATCCCTCATTTTATGTTGGTACGTAGGCACAAGTCTGAAGGTCTTGTCAAACACAAAAATATAATTAATAAATTCTTTTCTCATCCCTCCACTCTATTTTATTGCAAACATCACTTTATATAAAAACACATATGCACACAAGAAAGGGCTCCCTAGGAGTACCTAGGATACTTTGGGTGCTAACACCTTCCCTCTGTGTAACCAACCCCCTTACCTGTAATCTCTGGCATTTTATTAGTTTTGATTTGAAAACTTCTTATCTTTGGCTTTTGTTCGTACTTTTCCCTTTTCCCTTGGAAACAATAAAAGCGCGGTGGTGAATCTGGTTTTATTGACGTTAAGTTTATCCATAGCTTAATGGTCATGAATTTACCGCTACAGAAAATAAGTGGCGACTCTGCTGGGGAGTAGTCTCCAGTGGGTTTAGCCTACTTTTTGTGTGTATATATTTGTATATTTGATGTATGTATATTTGTTTGTATGATATAACCTGCTTGTTGTGCTTGGTGATCTCTGAGTGGTGAGATAAGTTATAACCCAAACTTGAGTGCAATTAAGATAGGAGGATGGTATAGTCATGTTCGACTTATGTGGAGTAGTCCTTAAAAAGTTGGCTTGAGACCCATCTACTCAGTGGAGACCCTTTTGGAGCTATTGATGTCACATAAGTTATTCGTGGTTAGACATTACTTTCTTTGATTTGGGGTCCGAGAAGCTGAGGACCATAGAACATTTAACCCACCTTGGCCTATTTAGGACGTAGTGCGGAGACTGTTCAAGTGTAGACTTGATAACAGTTGTTACGCGATACTACACTCAGACGAGTTTCTCTTGAGAATATTTTGGGTTGATGAGTCAGTCATCCTAACCTATAATATCCGATAGATGGAATTAAAACTCTAGGAACTTTTTAGAACATGATCTATAGGTTTTATCCTTAATACACTCCTTTGGGACAGTTCTTAACCCGACTCCATGCTCGTGACTCACAATAAACCCTTGATTCTTGGTTGATCCAATCAAATCTTGTCAATATCAATGGAACTTGGGTGTTGATAAGGTGAAAACCATAATCCACCAAAATGGATGATTGATCTTGACAATGACTTGATTCATCCCTTGACCTTTGTTTGTTTTCCTTGTGTGTGATCCCTTATTTGTGATTATTGCATTCATGCATTCATGCGCATCATGACATTCATCACAGAAAAATAACTTCAAGGAACTGAGGTTTTATTTGCAAATATTTACAGACCATGCATTATGGACGAAGGAACACTAAGAAGTACAGTTTCAGATGTCCCGACTTGAAAGAGTTAAGGAAGCTATCATCCTTTGTATTAGATCCCTTGGATTTCAAGCAACGTCATGGGAAGCTTCTATATATGTTGCCTACTGATATGGTTGAAGGACTTTTAAGTGTGTTGGTTCAGTTCTATGATCCTCTCTACCATTGCTCCACTTTTTCTGATTATCAGCTTGTGCCTACATTGGAGGAGTATGCCCATCTCTTGGGAATACCTGTTTCTAACAAAGTGCCTTTTAGTGGATTGGAAGAGATTCCCAAATCTCACATCATAGCTAAAGCTCTTCACTTGAAGAAGTCTGAGATTGAGGCTCATTGGATGAAGAAAAGAGGATTGTTTGGGTTGACTTCTGAGTTCCTCATCAAGGAAGCTACTACCTTTGCTCAAGCAGGTGGTGTGGATGATTTTGAAGATATCTTTGTGTTCCTCATCTATGGTTTAGCCTTATTCCCTAACATTGACAGTTTTGTTGATGTAAACTCCATTAGAATCTTTTTGATTGTGAATCATGTGCCTACTTTGTTGGGTGATATATAATTCTCCTTGGATTTAAGGAATTCTAAAGGTGGTGGAAGTATTGTATGTTGTGTTCCTTTTCTGTAAAAGTGGTTTATTTCGCACTTGCCTCAGACACCTGCTTTTGTGGAGAACAAACAATGTCTACGGTGGTCTCAGAGACTTATGTCTCTCACTAATGATGATATCGTTTGGTATGATTATTCATTTGGTAGCTTGGAGATTATTGATTGTTGTGGCGAATTCTCTAATGTACCTCTCATTAGTATACAAGGAAGAATCAACTACAACCCTACTTTGGCTCGTTGTCAACTTGGGTTCCCGTTGGAGACAAACCTAATAACACTTTGTTATAAGTTCTTTTCTATCAAGACGGTAAAGATCCCCAACATTTGAAGCAGAACATTGTGCATGCTTGGCATAATGTGCATAGGAAAGAAAGATCCGAGCTTGGTCCGTACAACTGTGTAGCTTTGGAAGCTTACACTCTTTGGGTGAAGAAGAGAGCTTTGGAGTTGAAGATGTTGTATGCTTGTGAGAGACTTGTGTCTATGGTTGTGGTTGAGACATTAACTCTCCCTAACCAAGATGTAGAGGAGTTGGAAGACGCACTCGCCAAGATAAAGCAAGAAAATGATATGTCAGAAGAGCGTTTCCATGCTTTGAGCAGAAAGCATGAGGAGTTGCAACTTGAGTCTAAGGATAAAGATGCACTTATTGAGCTTATTGAAGACCAAGTAGTGAAGAGACAGAGGGAGTCAGAGGTTTCATCTTCCTCTAGTATGCCTCAGCCTTCCGTTGCTTGGAAGAAGATTGTTGATCAGCTTGTCCTCGAGAAGACTCAGATGAAGACTTCTTTTGAGTCCAAGATTCGACGCGTCCGAAGGAAGTACGCGCCTGCAGCCAGACCATCTGACACTGTTGTTAGGAGATCCTTAGGATGACTAGTCTCTTTTTCTCTTGTATTTTTGTATTTTGGTTTCTGAAATTGTACTCAGTGTAATCCTTCCAATTATATAAATAAAAGAGATTTTATGGTCAATCAAATTGTGCAATTGTTATTAATATATATTTGCAAATAAAATAGTATGTTCCTTGAAAATAAAAATAATCAAGCATTGCATTAAATGCATCATTTGCATAACAGGTTTTTCATTACGTCAGATATCTTATTGGTTATTCTTCTGTGCTTTAGCCAAGCTGACTCATTGATACAATAATCGCGCCAATCATCCACAAATCATGGAACACTTGGAGCAAGAGAACAGAGACTTGAAGGACGAGATTTCCCGCATGACTGCCATGATGGAGTCAGTTCTAGCTGCTCAAAGTCAATCTTCTCCAACGCCTGCAACTCATACTCCTTAGAGGACTGTCATTTCAGAGGTTATTTCTTCAACCGTGCCTGGCACTCAATTTGCTCCTACCATGCTTGTCGGATTCCCATGGGGAATGTCGCCCAACTTTGTGCCCAAGGGTTTTGCGCCTACATTTGCTTCCATGCCGGCATCTAGCCCGGTCATGTCTGTGCCACCACCAGTTGTTCATACTCTGCCTCGTGTTGAGGACACCATTTATCATTCTGAGCCGTCTGAGGGTCTGAATGTCTATGAGAAGATGGATGAAATGAAATACCAATTCCTTGAGCTGCGAAAGGAGTTGAAGACCTTGAGGGAAAAATATTTGTTTGGTAAGAGTGTTGTGGAACTTTGCTTGGTTCCCAATGTTAAGATCCTGATGACGTTTAAAGTCCGTGACTTTGAAAAATATAAAGGGAATACCTGTCCACTCAGTCATCTTGTCATGTATGCTAGAAAGATGTCGATGCAAAATGATAATGATCAGTTACTGATTCATTATTTTCAAGACAGTTTGACTGGTGCCGCTTTGAGGTGGTACATGGGTTTGGATAGTGCAAGTGCCCGCATGTTTAATGATTTGGGTGAGGCTTTTTGAAGCAGTACAAATATAATGTGGATATGGCGTCGGATAGGGACCAGTTGAGATCGATGTCTCAGAAGGACAAGGAGACGTTTAAAGAGTACGCTCAACGATGGAGAGAGCTTGCTGCTTAGATTACCCCTCCTTTGGAAGAAAAGGAGATGACCAAGATTTCTCTCAAGACCCTGAGCTCATTTTACTATGAGCGAATGATTGCCAGTGCCCCCAGTGATTTTACAGAAATGGTAAACATGGTGATGAGATTAGAAGAAGGTGTCCGAGAGGGACGATTGTCTAAAGAGGAGGTTTCGTCAAGCAAGAAATACGGAAGTGGGTTTTCCAGAAAGAAAGAAGGCGAGACTAATGCAGTATCTATTGGGAGGCAGAGGAGGCCTCATGTCAGAAGGAATCCACAACCACGTCAACATCATCTTCAAGTAGCATCTGTTATTCTAGTGTTTGCCAATAATCAATCAATACCCGTTCAACAACAACATCAACAACAACCACAACAAAGAACAAACAACTATAAAACGACAACACCAATAATCATCAACCACAACAGAATTTTGAGAGGAAGAAGGTCTCTTTCGACCCGATTCCTATGTCTTGTGCTGAATTATATCCATCTCTAGTTCTCAAGAACCTTCTTCAACCAAGAAATCCTCCACAGATTCCAGAACCACTACCATGGTGGTACAAGCCAGAGATTCACTGTGCCTTTCACCAAGGGGCTCCTGGCCATGATATTGAGAATTGTTACCCCCTGAAGTATGAAGTCCAGAAGTTGGTCAAAAGTGGGATGGTGTCCTTTGAGGACCGTGCACCTAATGTCAAACCAAGCCCATTTCCCTCTCATGGTAATCCTTTTGTCAACATGGTAAATGGTTGTCCTAGGGAGTTCAAGGTATATGATGTCTGTTTCATTAGAAGGTCTTTGGTGACGACGCACAAAGATATCTGTTTGGTAAGTGATTATGAGCATGACCATGATGGTTGTGAAATTTGCAATGTTAACCCCCGAGGTTGTGTGGTTGTAAAAAGAGACATCCAAAGGTTGATCGATGAAGGTATCATCCAGATTCTTCAGTCCCGTCACTTGGGTGACGATGTGAATGTCATAGTACTAGTGTTTAAGACACCAGAGAGGTTGGTGATTCAGTTTGACAACAGCAGTAGTAACAGTGTCAGCAATAGATCGTTATCACCGTTGGTAATACGGTTAGCAGGTCTATTCCCGTATGCATTCGATAAAGCTGTCATGTATCAGTACAATGCTACTATGTTAGAGAGTGGTCAAGAGGTTCCTTTGCCTACGACCAGTTTTGTTGTGAGTATTGATGATGTGACAAAGGTGACCCATAGTGGTCGTGTTTTTGGACCCATGTCCCCAAAGAATGTAGAAGATGTATTTGTCAATAAGAAGGTGGATGTGCCTGCAGTAGATCCAAGTAGCGTTCCAAAGTGTCAGTTTGGTGAATCCAACGGTTTGAATCCTAATGATGATGATGAGGTACTCCGGTTAATCAAGAAGAGCGAATTTAATATGGTGGAGCAGCTGCTCCAAACTCCCTCCAAGATTTCAGTGTTGTCTCTGCTCATGAATTCTGAAGCGCACAGAGAAGCATTGCAAAAGGTATTGAAGCAAGATTATGTAGAGCATTTTGATCATATTATGGCTAACATCACTTCCTGCAACAATTTGAGCTTTTGTGGTGAAGAACTCCCCGAGGAGGGAAGGAATCACAATCTGGCATTGCATATTTCGATGAATTGCAAGGAAGATGCTCTGTCAAATGTATTGGTTGACATCGGCTATTCATAGAATGTACTTCCCAAATTAACTCTTTCCAGATTGTCGTATCAAGGATCTCCAATGAGGTATAGTGGCGTGATCGTCAAGGAATTTGATGGTTCTCGCAAGACTGTAATTGGCGAGGTGGATCTTCCTGTGAAAATAGGTCCGAGTGATTTCCAAATTACTTTCCAAGTAATGGATATCCACCTAACCTATAGCTGCTTGTTAGGAAGGCCATGGATACATGAGGTGAGAGCTGTGACATCCACTCTACATCAGAAATTGAAGTTTGTTAAGAATGGAAAACTTGTTATCGTCGGTGGGAAGAAGGCTTTGTTAGTAAGCCACCTGTCGTCTTTCTCTTATGTAGAAGCTGAGGATGAGATTGGAACTCCGTTCCAAGCTCTATCTATTGTAGAAGAAAGGAGAGTTGGGGAACCTATGTCCTCCTTCAAATACGCGCAGAAGATTGTTGAAGACGGTAGTTCTGATCAGTGGGGCCAAATGGTAGAGGTCGCCGAGAACAAGAGCAGAGTCGATTTGGGTTTCCAACAAAGTTCGTTTGTGATTAAAGCTGGAGATGTACAACCCAGTTTCCGTAGCGGAGGGTTCATTCATGGTAATGAACAACACTTAGCTACTGTGATCGAGGGTGATGAAGATGAAGATTGCACCAATTTTATGACGCATGGAAAAGCTTGCGACAATTGGACTGTTGTTGATGTTCCTGTTATTATGCATCATTCTAAGTAATTGCTTTTATTGTTTTTGAAAATCCTTCTCCTATGCCTAAGGGAGCAGTGAACATTGTTTGGCATTTTCAAATTTGATCATTAATAAAATGCAATTCTATTCATCCACATGTATGATGTTTTATTTTTACTTTTTGCTTTTTTTTTTAAAATGGTAATCACAAAAAACATAAATAAATAATACAATTGTCCATCTGCATAATATTTGGTCACAATTCACTTCTCTAAAATCAAAATATCAAATCATTATGCAGGTTGGTTTCTAAACCCATTGAATACAATGATCCTACTCCTTCTTCAAACTTTGAATTCCTTGTGTTTGAGGCCGAGGAAGAAAATGATGAAGAAATGTCTGATGAATTGTCTTGTCTACTTGAGCATGAGGAAAAAGCCATTCAGCCTTTCGAAGAGCAGATTGAGTTAGTCAACTTGGGTTCCGAAGATGATGTGAAAGAAGTCAAGGTTAGGTCTCGATTGTGTCCAAAGGTTAAGAAGGGGTTGGTTGATCTTCTCCGAGATTACTCAGATGTGTTTACTTGGTCCTATCAAGACATGCCTGGTTTGAATTCTTAGATTGTGGAGCATAGATTGCCGTTTAAGCCAGAATACCCGCCAGTCAAGCAGAAATTGAGAAGGACTCGTCCTAATATGGCAGTGAAGATCAAAGAAGAAGTGCATAAGCAGATTGATGATTGTTTCCTTGTTACTGCTGGGTATCTACAGTGGGTGGCCAATATTATGCTTGTTCCTAAGAAGGATGGAAAAGTGTGTATGTGCGTTGATTATAGAGATTTGAATAAAGTCAGACCGAAAGATGACTTCCCTCTGCCACACATTGATATGTTGGTAGATAACACATCTAAATTCAAAGTCTTTTCATTTATGGACGGATTTTCCGGATATAATCAGATCAAGATGGCACCCGAAGATATGGAGAAGACCATATTCATTACACCTTGGGGAACATTTTGTTATAGAGTGATGTCTTTCGGTTTAAAGAATGCTGGTGCAACTTACCAAAGAGAAATGAATACTCTTTTTCATGATATGATGCATAAAGAGATTGAAGTCTATGTTGACAATATGATTTCCAAATCCATTGATAAAGAAGAACATGATAAGCATTTGTTGAAGCTATTCCAGCGTTTGAGGAAGTACAAACTCCGCTTAAATCCCAATAAGTGTACTTTTGGTGTTCGTTCTGGTAAGTTGTTGGACTTTATTGTCAGTGAGAAAGGTATTGAAGTTGATCCTGCCAAGGTCAAAGCAATAGAAAAGATGCTTGCACCCAAAACTGAGAAGCAAGTCAGAGGTTTTCTCGGCTGCTTGAATTATATCTCAAGATTCATTTCACACATGTCTGCCACGTGTGCACCTATATTCAATCTTCTTCAGAAAGATCAGTCTTGTGATTGGACCGAAGATTGCCAGAAAGCTTTTGATAGTATCAAAGAGTATCTGCTTGAACCTCCAATTTTGTCTCCGCCTGTTGAAGGAAGACCGTTGATCATGTATTTGACTATGCTTGAAGAGAGTATGGGTTGTGTTCTTGGTCAGCAAGATGAGACTGGAAAGAAATAATATGCAATTTACTACCTCAGTAAGATGTTCACTGATTGTGAGACTCGGTAATCTATGCTTGAGAAGACTTGTTGCGCATTGGCTTGGGTTGCTAAGCATCTGCGCCAGTATATGTTGAATCATACCACTTGGTTGATATCCAAAATGGATCCAATCAAGTACAATTTTGAGAAGCATGCTTTAACTGGGAGGATTGCCCGTTGGTAGATGTTATTATCCGAGTATGATATTGAATACCGATCTCAGAAATCGATTAAAGGTAGTGTCTTGGCTGACCATTTGGCTCACCAACCTATAGCGGGAAATTCATGATCATCAAGCTATTGCCAAGCTAGAGATCAATTAACAAGAGTCGCCACCGCGCTTTGATTGTTTCCAAGGGAAAAGGGAAAAAGTATGAACAAAACCCGAATAGTAAGAAGTTTTCAAATAAAAACTAATAAAAGTCAGAGATCACAGGTAAAGGGGTTGGTTACACAAAGGGAAGGTGTTAGCACCCAAAGTGTCCTAGGTACTCCTAGGGAGCCCTTTTTATGTGCATATGTATTTTGTACAAAGTGATGTTTACAAACAAATAGAATTGGTGGATGAGAAAAGAATTCATTAATTATATTTTTGTGTTTGACTAGACCTTCGGTCTTGTGCCTACGTACCAACATAAAAATGAGAGATCAAAACCTCGTAGTTCGTGATACAAATTTCAAAATGGGTGTGTTGATTTTAACAAAATTTAAGTTTGAAAGGCACAAAGGCCTAAAAATGGTTTGAATGAGTTAGTTCTTTTTGGCTTTTTGAAGGATTAAGTCAAGTATAGTTAAATTTATTTACAAGTTTGATTTAAGAAAATAAGTTTGAAAATGCAATGGCATAAGGCCAAAGTTTCTATCTTCTTGCAAAAGTGGTCAAAGTTTAGAACAAAAGCAGTTCACACAAAGAAGATTTTAAAAATGGAGGGAGAGATTTTTAAATTAAAGAAATGGGGAGAAGATGAAGAGACTATCCTAGATACAAAATTAAAAGTTTAGAGTTGAAAAGATCTGACCAAATGGGTAGCAATCCAATAGATAAGTATGTCAATAGAAACCCAAAATTCCCTTGGACTTTTAGAATGAAGCAACACACAAATGCACAATTATATTATCTTGAAGAGCAAAGGCATCAAATAAAGATGGCCTCGTCCAAGCTTATCCATTCCATGATCTTCTTCAAAATAGCCCATGTAACAGATGAATTCCACAAGTTACAGGTTCAAAATAACAGCTTCACAATAATCATGTTGCAGATGAATCTTAGAGAAATCTTCAAAGATGTATCAGATGAATTTCAAATTGCCAGCACTTGGTTCTTCAACAAATTGGCATTGGCGAAGTCCTTTAGCTTAGGGAGGTTGCCTAGATTCTAAGTCCATTTGGGCAAGATCAAGCCAACAGTCCACTCAAAAGTCTTTTTTAGAGTTTTTTGTTGTTATTATGTACATTAATGGTCAAAGACCACACAAACAAGCAATGTATACACAAACAAAATATATCACACAATATGGTCCAAATGGACAAAGTGAAAATTGCATTAACATAAACAATTAGAATGATATGAACAATGGCAAATGAAATAAAGTGCTAAAAGTAAATTGCATTAAAGTAAAGGCTTGAGGTTAAAAGTTAGTAATTAGTAGGTTAGAGGTTAGTTTTATTTTGCTTTTGCTTTTCAAGACATTCTTTGGAGAACACTCAAGCCACTTGTCACAAGCATGGATCCTTGAACCAAAACATCTTCCAAAGGAAGGAAAGAAGGTCAAGTTTCCACACAATACCATGAAAGAGGGGTGACTTACAATCTCACTAACTAGAATGCTTATGCCTTTTATGTCACAAATTTAGCGCTATGTTAAGCAATCGTAATTAGACTTATGTAGAAGTCATAACTATTTGAGGTCGGGCAATGGAATTTTGGTGTTATGCATGTTAGAGACATAACATAATGAACTATGCTCATGAAACATACCACACACACAAAAATATGCAAAAGGTGTGGCCAAATCTCATCCATACTCATGTCAATTTTTCAATCAACTAGCATTAGGACTTTGAGATGTTATAGGCCAAATGGAATGAATGAATTAAGAAGATGAATGAGATGAAGTGGGAAGGGAATGAGTGAGATCACAAATTGGTCAAAGGAGGACTTTTATTAAATTAATATCATTCATTTTGGGAGATGGAATGTACATTTCATTCATCCCCTAAATCCAATGATATTAACTTGACAAAGTCAAATCAACCTTGACCAAGGTCCAACAACAATAAGCAAACTCATACAAGTCAATACAAATGGTCAACAAAATTTAATTGGCATTTAATCAATTAAAAATAATAAAATAATGCATTTAAATCAAATATGTTTTGTCCAATTCCTAAAATCTCATCAAAACACCAAAGAAATGGCCATGAGATTTATCATAGGTCAAACAAGGTCAAAGGACCTTGGAGAAAAAATTTCATAATTTTTGGACATTTAAAAATATTTTTAAACAATTAAAAACAAATGCAAAATCAATTAATTCATGAAAAATATTAATAATAATCCAAAAAATAATTTTAATTCAGAATACGAAAGAGAATTTTTTTGGTGAAAGTCCCATATTTTTTGGATCAATATTGAATTTAATATGAATTATTGAAGAAAATGCAATAAAAAAAAAAAAAAAAATCAGAAAATCTAAATTACGTGGACCATCAAATCTCCCTCATTAATTGAGGTGGCAAATCAGATGGTCCAAAGGGCGCTATCCACCATGGACCTTAGTCAGCGCATGGCAAATGTGGTAATCAAAAGCAACGTTCAGGATTAAAACGTGAGGGACAGATCATGTGGTTCAAAGCCTTGTCAAGTCATCGCCGGAGCTAGAGCTCCGGTCATCTTCTCCGGTGAATCTCACTAGACTGGTCAACATGAACCATCACCAAAAAGAAAAACAAGGACATGATCTTAAAGAAAAAAATGGCTCTGAGCTCGAATATGACCTCCATTCATTCCAACTCCAAGTATATTGAGAGATATGTGGAGTTGAAATTTGAGGTACATGAACTAAGTTGCTTCGATTTGACCTCAAAGCAACTCAATCTTCTTGCCTACATTGGTAGGACTTCAGACAACCAAAGAATCAATAGAGTTGAGCAAGAATTTGAGAGAATCGAAGAGTTTAAAATTTCTGAAAAATACCTTCAATGGAGGTCTGAATTTGATGGATCTTGATCTTGCTTGTGCTTGGACTCACTCCACTTGCTTGCAGGAGAAGGATTGAATGGTTTAGAAGCAATGAATTCCTGGAGAATTGAATTCCAAAACAGTGGAGATTCAAGCTCAAATTCAAGAGAATTTATCAGGCTTATCCTTTGAGAAGTGAGGGTTTGCAATGGGGGATCAAAGTTGGCGCGATTGTGTGTCCATTTCTGAGCAATTGAAGCTCTATTTATAGCTGAATTGGTTGATAATTGCACACTCTCTTTCACTTTCCAATTTTGGCAAATGGTGATGTAATGATGCATGGGTGCGCATAGGCCCATGAAATGATTGCTAGAGGTCCAAATTTGAAGATCAGATGCTCTGAAGTAAGCTTGGATGGAAAGGCAAATGTACATTGATGCTTGAAGTTTGATCCATGTCAAATGATATCAGCCTGTTTAAGCCATGTGCAGCCTATGCATTTCTCATCCAAAATGAATGAGTTTGAGCTCTTGGGAAAGGTGAGATCAAGGGGAACAACTTTCATGTTCAACACTTTTTCATTTGGAGATTGGAACTTGGAGAAATTTGAGGTGGAAGTTTGGAAATATTTGACATATCAAATTTTTTCTAAGTGTCAAGCCATATGTCTCAATATTCTACCTTGCTTAACTTTTTATATGAGCTTCATATAAGAAAAGTGTCTTCATAAAAGTTGTAGCTCTCTCAAATACCTCCAAAATGGTCACCAATTTCATGTCATTTGGATTTGAAATGATAGAGTTATTCATTTTTGAAGTTTGGAAAAATCACTTGATCAATGGTATAGGTCAAAAGTGACCTATAATGTAGCCTCAAATCACATGCTCAAAAAAGTTGAATTAGCTCCCACTCCAAACATCAAAGTTGAAGTAGGCACATTTAATTTGATTGTTCAACTTTGAAATCTTTCATCTCATAAAAATTGAGCAAGTTATGGCCTTGGGAAGTTGACTTTCAAATTAGGGTTTAGACAAAATGACCTATAATGTTTCAACATAGAAAATGATTTTCCAAGCAAAACTAGCTCTAGGTATCAACATGAAAGTTTTCTCTTGGAATCATTTTCATATGGTGAAAATTGTAGGAGATAGGGTCTAGGAGACCCAGTTTTGATCAGATGAATTCGTCTGGCCAACCACCATCAACCAACTTGCTAATTTCCAATTCTCTTGACTTTCTTGGCTCATGGTAGATCATATATGCATAATATGATGAATTTTTAAGTGTCCCTTGATAAATTTGATCAATTGGTGAGATAGCTTGTTGGAGAAGTTACTCAAGATACCCAGTCAAACTAGGGTTTTCAAGGCAAATCAACCTCAAACTCTTGAAGAAAACTTGATCAATATAACATGTAGAGATCACTAGGACTCATATATGATGAAAATAACCATTATTGAGTCAATTCTTGGTTGTGCTCGTTGTTCATGAGGGTCTCAAACCCTAGATGTGAACTTGATTAATCAAATGAGATCATACCCTACCTACAAAAGAGTTAGACAAATGCAAAGACATATTTTTGGTATTTTGGTTAGTGAAATGATAAAATACAAGTATGATATAATCACAAAGTGCTTGGTGATCTCTCCCAAAACAAACCCAATGAAGGAGGGGTAAGGAGGATGCCAAGACATGATCCCAATGCTAATGCTTATGATGAAATTGCATGAGGGATCTTAGGGTCAAAATTGGGGTCTTACACAACCGATTGAAGATTACCAGTCAGTGCAGTATGATTTTCCTGATGAAGAGATCTTGTACTTGAAAATGAAAGATTCTAATGAACCATTGCTTGAAGAAGGGCCAGAACCTGGTTCCTATTAGGGCATGGTATTTGATGGAGTTATTAATCAATATGGTAATGGCATTGGGGCAATGATTATTACTCCTCAAGGCACTCATTTTCCATTTACAGCTAGATTAACTTTCAAATGTACAAATAATATGGCTGAGTATGAAGCTTGAATTATGGGGTTTGAAGAGGCCATTGATCTCAGAATCAAGTATCTTGATGTCTATGGAGATTCAGCTTTGGTTGTGAATCAGATCAAAGGTGAATGGGAGACGAATCAACCCGGTTTGATACTGTAATACCCCAAAATTTACCCTTCATTTTTCTTGGAAGCACGGGATTATGTTTTACACTTCATTAGCATCATATTAGGTCATACTCATTGAATACTGCATTAGTGACATGGAGATCAGGTTTTGATCGATCACTCCTTAATAGAAGGAGCCCACACAAAGCAAGATTGAGAATTGGACTTCATTTTCTAAGTATACAAGTCTCAAGGGTCTCAGGGGGGTCCAGGTATCTTATTATGGTCCTCAGTTCATCAGTGAAGGATTCAAAGCCATCAGAGTGTTCATCTAGATTTAATCAGAAACTAGGGTTTCATGGCTACCTGCAACAGGCAATGTTTGGTTGGAAGTAGAGGAGTTAATCCATGTCATGATTAGAGAGGCATCTTGGCCTAGGAATATTCACAATTATCTCAGAAAGATCCATTGGCAATCAGTGCAATCAGTTCCTGATCATTTTGCCTTAAAACTAGGGTTTGGTATAAAATTAGTTTATTTCTGATTATTTGGGTGAAACTCTTTTCCATGGCCCTCCATATGTCCACAAGGGTCTACGTACAAAAAATCAGCTCTTTATTTGAGCTAGAAGTGCTTCAATTGATCCATGTAATCGGGAATCAGACAATTTGGGAAAAGTCAACTCTGGGGCCAGAAAAGTCAACTCCTGACATTTTGAGAGTGGAATGTCAAAATTCATGCCTAGGGGATCCTACATGTGAAATTTTATCAAGGTTGGATCATGGATTCATCCTTTAATCAGGAATTGGAAAAGTTACTTAATTTGGAAATGATTGACTTTCCATTTAGGGCAAGTTTTCATGATCGTTGCACTCACTTTAAGCCCATTTTGCATCAAGATAAAAGCTCCATTTGAAACTTAATCTAACATGAAAGTTGTTCCTCTTATTCCAAGATTTCTAGAGATATAAATTTTTCTCCATTTGGATTAGAATTGAGAAATTTATGCTTAGTCAAAGTGAGACATTTTTTTTAGGACACTTAGAAAAATTTCTAAGTCCAAAATCTTCAAAATTTGTCAAGACTTCTTGGCCAGTTTTCTTGCACTTCAAGGCATTATTTGAAAATACTTTCTTCACAACAATTGTACCTTTCCATGTCCTCTTTCACATCCTTTTGGAATCATCTCATTTGGATCAATGGTTTGAGAGATACATTCATTTAAAGTGGGCACCATGACTTGATTTTCTAGGCAAATTTTGGGCCTGGCTGGCCCAATTAGATTTTCTAAGCATGCTGCACAAACCAATCACGTTTTTTTACCTCTTTTGGCCATGCATTGGACATCCATTCACTTAAGTTTGGCCCAAAATAACAACATTTTACACCTCACTTCACACTTTTATTCTTATGTATAAATCACTTATTAAAAAGCCCATGAGAACACCTAATCCACCCTATTTAAGAAGCTGAAACCCTAACCCTAAAGGAGCATTGGAATTTCGTGGAAAGGAGGCAAAGCTTTATCACATATCAGATTCCATTCAACTTCTATTTTCCATTAGGTAATCATCTCTTCCATGGCCATGTTTTGATATATCTGCGCTTGCTTACCATGTTCATCACCATTAATCCTTCCATTTTCATATTTTTTTTTCTTATTTAAAATATTTTCTTCGTCCATAAAATTACCCAAAAATATTTTTCATTTTTCTTAACGTTTTATTTAATTTTATATAATTTTTATTTTCTTATTTTTTTAATATTAATATTTTAATTTAATTATTTATTCTAACTGATCCATTTTAACACACTTTTTTTATCAATTTTATTTTTATGACTTAAAATTATTGCTAGCATTTGATTTTTGGGATGAAGGTTGACCACTGTCTCATGGTCAACCTGACCTTTTCTTGGAATTTTATTTCACATTTTCAATTTATTTTGGATTTATTTTTGACCTAGTTTGGTTGGTGGACATTTAATTTGACTTCTGTTTTATTTTAATTAATTCACGTACCAATTTTCATTATTTTTAAAATCTTTTTGGGGGATGATGATGTCCTGACCCCACCTTATTTAGTTTAATGTTTCATAACTTTCTTGATTAATTTACTATTTATTCTTGATTTATTTCTAACCTAGTCTTATTAATTGACTTTTGGTTTGACCTATGTTTTGTTTTAATTAATTCACATGCCAATTTTCATTATTTTTAAAATCTCTTTGGGGGATGATGATGTCCTGACCCCACCTTATTTAGTTTAATTTTTCATAATTTTCTTGATTAATTTGCTATTTATTTGTTATTTTTTAAGTTGACTTGAATTTTCAGTTGACTTCTTTATGATCGATGTTTGACTTAGGGATTGCTTATGGCAATTGAAGAGATCTTTTGATCCTCCCTCGTTCATCTCATATGCCATGTATTATAGGCCTTTTACCTTGATTTTATTTGGTCCTTACCTCATTTCCTGATTAAATTATTCAGTGGACCCTTCGTGTGCATATTTTCATCTGTTTGATTCATTTGTTATCTTTTATACTTGTTTCTCTCATTCATGCTTTCTATTGCTTGATTATTTAACATGTTCATACTCCCATGCATTGTTTAAATGCTCCATTATTTGATTCTTTGGTTTGATTATATATTGTTTATTTATCCGATTGATTGATAACTGTTGCCTACTTGTATGATGTATGAGGCATATATTCTTATTGTTTGTTTGCCATGAACAATCCTCATTCATAACAAATGTACCCCTCCCCCATAATGTGTATAATATTTATTTCTTTATTTATTTAGTCACCTGTTAATACAAGAATTAAAACGAACATCCGATAACCATTTCAAAATAAGATCAAAAGCTCGATCCAACGTCGAGTAATCATTTTCAAAACTTAACAGAACCAGCACGCATTCATCCATCCTCTTGTAAGTCGATTGCCTTAGGCATCACCATCTACCTGTAAGTCGATTGCCTCCGGCATCACCATCTACCCTTATCCGTAACTCCTCTCCGCGCTCCATCCGTCGACTCTTGTTTCGTTTAGGTAGCACCCATTAGGTAGAACCCTTTGTATGATAACATAGGTAGAATTCCCTTATTCTTTGCATGCTAACATTAGGTAGATGTTCCCCTTTGTAAATCCTAACACATAGGTCCATATTGCATGACAACTCTAGAGGAGAGCTTCCCCATTTTTAGACCTTCCGTGCGTCTCCGATCTTGTGGCATGTCAGTCCATTCTATTGCAAAGAGGTAACTGCCTAAGACTCGATTCAGCGAGCTGTGACACCTACTGCTAGGACGTTGAACATGAAATTCTGGCGTAGTCAGTATTCAGATGTTCTACTTCAAGTCACGACATCTGATCTAACATTGTACCTATTACAGCAAGACAGTTATTACACTCTGTACTAATGTGCACCTTTTCACAGTGTCACGACCTCTCCTTCTATGTCATCCTAGAAAGGAGGAACCCTTAGTTATGTGCACCATAACCTTCCCTTCTGTTGTTTTCCTACACAGATATCAGCACGATGTCTCAATCCTGTTTTGAACATCATCTGTTACATTGTTCCAGTTTGTTGGTCATGTACTTGTATTTCCTAAATTAAAGGTTGTAACAAGTTAAACTAATCTTCACTTATTAAGGAGCTAGCAAATAGATTATTTGCCAGGTTCATTAATTGTAGCTTAGTTGTTAGTTTCCTAGATTTTACATCAGCTGGTGGATTCCTGAAGAATAGCCTGAGAAAAATCCTGAAACAGAAAACTAACCATCCAACAATTTAGCATATGCAGTGAGGAGTGAATGTCACAACATTCCGTTTGACATCCAAGTCCAGAACCATATACTAAGTCTGTTTGGTTCCTGAAAACAGACTGAGCTAAATTTGCTGTACTGTAAAAGACCAACCAGTCTCTACATCAGTATTAGCTTTCTAGAAGAACTGTCAAGACACCCAGTTTGACAGGTTCACAATGATCTTTTGGCCAGGTCTGTGATGATTTTGAAATCCAGACTTCACTACATACTGAACTGAGGTCATCAGCTTATTATACAGTATGTGCTGTTGTTGATGAATGTCAAAACATTCTGCTTGACATTCCAACAGAAGGCTATGTATCAGGTCTGCTATTATCTTGGTGAACAGACTGAATTACATGCTCAGTTTGGCAGACATGATTATATCATACAGAAGGAAAACAAACACAGGAAATTGTTAACCCAGTTCAGTCCAACATGACCTACATCTAGGGGCTACCAAGCCAGGAAGAAGATCCACTATTAGTAGTATCAATTTAGAGTTAAACTCCCCCGTTTACAACTCATCACTTAATCCCTACCCAATGCAATCTATACCTAGGAACTCCTAGATAGAAACCTCCAGTTTCCATTCCTATCACTACAAATACAATGTAATGTGCAAACACCTTGAACTTGCTTCACAGCTTCATTCAAGAACATAATTACTCTTGCCTACAGGCTTTGAGTAACAAACACTCTCAGGTTTACCACTGAGAAACACATGGTACCCTTCCCACAGATTGGGAGGTTTACCATACACACACCCCTAAAAATTCATTCTAAGAGGCTTACAAAGACTAGATTACAATCAGCTATTTATAACCTAATCACCCAACTGGATTTGGGCCTTCAGAAAATTGCAGCAGACTTGTTCTTTGCTGTTGCAACTTCAGCAGAAAAATTCTGCTACAAACAAGGTCTTCAAGTTCCTAAACTCTCTCCATATATATCTCCATATTTAGAGCCTATATATATTCTGATTTAGTCTTCAAGACCTCCACAAGGGAGTTAGGATATTCACCAGATATCCTTGCTGATCCCATGAAATATACTGAATTAGTTAATTCAGTTTCCTACACATGTGCGATGTCACAGACCTGATGTCGTGACATCGTACATGACATGTTGGTCCAGATGTTGAATTTCTTCAACCCAACATATTAAAACAACAGAGATGATTACATTATTTGTTTTCTAAAATTACTGCCAATCCTAAGGAATCAACAGAACACACTGCCCACCCTCCTTTGACACAGCTGGTATCCTCTTTTGTAAGTCCATGTTCAGATGGCAATCCTTAACCCCTAGTTATCTGAACTACGTTTTCCTCTGATTCTCATTCCAGATGAGATACGTAGGCATAAGACGCGACGTCTTACTGAGCACATTTCTCTTTAACCCATAGGTAGTCGAGCTACGAAGACTCTGATTCTCATACTCAGATGAGATACGTAGGCAGTGGATGCGACATCCTTGCGAGTCATTTTCTTTTAACCTTCCTTTTAGTAAATAGTACTTTAGATAACTACACCCTTTAGACTAGAACAACACTTATGAAAAGGGCTCCCTAGGAGTACCTAGGATGTTTTGGGTGCTTAAAACCTTCCCATTGCATAACCAACCCCCTTATCCAGATCTCTGAGATTTTTACTAGTTTTTGATTCGATAAAACTTTTAGATTTTTGTTCGCTTTCTAACCATTTCGTTGGATAAATAGAAGTGCGGTGGCGACTCGACTTGTATGGTTTACCTTGCATTTAGTCAATATCTCTAATGGTAACGAATACCCCACTACAGAAAAGTGGCGACTCTGCTGGGGACTATCATTTGCCTAGTGGGTTTTGCCTACTTTTCATATTTGTTGTATTGTATGGTATATTGCTTTGTGACATATTTTTGTGCAATTTGGGATTACTGTATTGTATGTAATGATTGAATTGTTTGAATATTAATTCCTTGTATGCTTGGTGATCTTCGTGAGATGAGTTCTATACCCGAACTCGAGTGCAATTAGGATAGGAGAATGGAATAGTCTTGTTGACTTGTGTGGAGTTATTCCTTAGCAAGGTGACTTGCAAGCCCATTCACTTGGTGGAGGTTATGTTGGGATCAATAATGTCACACGAGTAGTCGTGGTTAGGCATTACTCTTTTCCTATATATGCCTTAGAAGCCAAGGACCTTAGTTTACCACGCCCATCTTGGCCTATTTTTAGGACGTAGTGCAAAGACCGTTCAAGTGTAAGATTTGATACGATTGTTACACGATACTACACTCATAAGAGTCTCTCTTGAGAATATTTTTGGAATACGAGTAGTCGTTTATCCGATAACATCCGAAAGATGGGATGATGACTATGGGAACCTCTTGTAGAACATGATTGTCAGGTTTAACCATAGTACACTCCCTTTGGGTGGTTCTTAACCAAGACTCCACGCTCGCGACTCGCAACAAACCCTTGATTCGTGGTTGATCCATTCTTGTGTATCCTTAATATCAATGGAACTTGGGTGTTGATAAGGTGTAAACCATAATCCACCAAAATGGATGATTGATATTAAGGATGACTTGATCCATCCTATGACCTTTGTGTGGTGTGATTTGCTTGATCCTTGAGTGTGATTGTTGCATCCATGCATTCATGCATTCATACACATCCATATCATCAACAATGAGAAAAATTTCAAGGAACTTAAGAGGTCTATTTGCAAATTTTCAGACATGGATAAGCAAAGAAGGAATACGAAGAAGTACAGTTTCAGACAACCCGACTTGAAAGGGTTAAGGAGTTTGACATCCTATGTATTAGATCCCTTGGAATTCAAGGCTCGTCATGGGAAGCTTCTGTCTATTCTGGCTACTCAGGTGGATGAAGGTCTAATGAGTGTGTTGGTGCAGTTCTATGATCCCTTGTACCGTTGCTTCACTTTTCCGGATTTCCAGCTTTTGCCCACGCTTGAGGAGTATGCCTATCTTGTGGGCATACCTATCCTAGACCAACTACCGTTCAGTGGCTTGGAGAGAGTTCCTCCTTCTCAAGAGATTGATGATCTGTTGCGTATAGATGAATCTATTATTGGTGCTCATATGACTATCAAAGGTGGAATTCAAGGTCTCCCGTCTGATTTCCTCATTGATCAAGCTACTATGTTTGGGAAGGCCATGAGTGAGGACGCCTTTGAGGCCATATTTGTACTTCTCATCTATGGGCTAGTGTTATTCCCCAACATCGACAAGTTTGTGGATGTGAAAGCCATTAGGATTTTCTCTACTCTTAATCTCTTTCCTACTCTGTTGGGTGACACTTATTTCTCTTTGCATATGAGGAATGCAAAGGGAGGTGGTACCATTGTGTGTTGTTTGCCTCTGTTGTACAAGTGGTTTATTTTGCACTTGCCTCAGACGCTCGCCTTCAAGGAGAACAAAGGATGTCTACGGTGGTCCACGAGACTTATGTCTCTCACTAATGATGATATCTTTTGGTACAACCGTGTATATGATGGTGTGCAGATTATCGACTCTTGTGGTGAATTCTCCAATGTACCTCTTCTTGGTACATGCGGTAGAATTAACTACAACCCTATTTTGGCACGTCGTCAGCTTGGGTTCCCCCTAAAGGATAAACCCAATAACATTCTGTTAGAGGGTGTGTTCTTTCAGGAGGGTAAAGATCCCCAAGGCTTGAAGGGCAGGATGGTCTGCGCTTGGCACAAGATCCATAAGAAAGGAAGGAGGGAGCTAGGTCCGAAGAATTGTATCGCTTTGGAACCCTATACCTCTTGGGTTAGGAGGAGAGCTTCCGAGTACCTCATGCCTTATGAGTATCCAAGACCCAGACCTTTGGTTGTGGCTGGGCCTTCAACCCTCCCTAGCCAAGGAGTAGAGGAGTTGAGAGACGAAGACCGTTCGCGTGCTTGGATCCGTGAACGAGAGGAGTTGCTTCAGTAGATCAGAGAGAAGGATGCTTTGATAGAGTTCCTTGAGCACCATGTTATTGATGATCTTGATGACGCATTGACTTCTCTACTTCCTCAGTCTTCCAAGTTTTGGAAGAGGAAGTATGATCGACTCGCCAAAGAGAAGGCAGATATGGAGGCAGCCTATGAGAGGGAGGTGAAGAGGCTTCGTGCAGCTTATCTTCCGGTCTCGAGGGCTTTGGATGATTGCTTCTAGGGATCCATAGGATGTTCATTTTCCTTCTCTCTTGTATTGTATTTGGTTACCAAGACTGTACTTCTTTGGCGTAAAAACATTTCCAAATATTAATTGACGTGATATTTCCGTATGTGATGAACGTTTAATATTTCCAAAATTTGCAAATAAGACTCTAAAGTTCCTCTGATATAAAAATTAAATCATAAGCATTGCATGCATCATGTTTACCTATTCCTAGGGGTTTATATCTTCTTCTTGATTCTAGTCGGGGTTTTCTTACACTGTTTATCTAATGTGAGACTGGAATCAAGGGGTAGAATACCCTTTGAAATTGATAAACATGTCATTGCATTTGCATATTCATTAGCATATCTTGCATAACAGGTACCGCTGCAGTGTTCTCATCTTGTATGGTATTCCATTATTAGGATAGCTGACTCAGGCATTCACTGATACGGTACCCGAAGGAATCAACAGAGAGCAATGGAAGGTTTACAAGCAGAGCTCGCTGAGATGAGGATTCGCATGAATCAGTTCATTGAAGTGGTCCAAGGAGTGGCTCAGGGACATCAGGAGATTAGATTGTTGGTACAGGGGAATCCCCCTACTACTCAACCGGAGGTTGTGGCTGATCCTCCCCCTGGAGAGGCTAATGGACCCAATGGACCAGGGCCTATCCCAATCCCACATGGCAACCTTGGTCAACAACCCATCCATGATGATCAGGAGGATCAATTCCCCCTGCTTCAGGAGGACTTTGGCATGGGCCATGGTATGGACCCTATGTTTCGGAGACTAGAAGAGAGGTTGAAAGTTGTGGAAGGGCAGAATGCTCTTGATGTGGATGTTGCTGACTTGGGGCTGGTCCCAAGCGTGAGAGTTCCGCCAAAATTCAAAGTCCCCGTGTTTGATAAGTACAATGGTAACTCTTGCCCGAAGACTCACGTACAAGCTTACTTCCGCCAGATGATCGCGTATTCTGATGATGAGAAGCTGCTCATGTACTTCTTCCAGGACATCCTAACTAGGGCATCCTTGTAGTGGTATATGAGGCTGGACAGAGCCCATATTCGCTGCTGGAGAGACTTGGTTGAGGCCTTTGTGAAGCAATATCAGTACAATGCGGATATGGCACCTGACAGGACTCAGCTCCAGAATCTGTCTCTCAAGAGCAACGAGTGCTTCAAAGAGTATGGCTCAATGCTGGAGAGAGTTGGCTTCCCGTGTTCAGCCTCCGATGTTGGAAAAAGATATGGCCAACATGTTTATGAACACACTGCCTGGATCTTACTTGGAGCATCTGGTGGGTTACAACGCCTCGAATTTTGCTGATGTGGTCTCTACCGGTGAGAGGGTGGAGAACTACTTGCAAATGCCATATCTTCTTATCAGAACAGGGGTAACCGGAGGAATAACTTTCAGAATTACCATCAACAACTTTATGTTGCAGCAGTGACCATTCTGGCTGCAGCACCAGTGCAACAACAACAACCTCAACATCAACAAAATCAATACCAACAACAACAGGGTAACAGACCTGCTTATCAACAGAGACAGAGGATGATGGATAGGCTTTTCGACACTCTTCCGATGTCGTACGCCCAATTGCTTCCCAACCTTCAACATTTGCAACTTGTGCAGTTACGCACTTTGGCTCCTCCCGTTGGTAGGCTTCTAGTGGGTTATGACGCCAATGCTAGGTGTAATTTCCATTCTGGGGCACCTGGTCACACTATTGAGAACGGCAAAGCTTTTAAGCACGTAGTTCAGGACCTTATTGATTCAAAGGCCATTAACTTTGCGTTGGCTCCTAATGTTGTCAACAATCCTATGCCGCAGCATGGTAGAGCAAATGTTAACATGGTGGAAGGAGAAGTCAAATTAGTCAAAGAGGTGTTGAAGCTGAAGACTCCGCTGTTAGAAATCAAAGAATACTTGCTAAGGGTAGATGTTTTCCCCGGCTGTGGGAGCGGTTGTTTGGGTTGTGTTGCACAGAGTGGGGGTTGTGTGAAGCTGCAGCAGGGTATCCAGGCCTTGCTTGACGATGGTATCCTCCAAGCTGAAGACTTATCTGCCCAAAGGTCTCTTGAAGGGGTTGTTGAAGGGGTTTTTGAGAATGCGGATGTTGATCCTCTTTTTCCTGAAGATGCTGAAGAATTTACAAACGTTGTTCCTGCTGATTTTGTAATTCCCAATGAAGTAATTAATTTTTTTGATGTTGTTGCTGATATTCCAAACATGGTGTTTGATTCTGATGTACTTGCTGAACTTGATTCCGATGTTTCGGATGTTTGTACTTCAATAAATAAGATTTATGAGTATGACTGTGACGTTGCCACTATCACAATTTTCTACCCGACCGCTCAGATCAGTGTGCCAGAAGCGCAACCGGTACCACCAGTGCGACCACATCAATCCACTATGACCATCACGACCCCTGGTCCTTTACCTTTCACCAGCGAAAGGGCCATTCCTTGGTATTAAAGGGGGAGTGTGTACACGCATGATCATGGAGTGGAGCAGCCACTGAAAGTAGAAGAGGTGTAGGATCAGAAGTCTAATCTGGAATTGAGATAAAAGATCCCGCAGTGGGCAATGGTTGTGGAATCGGGCGATTCACCAGAAGTAGTAGACTGTTCTCACCACCGGTTACCCAGCCTGATAGTGCTGACGCCACGGCGAAGGCCTAAGGCAAGTAAGTTGTGAATGAGGCTACCTCTGCACCACAGGCTGGCTCTGAGCATGCTTTTGCGAAGGATGTGGACAAACTTTTGAGAATTATAAAGAAAAGCGATTACAAGGTAGTCGATCAATTGATTCAGACGCCATCCAAGATATCTATTCTCTCACTCCTGCTGTGTTCGGAGGCACACAGGGAGGCACTCCTGAAGGTCCTTAATGCTGCATATGTTCCTCAGGAGATCTCAGTGAACCAACTAGAAGGGATCGTTGCAAATGTTCATACAAGCAACGGGTTGGGTTTTACTAATTCTGACTTGACGCCAGCTGGACGCGATCATAACAAGGCTTTGCACATCTCGATGGATGTAAAGACACTGTGTTATCCCATGTTCTGGTGGATACAGGTTCCTCTCTCAATGTGCTACCCAAGAGAGCCCTGTCAAGGTTAGATGTAGAAGGTTTGATCTTGAAGCCTTCCGATCTTGTGGTAAGAGCCTTCGATGGTTCTAAGAGGTCGGTGTTCGGAGAGGTAGAATTGCCAATTCAGATTGGATCACAAACCTTTAACACCATATTCTATGTGATGGATATCAGTCCTTCGTATAGTTGCTTGCTGGGTCGTCCTTGGGTCCACAATGCTAGGGAAGTCTCCTCGACCTTGCATCAGAAGATCAAGTTCCCGGTCAACGGAAGAATTATCACTGTCTGTGGTGAGGAGGATATTCTGGTCAGTAACCTGTCTACATTCAAGTATGTAGAGGTAGAAGGTGAGATTCATGAGACCCTATGTCGGGCCTTTAAGGCAGTTCAAGTCAAGGATGCCGCTCCAGTGGAAGAGGTTGAAGCAGGTGCCTCTTTGTCGTCCTTCAAGCAGGCACAAGCCTTGGTAAATTCAGGTGTTGCTCCCGGTTAGGGACGTCTGGTGGATTTACCTATAAAGGAAGACAAGTTTGGGATTGGGTATCAGCCGGCATTGAGTTCTACAACTTCAACGCCTCAGACTCGTCAGGGGCCTATTACTTTCTCCAGTGCTGGCATCATTCGGTACGGCCAGGTCTCTGCAATCAACAAAGAAGATGGGGATAGTGATTGCGACAATGACAACTGGGTGCGTCCAAGGGTCCCGGGTGAAGTTCTCCGCAACTGGTCTTCTGAAGAGATTATCCAAGTCACTCTTCTTAAAGAGTAATTTTCTTTGTTTATTCATGCATATCCAAGTCTTACGTTCCGCCCAGGGCGTGATGACTCATTGTAGGGCTCATCTATGTGGATACCTGCATTTTTTATCATAAATAAAGGACGTCTTTTTGCATTCAAATATTTTGTTCACTGTCTTTCTATTTTTGCAGTTTTCAAAAATCAAAAATATAAAAAAATATATATACATTTGGCAATGTTTTGTCTAGTTTCCACTTCTTGTTCACACTCATAAGCACATACCATCACTCATGCAGATGCACGTCACCGGATCCTATTGATAACAGTTCTGCTATGGCTCGCTTCGACTTTGAAAATCCAATCTTTCAAGCTGAAGAAGAGGGTGATGAAGACTGTGAACTCCCTGAAGAACTTGCCAGGTTGTTAAAACAGGAAGAAAGGGTCATTCAACCGCATCAAGAGTCTACTGAAGGGATTAATCTCGGCACCGAGGACGTCAAGAGAGAGATCAAGATAGGGGTTGCTTTGGAAGATAATGTGAAGAAGGGGATGATTGAATTGCTGCAAGAGTATGTTGACATCTTCGCTTGGTCTTATCAGGACATGCCAGGGCTTGACACAGACATTATGGTACACCATTTGCCTCTCAAAGAGGATTGTCCTCCGGTCAAGCAGAAGCTCAGAAGAACAAGACCAGAGATGGCTGTCAAGATAAAGGAAGAAGTGCAAAAACAGTTGGACGCAGGGTTCCTAGCAGTTACAAATTATCCTCCATGGGTTGCAAATATCGTTCCAGTACCTAAGAAGGATGGAAAGGTACGGATGTGTGTTGACTACCGGGATCTTAACAGAGCTAGTCCTAAAGATGATTTCCCATTACCTCACATCGACGTTTTGGTGGATAACACGGCTCAGTTCTCGGTATTCTCCTTCATGGATGGCTTTTCTGGCTATAATCAAATTAAGATGGCACCAGAAGACATGGAGAAGATAACTTTCTTAACCCCATGGGGCACCTTCTGCTACAAGGTGATGCCGTTTGGTCTGAAAAATGCTGGGGCAACATATCAACGAGCTATGGTAACTCTTTTCCATGATATGATTCATCATGAAATCGAGGTTTATGTTGATGATATGATCGCCAAATCTCAGACGGAAGAAGAACATTTGGTGAATTTGCAGAAACTGTTTGAGCATTTGAGGAAATTCAAGCTGAGGCTTAATCCGAACAAGTGTACTTTCGGGGTGAGATCTGGAAAACTGCTGGGTCTTATTATTAGTGAAAAAGGGATTGAGGTGGATCCGACCAAAGTGAAAGCGATACAAGAAATGCCTGAGCCAAGAACAGAAAAACAAGTTTGTGGTTTCTTAGGAAGGTTGAACTACATTGGAAGGTTCATCTCTCACCTAACAGCCACGTGTGAGCCAATATTCAAATTGTTGAGAAAAGATCAGGCCATCAGGTGGAATGATGATTGCCAAAGGGCTTTCAAGAAGATAAAAGAGTATTTGCAGAATCCTCCAATCATTATGCCTCCAGTCCCAGGGAGACCGCTGATTATGTATTTGACAGTACTTGATAATTCCATGGGTTGTGTTCTCGGTCAACACGACGAGACAGGTAGGCAAGAGCATGCCATCTACTACCTGAGTAAAAAATTCACAGATTGCGAGTCGAGATACTCAATGCTTGAAAAGACATGTTGTGCACTTGCATGGGCTGCTAAGCGATTAAGACAATACATGCTGACTCACACGACCTTACTGATCTCCAAAATGGATCCAGTCAAGTATATATTTGAAAAGCCAACTCTCACCGGAAGGGTTGCTCGTTGGCAAATGGTACTGACGGAGTACGACATCCAATATACATCCCAGAAAGCCATCAAAGGGAGTATTATGTCAGACTATCTTGCTCAGCAGCCGATTGATGATTATGAGCCGATGAAGGTTGATTTTCTGGATGAAGACATCATGTTCCTCAAGATGAAAGACTGTGAAGAGCCAGTTGTTGAGGAGGGACCTGATCCAAATGAAAAGTGGACTTTAATGTTTGATGGAGCCGTCAATGCCAAAGGAAGTGGAATTGGTGTTGTCATTACCACTCTGAAAGGTGCCCACATGCCTTTCACCGCTCGTCTGACTATTGAATGCACCAATAATGAAGCTGAGTATGAGGCCTGTATCTTGGGTATTGAGCAAGCCATTGATTTGAGAATCAAGACTCTGGACATCTTCGGAGATTCAGCTCTAGTGATCAATCATGTGAATGGTGATTGGAATACTCTCCACCCTAATCTGGTCCCCTACAGAGATTACACGAGAAGACTGTTGACTTTCTTCACAACAGTAAAGTTATATCATATACCTCGTGACGAGAACCAGATGGCAGATGCTCTTGCTACTCTATCCTCCATGATCAAGGTGATTCGGTGGAACCATGTTCCCAGGATTGATGTTATACGCCTTGATAGGGCCGCGTATGTGTTTGCTGCTGAAGTGGTAGTTGATGACAAGCCCTGGTATCACGACATCAAGTGCTTTCTGAAGAATCAAGAGTACCCTGCAGGGGCATCCAACAATGATAGAAAGACTTTGAGAAGATTGGCAGGAAGTTTCTTCTTGAACAAAGACGATGTGTTGTATAAGAGGAACTTCGACATGGTTTTGCTCAGATGCGTGGATAGACACGAAGCGGACATGTTAATGCAGGAAGTTCATGAAGGCTCCTTCGGTACTCATGCCGGCGGACATGCAATGGCTAAGAAATTGTTGAGAGCGGGTTATTACTGGATGACCATGGAATATGATTGTTTCAAATATCCTCGGAAGTGTCATAAATTCCAGATTTATGCTGATAAGGTGCATGTGCCGCCAAATCCTCTGAATGTGATGTCTTCGTCGTGGCCGTTTGCTATGTGGGGCATTGATATGATTGGAAAGATTGAGCCGACTGCTTCCAATGGGCATCGCTTCATCCTTGTTGCCATCGACTATTTCACCAAGTGGGTCGAAGCAGCGTCATTTGCGAAGGTCACCAGACATGTGGTTGCCCGATTCATCAAGAAAGAAATCATTTGTCGTTATGGGATTCCCGAAAGAATCATTACTGATAATGGTTCTAACCTCAATAACAAAATGATGAAGGAGTTGTGCAAGAACTTCAACATTCAACATCACAACTCTTCCCCTTATCGTCCTAAGATGAACGGTGTTGTTGAGGCAGCAAATAAGAACATAAAGAAGATTGTGCAGAAGATGGTCGTTACGTACAGAGATTGGCATGAGATGCTACCCTTCGCCTTGCATGGGTACCGTACTTCAGTACGTACATCGACCGGGGAAACCCCTTACTCCCTTGTGTATGGTATGGAAGCAGTCCTACCTTTTGAAGTGGAGATTCCTTCTCTAAGAGTCATGTTGGATGTCAAGTTAGACGAAGCTGAATGGATTCAGACAAGGTTCAATGAGTTGAGTCTTATCGAAGAGAAGCGAATGGCAGCCATTTTTCATGAGCAATTGTATTAGAGTCAGATGAAGAGAGCCTTTGATCAGAAAGTGCATCCTCGATGCTTCCAAGTCAGAGATTTGGTGTTGAAAAGGATCCTTCCTCCTCAGACAAATCACAGGGGCAAGTGGACTCCTAACTATGATGAACCGTATATTGTCACCAAGGTTTTTGATGGTGGAGCCTTAATGCTTGAAACTATGGATGGTGAAAACTTCACTTCCCCTGTGAACTCAGACGCAGTTAAAAAATACTTCGCATAAAATAGACCCGTTGGACGATAAAAAGAATAGTCCAGGCAAAAAAATGGGCATCCCGGCGAACCAAGAAAATGAAAAAGGTTCGGGCAAAAGTTAGGGATTAAAAAATGAAAAGATTGTACACCCGGTAAGTTAAAAACCTGAAAGGGCAACTTAGGCAAAAATGGGTATCCCGGTGGATTGAAAACCCGAAAGGGCGATCCAGGCAAAAGTTAGGGATTAAGCGAATGGCTGCATTCAGAGTAGTTCTGAATATCATCTCGTGTCAATAACCGGAAACTTCTGAAGGATAGGAAAAAGTCCAATCACCTTTTTCGAAAAGCTGGTCATCTGGAGGATCTTGAAGACGAGCGGATCATAGCAGAATTGGAACCCGATAGAAATCCATTTCACATTGCCATTAGATTAATTTCTGTTTTTATCTGTTGTGCAATTACCTTTTTCCAGGGATTGCTTCCTAATGTAAATACCTATTCAGAGGCCACTCAATCAATAAAATCATGCTATTCAGTACATCTCTGTGTTCATTTTCATTTTACTGTTTTGTTTGCAAAAATGACGTCCGAATTTTTAATAAACATTACATCATGAAACATAAGAGCTTTATAGGTACGTGCTTAATAAACATTGAAAATTGCTGTAAATTTTAAGTGCTTTGGATCGTCTGTTCAGAACAGGTACACTCGGGGCATTTCCTTAAGGTCCCCATCAAATGATCGCGGATGTTTTTCCTCAACAGTTGGAATTTGGTATCTTATCCCTGTAGAGCTGGTCCGAGCGTTGGATTCTTCAATCCCCAACAGGCTCTCACTGTTGTACTTCTCCAAGCATTTGTTTCAGATTATACATTCACCAGTAGAGTCAATAGTGTCAGACTGTGTATCCCTAGCGGAGTTGACAGTGTCAGACTGTATATCCCCAGTGAAGTTGACAGTGTCAGACTGTATCTTCCCAGCAGAAGCGGCTGCTCCTTAGAGTTCGATGCCAGATTGATGATCTCGACACTAGACCCATGGTCTTTTTCCTTGAAGCAGAATCTCGGTACCATATCGGTGTTTGCTTCCCCTGTTGAGTCGTCTCTCTCGCAGATTATGGTTGCCAGAACCACTGTCGCTTTCCTCAACAGCAAGTTTTCAGTGTCATTCTCTCCCCGGTCAGAGCCTCGGTATTTTGTTATTTGCCAGAACACCGTGTGGCGGGTCATTTCCCCACAAAGTTCTTTGTGTTGTGCATCTCCAACAGCCTTGCCAGGGTCCAGAAGATGGTGATCATTTCCCCAGCAGAATTCCTTGCCTCAGCTTGGCGTTCTCTCTAGTCAAGCATTTCGCATCCCTGCATGTAGAATCATATTGCATTGCATCCTACCAAATTGCGTAGCATTTCCATTTTCATGGAGCACTACGCCATTGAAAAATTCAAACATACGTATGTAAAGCATAAGGCATTCTAGGTATCCCAAGTGATAAGCCAGAAGTTATTTCCAGTACTCAGACTGAAGATTGTTCATGACTTATCTTTATTATTCCCAGCAGGGGTCGTTGGCCCACGTGCCGCCTCAATTATCATTTTCCCTATTTCTGTCGATGCTGACAGGCATGAAAGTTTCCGGTATTCAGACCGAAGTGGCATTCAGGCCAATTTTCCGATGTTCGGATCGAAGAAGTTTCCGACATTCAGGTCGATGCAACTTGTGGCATTCTGGCCAAGTTTCCGGTATTCAGACCGAAGTTTCTAAGCATGCTGCACAAACCAGTCACGTTTTTTTACCTCTTTTGGCGATGCATTGGACATCCATTCACTTAAGTTTGGCCCAAAATAACAATATTTTACACCTCACTTCACACTTTTATTCTTATGTATAAATCACTTATTAAAAAGCCCATGAGAACACCTAATCCACCCTATTTAAGAAGCTGAAACCCTAACCCTAAAGGAGCATTGGAATTTCGTGGAAAGGAGGCAAAGCTTCATCACATATCAGATTCCATTCCACTTCTATTTTCCATTAGGTAATCATCTCTTCCATGACCATGTTTTGATATATCTGCGCTTGCTTACCATGTTCATCACCATTAATCCTTCCATTTTCATATTTGTTTTTCTTATTTAAAATATTTTCTTCGTCCATAAAATTACCCAAAAATATTTTTCACTTTTCTTAACGTTTTATTTAATTTTATATAATTTTTATTTTCATATTTTTTTAATATTAATATTTTATTTTAATTATTTATTCTAACTGTTCCATTTTAACACACTTTTATTATCGATTTTATTTTTATGACTTAAAATTATTGTTAGCATTTGATTTTTGGGATGAAGGTTAACCACTGTCTCATGGTCAAAATGACCTTTTTTTGGAATTTTCTTTCACATTTTCAATTTATTTTGGATTTATTTTTGACCTAGTTTGGTTGGTGGACTTTTAATTTGACTTCTGTTTTATTTTAATTAATTCACGTACCAATTTTCATTATTTTAAAAATAATTTTGGGGGATGATGATGTCCTAACCCCACCTTATTTAGTTTAATATTTCATAATTTTCTTGATTAATTTACTATTTATTCTTGATTTATTTCTAACCTAGTCTTATTAATTGACTTTTGGTTTGACCTATGTTTTGTTTTAATTAATTCACGTGCCAATTTTCATTATTTTTATAATCTTTTTGGGGGATGATGATGTCCTGACCCCACCTTATATAGTTTAATTTTTCATAATTTTCTTGATTAATTTGCTATTTATTTGTTATTTTTTATGTTGACTTAAATTTTCAGTTGACTTCTTTATGATCGATGTTTGACTTAGGGATTGCTTATGGCAATTGAAGAGATCTTTTGATCCTCCCTCGTTCATCTCATATTCCATGTATTAGAGGCCTTTTACCTTGATTTTATTTGGTCCTTACCTTATTTCCTGATTAAATTATTCAGTGGACCCTTCGTGTGCATATTTTCATCTGTTTGATTCATCTGTTATCTTTTATACTTGTTTCTCTCATTCATGCTTTCTATTGCTTGATTATTTAACATGTTCATACTCCCATGCATTGTTTAAATGCTCCATTATTTGATTCTTTGGTTTGATTATATATTGTTTATTTATCCGATTGATTGATAACTGTTGCCTACTTGTATGATGTATGAGGCATATATTCTTATTGTTTGTTTGCCATGAACAATCCCCATTCATAAAAAATGTACCCCTCCCCCATAATGTGTATAATATTTATTTCTTTATTTCTTTAGTCACCTGTTAATACAAGAATTAAAATGAACATCCGATAACCATTTCAAAATAAGATCAAAAGCTCGATCCAACATCGAGTAATCATTTTCAAAACTTAACAGAACCAGCACGCATTTATTCATCCTCTTGTAAGTCGATTTCCCCAGGCATCTCCATCTACCTGTAAGTCGATTGCCTCCGGCATCGCCATCTACCCTTATCCTTAACTCCTCTCCGCGCTCCATCCGTCGACTCTTGTTCCGTTTAGGTAGCACCCATTAGGTAGAACCCTTTGTATGATAACATAGGTAGAATTCCCTTATTCTTTGCATGCTAACATTAGGTAGATGTTCCCCTTTTTTAAATCCTAACTCATAGGTCCATATTGCATGACAACTCTAGAGCAGAGCTTCCCTACTTTTAGCCCTTCCGTGCGTCTCCGATCTTGTGGCATGTCAGTCTGTTCTATTGCAAAGAGGTAACTGCCTAAGACTCGATTCAGCGAGCTGCGACACCTACTGCTAGGACGTTGAACACACTGCCCACCCTCTTTTGACACAGATGGTGTTCTCTTTTGTAAGTCCATGTTCAGATGGAAATCCTTAACCCCTAGTTAGCCGAACTATGTTTTGCTCTGATTCTCATTCTAGATGAGATACGTAGGCATAAGACGCGACGTCTTACCGAGCACATTTCTCTTTAACCCATAGGTAGCCGAGCTACGAAGACTCTGATTCTCATACTCAGATGAGAGACGTAGGCAGTGGATGTGACATCCTTGCGAGTCATTTTCTTTTAACCTTCCTTTTAGTAAATAGTACTTTAGATATACCTACACCCTTTAGACTAGAACAACACTTATGAAAAGGGCTCCCTAGGAGTACCTAGGATGTTTTGGGTGCTTAAAACCTTCCCATTGCATAACCAACCCTCTTACCCATATCTCTGACATATTTACTAGTTTTTGATTCGATAAAACTTTTAGGTTTTTGTTCACTTTCTAACCATTCCTTTGGATAAATAGAAGTGCGGTGGCGACTCGACTTGTATGGTTTACCTTGGATTTAGTCAATATCTCTAATGCTATCGAATACCCCACTACAGATACCATATAGAGATTATGCGAGGAGGATTTCAACTTTTTTCACAAAGGTTGAATTTCATCATATCCCTCGAGATGAAAACCGGATGGCAGATGCTCTTCCAATGTTGGCTTCAATGATTGTGGAGTGCCTAATCTGACTCTGATGCGTATTGATAGGTCATCTCATGTGTTTGCTGTTGAAGAAGTCAAAGATGACAAGCCAAGGTATTTTGATATCAAACGTTTCCTCTAAAGTCAGATTTATCCCTCTGGGGCATCTTTGAAAGATAAGAAGACTTTGAGGAGATTAGTCGGCAATTTATACCTGAATGGTGATGTGTTGTACAAGAGAAACTTCGATATCGCTCTGCTCAGATGCGTGGTGATGGGAAAATAGCAAGTGTACTATTTTTCTCACTGTAGTAATAAAAGGGAAATTCCCCGTTTGTCGATCTCAAGGACTGCTTGACGATACAGAGTTTATAGATTGTTTCAATTAGACAAAAGCCTTTGGTTTTTTGTGTTGTGAGTAATTATCCTACCAATTGCAAATAAGTAAAGCAAGTAAAAAGGTTGAACGAGATACAAATGAGAGACGATTGCTAGGGTCGGTGAATGAAACTTCCTGTAACAGATATAATTTATGAAGGCTAAGACAATATTCCTGTCAAATTAATTCCGGTCCTCAAGTGTATCTATTCCTAAATCCTTAGTAAACAAACCTTTGATTATGTAACCCCATTTACTATGTCCATAAATAATTAAGTTCATACTCAAGCATTCAATTATCAAGAATTCCCGGTCAGATAGAAAATCCCTAGTCCTAGGTTTTTTTACTATCCAAAGTTCTTATCCAGGTCAATGAATAATCGCGGTCCAGCTTAAACTATTCATAATAATCATCATTCGTTGGTCCGACGAATAAAGCATAAAGAACGGTAATAAGAACAAATCAATGGAAAAGAAGAAATAATCAATGCATTCATAAACATCAAATCTGTCACATTCAGAATCAGGGTCACCCCCCTAGCAATGGGGGGTTTAGCTACTCATAATATAAATAAAAACAAAGATTAATATTGTTGTCATTACAGAATTTCGTGAGGAATCAATCTTCACTAGTCGGAAAACTCTTGAACATATGAATCCTTTGATATTCGTCGAGTCTCCAGCTCTCAAAACGCGTCTTTTTTCTCTCCAAAACGTCCAACCCCCGGAAAATCGTGGTCTGGCCTCTTAATAGCTCTTCAGTTGGATTTTTCCTGATTTTGTGCTCCATATGCGTATTGAGCTGTCCCATACGCGTATTGGCTGGTCTCAAACGCGTACTGCACGTAACACAGCCTCTGATACGCGTATTGCCCAGTCTGGTACGCGTATTGCCCAGACTGGTACGCGTATTGCCCAGACTGGTACGCGTATCACCAGAAGCTTGTCTTTTGGCTGAATTTTCCATCCCTCTGGTCATTTACGTATGCTACGCGTACTGGGAAGGGCCATACGCGTATCATGTAAGGCCATACGCGTATGGACAGCAGGTTCTCCAGAAAAATGATTTTTTCTTCCGTTTTCTTGCTCGGGCTCAATCTCTCATCTGACGTTTGATTCCCTGAGCTTCCAAACTAGTTTTTTACCTGCTAACATACCCAAAAGTGTAAAATATCCTCAAGAAACTCATCAGTAACAACACACTTAATATTATAGAATTGAGCTTATATCTAACTAAAAATGCTTCAGTTTACACAATTTACCTAACTTATTTACGGTTAAATAGTGGAATGTCTAGCATAATTGGTGACTGATCACAACCCCAAACTTAGCTTGTTGCTTGTCCTCAAGTAACATTTTAGGACCATCAAAGATCATGTCACCCCAAACTTACTGTAAAACAGTTCTTACCACAATACTGCTGAAATCTTTCGCACTGGACCTCTTGATGTTTTTCAGGTTTTCTGATTCTTCCACATAGCCAACGAGCTAGAAACTCTTTCCCTCAGAGATATGACTTTACCTGTCAGCTTATATCACACTCTCACCAAGTCTCTCTGGGTTAAAGTATTATCACTCTCAAATCACAATATGCAATATCAAATCAGAAGTTTGAATAAATTCTCTCATCCTATCAACATGTACAATCACACACACTATTTGAGGTCTTTTACGGTTGTAACGGGGCTTTGGTTTAGGTAGGCTATGAAATTTTGAACAAAGGTTTTTGGTTCAGAGTACATGAAATCATTCTCTCACTACGTTTCTTTTCTATTATTCCTGTAGGGTTATGCAATCTTCTTTTCCTTTTATCTATAGTGAATGTAGCGTCTTTCAAAAGTTGTTCTTTTACTGTTTTTCGCTTTTCTCTTTCTTTCTTCTCATGTTGTTGTTGTTGTTTTTTTTTCTTTTTTTTTTTCTTTTTTTTTCTTTTATTCGACATTCACTTACTATTCATGTACTGCAAAGCTACCCCAAACTTAAAGGTTGCTATTCCAACAGCAACCCCAAACTTAGATAGAAACGTAGAGATGAAATCAATTCTCACATACTCTGAACAGGGTAGGATAGGTACAAGGTCATGGCTGTAGAAAAAAACGGGTATATCAAAAATAAATGGTTAACAGGCTCAACAGGGTAAACAATGGATAATAATAATAATGGGATGGCTAGAAAGGCTCTAGGTGATAAACAAAAAACATGCCTCAGTGTGTGTAGTCGTACAGCTAATAATAACAAAAGAACATACGCAAACCAAGATTGATAAAGACATACCTGATATCTCTCATATGATGATAAGTGTTTGGCTTTTTCTGATCTCACCAGGACGGGTTAAGCTGACTTGTTCTATCATACCTCTGAGTTCAAAGCTCATGCTCGTGGTTCTGATGTTAATCTTAACCAGTGCGTCCAATCATAAACAACAGTATCTACAGTCAGGGGACTGAAAGAGAGGACGCCCCAAGTAGTTGGTGTAAATGATCAAGAAAACCAATAGCCAGACATAGTCACGTATCTAATGAAATAAACAGGAAACTGGAGGTAAACCAAATCAAATTCATTAGAATAAGCCAACCTATAATAGGTGGTTACATCAAAGCAACAGAAATTAACAACTGAAAAAATAAGAAAAAATAAAAGTTACACAAAGAAAACCAAAAGTACAAAAAAAAAACATAATCAAAATCAATCACTCCGTCCACCGTCCTGCATATGGGTATCAAAGTTAATCATATCTGTCGGATCCAACATAGTCTGCCCTCGTGCGAAGGCAGAGATAGGCGTCAACGTCTCTGTGTGGCCCGACGGAGACTGCTGCTGCTGAGGTGGTGTCTGGTGCGGTGGCTGCTGCGGAATCTCTCCCCCTATCTGAACTGGCTGGTTCCACCAAGGAAAGGTGAACTGGCCAAAGTGAGGTGCTGGAGGTGTAACACCCCGATAATAATAAAATAATTATTTAAATTGAGTTAATAATTTAATTATTAATTTAATTGAATAATTAGAATTTTATTATTATTATTATTTGGATTATTATTATTGGAAAATATATATATGTTGGAATAAGGAAAAGTTGTCATTTTTGGAAAACATTTCACGTGAAAACAGAAACATCGTGAAAAGGGCAGAGAAGAGGAGAAAGGAGCTGAAGAGCAAAGGTTGAGGAACGGAAAGCTTGAAGCTCAAAGATTCTGCCGGATTGTTAAGGTAAGGGGGGTTTATCGTCGATTAATGGGTATTGTGGGATAATATGTCATGGGTAGTAATAAGCTGTTGATTGACCCTAATTGGGAATTGTGGATGTTGAGAATCTGTCGAATGAACTGTGTTAAAAACTGAAATTAAACCGGTAATTGAGTCTGTTATAATTCCCCGATCGTATAGCTTTTTACGGAATTGGATTCGGAGGTCCGGAAGTCCTCCAACGGCGGAAAATGCGGAGAATTCTGCATTCTGCCTTATGTTAGCGCAGGATCTGATATTTTGTCTGCGTTAACCGGTTAACCCAGGGTGTTAACCGGTTAACACTGTTTTGAAATGTGAAAATATTATTATTTTGCCTGCGTTAACCGGTTAACCCAGGGCGTTAACCGGTTAACGCTGTTGCGTTTTGCCTAAGATTGTTGTTTTGTCCTGCGTTAACCGGTTAACCCAGGGTGTTAACCGGTTAACATTGTTGCAGAAGTGAAAAATTGTTGTGTTAACTGTTGTGTACCTATGTGAGGGTTGGCCTATGTTGCCTATGGTGTAATAGGGATGAATTCCCGCTGTTTCGAGCAGGAGATGTGATATTAGCATGTACTAATATTGTAGTGGTTGGTTGGCATAATCTGACATGCTTATGTGATGAAATGTTGCTGATGTATAATGATGTATAATGATGTATATGATGCAGTGAATGTATATATATGCATGTATGTATGAATGGACTATTGTATGGCTTAGAGTGTGAGCATGTGTCTGTTCTTGAGTTGTTGTTGATGTTGTATTGCTAGGTGATTAGCATGCATTGTTTAGCCTTCGGGGCTGTAGCTAATTCCCATGGTGAGGAATTAGTGAGTTGTGAATTATTGTTGATGTTTGCATACTAGATGATTAGTGTGCATAGTCTAGCCTTCGGGGCTGTAGCTAATTCCCATGGTGAGGAATTAGTGAGTGAGGCATTAGATCTCAATGAGTGGGACTAGTGAGCTCAGTAGCCGTATCCGGAGGGATCGGTGAGCTTGAACTGTATGTTCAAGAAGAGTCGGTACCGCATATGTGGAGTCTCATTTCATAATGAATGCATAGTCTAGCCTGTGGGGCTGTAGCTAATTCTCATTGTGAGGAATTAGTGAGTAAATCGTTGTGTTGTGGTGTTAAAGTTGCATATGGTTTGAGAATTAACCTATGATATGTGTTATTGTTGACATAATATTGGAGTTAATACTGCTGTTATTGAATGTGTTGCCTGATTTGGGTGAATTGATGTGTTATTTACTTAACATTACATAATGTTGTATAATGCCTTTTATATTGATTGAGGAACTCACCCTTACGCCTATTTTTCAGGTAACGAGCAGTGAGTTGAGTAGAAGCTAGTGCTATGGAGTCTAGTGTCGTCCTTAGTGGGTCATGCTCTGATAGATGTAACATCGGGCGGGAACCTTTTAATTATTTGTTGGAACTTGTTGAATTAGTTACATGTATTGTGTTACATGTCTTATGCTGATGTTGAATTCGATTCCGTTGCGTATTATGCACTGTTTTAATTGAAAAATAAATGAGCATGACAGGATGTTTTGACATGTGTTGTGAAATAATTGTGTGACACCCTTCGGGGCATAATTACTCTGTTTGGTATATTATTATTTTAATTAAATAATTTGGGGTATTTAGAAGGGTGTTACATTAGTGGTATCAGAGCATAGTCGGTCGTGTCGAGTCGTAGTTATTCTGTTTCCCTGTACGGGATAGGTGTTGTTTAACCCTATCAGTACTTATTGTTTTGACTTGTTGGACTTTCAGAATAGAAATGGCTGGAAGAGGTAGAGATGATGCTGCAATTGCTGAGGCTCTGGGTATGCTGGCTGGAGTGCTTGGAGGAAATCCGAATGTTGCGGGAATGGGAGCTGCTCGTCAACTGAGTGAGTTCCAGAAGAACAATCCTCCAATGTTCAAAGGAGCATACGATCCAGATGGTGCTCAGAAGTGGTTGAAGGAGATAGAGAGGATCTTCAGAGTAACTGAGTGTGCTGATAACCAGAAGGTCAGGTTCGGTACACATATGCTGTCAGAGGAAGCTGACGATTGGTGGGTTGCTACCCGCACTGAATTGGAATCTGCTGGGAATGCCGAGATTTCTTGGGCTGTGTTCAGGGAAAGATTCCTGAGGAAATACTTTCCAGAGGACGTTAGAGGGAAGAAAGAAATAGAATTCTTGGAACTGAAGCAGGGTAACAGGTCGGTTACTGAGTATGCTGCGAAGTTCACAGAGCTGTCAAAGTACTATACTCCCTATAGTGAAGCTGCTGGAGAATTTTCGAAGTGTGTTAAGTTTGAGAACGGGTTGCGTCCCGAGATCAAACAGGCTATTGGATATCAAAGGATTAGAGTATTTTCTGACTTGGTTGACTGTTGCAGAATTTTTGAACAGGATTCCAAGGCTAGAGCAGAGAGCTATCAGCAGAGGGTTGATAGGAAGGGTAAGAATCAGATGGATCGTGGAAAACCGTATGCAGCTGGCAAAGGTTTTCAGAGGCAGAGTGGGATGAAGAGGCCTAGTGGGGGAGATTCTAGTGCTCCTGCTAAGTGTTACAGATGTGGTCGGGCTGGACATCGTGTTCATGAGTGTACCAGTGTTGAGATGAAGTGTTTTAAGTGTGGGAAAGGTGGTCATCTGGCTGCAGAGTGTCGGTTGAAGACTGTGACTTGCTTCAACTGTGGAGAGTTGGGTCATATCAGCCCACAGTGTCCTAAGCCGAAGAAGGAGAATCAGTCAGGAGGTAAAGTTTTTGCTCTATCAGGTTCTGAGACTTCTGCAGATGAGCGTTTGATCAGAGGTACGTGTTATATTAATGGCTTTCCTCTTATAGCTATTATTGACACAGGTGCTACGCATTCTTTTATATCTTTGGATTGTGCTGTGAAACTTAAGTTAGAGATATCTGAGATGTTTGGAAGTATGGTGATTGAGACTCCTGCGAAGGGTTCAGTGACTACTACTTCGGTTTGTTTGAGTTGTCCTTTGAGTATCTTTGGTAGGAATTTTGGGATAGACCTTGTGTGTCTTCCATTAGTGCAGATTGATGTTATCTTGGGTATGAACTGGTTGGTGTTCAACCGGGTTTCTATCAATTGTTTTGATAAGACTGTGGTATTCCCTGAAGTTGAGGAAGAGAAGAGTTTGTTTTTATCAGCAAGGCAGGTGAATGAGGAAGTAGCAGACGGGGCAGAATTGTTTGTGCTGTTGGCAACTTTAGAGGCTAAAGATAAGCTGGTGATCCGTGATTTAGCTGTGGTGTGTGATTTTCCTGATGTGTTTCCGGAAGAGGTGAATGAATTACCGCCAGAGCGTGAAGTTGAATTCTCGATTGATTTGGTACCTGGTACTAGACCAATATCGATGGCTCCGTATCGTATGTCTGCTGTTGAGTTAGCTGAATTGAAGAGTCAGTTGGAAGACCTGTTAGATAAGAAATTTATTCGTCCGAGTGTGTCACCGTGGGGTGCACCAGTGTTGTTGGTTAAGAAGAAGGAAGGTACTATGAGGTTGTGTGTGGACTACAGGCAACTGAATAAAGTGACGATCAAGAATCGGTATCCTTTGCCGAGGATTGATGATTTGATGGATCAGTTGGTTGGTGCAAGTGTATTCAGCAAGATAGATTTGAGATCTGGGTATCATCAGATCCGTGTGAAGACTGAGGATATTCAGAAGACTGCTTTCAGGACAAGGTATGGACATTATGAGTATTCTGTGATGCCTTTTGGTGTGACTAATGCGCCTGGAGTATTCATGGAGTACATGAATAGAATTTTCCATCCGTATCTGGATCAGTTTGTGGTGGTGTTTATTGATGACATTTTGGTGTATTCGAAGTCTGAAGAAGAGCATGCTGAGCATTTGAGAGTGGTCCTAGGAGTTCTGCGGGAAAAGCAGTTATTTGCTAAACTGTCTAAGTGTGAATTTTGGTTAGAAGAAGTGAGTTTCCTTGGTCATGTGATTTCCAGAGGTGGTGTTGCTGTGGATCCTTCTAAGATAGAAGCGGTATCTAAGTGGGAAGCTCCTAAGTCTGTTGCTGAGATTCGAAGTTTCCTTGGTTTGGCAGGTTATTATAGGAAGTTTATTGAGGGATTTTCTAAGTTGGCGTTACCGTTGACCATGTTGACCAGAAAAGGGCAAGCATTTGTTTGGGACTCAAAATGTGAAGAAGGTTTCCAAGAGTTGAAGAGAAGATTAACTAGTGCTCCTATTTTGATATTACCAAGTTCGTCGGAAGTATTTGAGGTTTATTGTGATGCTTCACTGTTGGGTTTAGGCGGTGTGTTGATGCAGAATAAGCAGGTTATAGCTTATGCTTCGAGACAGTTGAGGGTTCATGAGAGGAACTATCCGACGCATGATTTAGAGTTGGCAGCTGTAGTATTTGTTTTGAAGTTGTGGAGGCATTACTTGTATGGGTCAAGATTTGAAGTTTTCAGTGACCATAAAAGTTTAAAGTATTTGTTTGATCAGAAAGAGCTGAATATGAGACAGAGGAGGTGGTTAGAATTTCTGAAGGATTATGATTTTGGTTTGAATTACCATCCGGGTAAAGCAAATGTAGTAGCTGATGCATTGAGTCGGAAGTCATTACATATGTCTATGTTAATGGTTAGAGAATTGGATTTGATTGAGCAGTTTAGAGACTTGAGTTTGGTGTGTGAGAGTACCCACAATAGTGTTAAATTGGGAATGTTGAAGTTGACAAGTGGTATTCTGGATGAGATCAGAGAGGGTCAGAAATCTGATATGCTTTTGGTTGATAAGTTGACTTTAGTGAACTCAGGTCAGGGTGGTGAATTCCGAGTTGATGAGAATGGTGTTTTGAGATTTGGTGATCGAGTGTGTATTCCAGATGTTATTGAGCTTAGGAAGAGTATTCTTGAAGAAGGACATCGTAGTGGTTTGAGTATTCATCCTGGAGCTACGAAGATGTATCATGATTTGAAAAGATTATTTTGGTGGCCGGGAATGAAGAGAGAAATTGCAAGTTTTGTGTATTCCTGTTTGACTTGTCAGAAGTCGAAGATTGAACATCAGAAGCCGTCTGGGCTAATGCAACCGTTGTCTATTCCAGAGTGGAAGTGGGACAGTATTAGTATGGATTTTGTTTCTGGTTTGCCGAGGACGAGTAAGAATTTTGAAGCCATTTGGGTAATTGTTGATAGATTGACGAAGTCGGCTCATTTCATTCCGATTAGAATGGATTATCCGTTAGAGAGATTGGCGGAGTTGTATATTGAGAAGATTGTGAGTTTGCATGGTATTCCGTCGAGTATTGTTTCTGACAGAGATCCTAGATTTACATCGAAGTTCTGGGAAGGTTTGCAGAGAGCTTTGGGAACTAAATTGAGATTGAGTTCTGCATATCATCCGCAGACTGATGGTCAGACTGAGAGGACGATTCAGTCACTAGAGGATCTTTTGAGAGCTTGTGTTTTGGAAAAAGGAGGTGCTTGGGATTGTTATTTGCCTTTGATTGAGTTTACCTACAACAATAGTTTTCATTCGAGTATTGGTATGGCACCGTTTGAAGCTTTGTATGGTAGGAGATGTCGGACACCTTTATGTTGGTATGAGTCCGGTGAGAGTGCTGTGGTTGGACCGGAGATTGTTCAACAAACTACAGAAAAGATTAAGATGATTCAAGATAAGATGAGAATTGCGCAGAGTCGTCAGAAGAGTTATCATGATAAGCGGAGGAAGTCACTTGAGTTCCAAGAGGGAGATCATGTGTTTCTTCGTGTTACTCCGATAACTGGTATTGGTCGAGCCTTGAAGTCCAAGAAGTTGACACCTCGATTTATTGGTCCTTATCAGATTCTGGAGAGGATAGGAGAGGTAGCCTATCGTATCGCTTTACCGCCGTCGCTTGCGAATTTGCATGATGTGTTCCATGTGTCTCAGTTGAGGAGGTACATTCATGATCCGTCGCATATAGTCCAAGTAGATGATGTACAGGTGAGAGATAACCTGACTGTTGAAACATCACCTATGAGGATTGAGGATCGAGAGTTGAAGCAGTTGCGGGGTAAAGAGATTGCCTTGGTGAAGGTAGCTTGGGGAGGACCAGCAGGTGGCAATGTGACTTGGGAACTGGAGAGTAAGATGAAGGAATCTTACCCAGAGTTGTTCGCTTGAGGTATGTTTTCGAGGACGAAAACTCTTTTAGTGGGGGAGAGTTGTAACACCCCGATAATAATAAAATAATTATTTAAATTGAGTTAATAATTTAATTATTAATTTAATTGAATAATTAGAATTTTATTATTATTATTATTTGGATTATTATTATTGGAAAATATATATATGTTGGAATAAGGAAAAGTTGTCATTTTTGGAAAACATTTCACGTGAAAACAGAAACATCGTGAAAAGGGCAGAGAAGAGGAGAAAGGAGCTGAAGAGCAAAGGTTGAGGAACGGAAAGCTTGAAGCTCAAAGATTCTGCCGGATTGTTAAGGTAAGGGGGGTTTATCGTCGATTAATGGGTATTGTGGGATAATATGTCATGGGTAGTAATAAGCTGTTGATTGACCCTAATTGGGAATTGTGGATGTTGAGAATCTGTCGAATGAACTGTGTTAAAAACTGAAATTAAACCGGTAATTGAGTCTGTTATAATTCCCCGATCGTATAGCTTTTTACGGAATCGGATTCGGAGGTCCGGAAGTCCTCCAACGGCGGAAAATGCGGAGAATTCTGCATTCTGCCTTATGTTAGCGCAGGATCTGATATTTTGTCTGCGTTAACCGGTTAACCCAGGGTGTTAACCGGTTAACACTGTTTTGAAATGTGAAAATATTATTATTTTGCCTGCGTTAACCGGTTAACCCAGGGCGTTAACCGGTTAACGCTGTTGCGTTTTGCCTAAGATTGTTGTTTTGTCCTGCGTTAACCGGTTAACCCAGGGTGTTAACCGGTTAACATTGTTGCAGAAGTGAAAAATTGTTGTGTTAACTGTTGTGTACCTATGTGAGGGTTGGCCTATGTTGCCTATGGTGTAATAGGGATGAATTCCCGCTGTTTCGAGCAGGAGATGTGATATTAGCATGTACTAATATTGTAGTGGTTGGTTGGCATAATCTGACATGCTTATGTGATGAAATGTTGCTGATGTATAATGATGTATAATGATGTATATGATGCAGTGAATGTATATATATGCATGTATGTATGAATGGACTATTGTATGGCTTAGAGTGTGAGCATGTGTCTGTTCTTGAGTTGTTGTTGATGTTGTATTGCTAGGTGATTAGCATGCATTGTTTAGCCTTCGGGGCTGTAGCTAATTCCCATGGTGAGGAATTAGTGAGTTGTGAATTATTGTTGATGTTTGCATACTAGATGATTAGTGTGCATAGTCTAGCCTTCGGGGCTGTAGCTAATTCCCATGGTGAGGAATTAGTGAGTGAGGCATTAGATCTCAATGAGTGGGACTAGTGAGCTCAGTAGCCGTATCCGGAGGGATCGGTGAGCTTGAACTGTATGTTCAAGAAGAGTCGGTACCGCATATGTGGAGTCTCATTTCATAATGAATGCATAGTCTAGCCTGTGGGGCTGTAGCTAATTCTCATTGTGAGGAATTAGTGAGTAAATCGTTGTGTTGTGGTGTTAAAGTTGCATATGGTTTGAGAATTAACCTATGATATGTGTTATTGTTGACATAATATTGGAGTTAATACTGCTGTTATTGAATGTGTTGCCTGATTTGGGTGAATTGATGTGTTATTTACTTAATATTACATAATGTTGTATAATGCCTTTTATATTGATTGAGGAACTCACCCTTACGCCTATTTTTCAGGTAACGAGCAGTGAGTTGAGTAGAAGCTAGTGCTATGGAGTCTAGTGTCGTCCTTAGTGGGTCATGCTCTGATAGATGTAACATCGGGCGGGAACCTTTTAATTATTTGTTGGAACTTGTTGAATTAGTTACATGTATTGTGTTACATGTCTTATGCTGATGTTGAATTCGATTCCGTTGCGTATTATGCACTGTTTTAATTGAAAAATAAATGAGCATGACAGGATGTTTTGACATGTGTTGTGAAATAATTGTGTGACACCCTTCGGGGCATAATTACTCTGTTTGGTATATTATTATTTTAATTAAATAATTTGGGGTATTTAGAAGGGTGTTACAGGAGGCGGTCCGGAGAATCTATCTCTAAAGCGCTGTGCCTCCTCCCACAGATCTGTCTGATGAGTAAGAACTCTCCCTGACAGTCCATACTGAAAGCAGAAGTCTTGCATAACACAAAACTGTGACATCTGCATCTGGTACTCTCTGGAGTTCTCATCAATTGGAGGAGGCTGAGGTGGCTGTGTCTCTGCTGCATTCGGCTGAGCCTCCTGGTGCGGAGCACTGGTGCTTCCCTCTCTGTCTCGTGGTCCCCTCAGAGGTCGGGGCGGATCATCTGTGACCGTCCTCTCCTTCATCCAATGGGCGTTCAGCGGTGCAGCCTGTCGCAACATCAGCGAATCAGAGAAATCCGGAACACCCGCTTTCTTGCATAGCAGGTAAATCACAGTCGCATGGCCTAAGGATTTCTTTGGCGACTGAGCGATGTCATCCATATCAGCAGCGATGATCTGGCCAATATTCACTTGTTTCTGATGCAGGATCTGATGGAGCAGTAGGGCACGCTCTGATATCAATTCCGACCCGCTCCAATTAGTGCTCAAATTATGATGAATGAAATATGCCAATGCCTTAGGAATCGGAGCTAGATCAACTACCATAATCTTCGCCGGAGAGATTTTTGAAGTGGGAGCCCAATCGTGACCTGGCCTAATCAGTGAGTTTTTCATATCAGTGTATGGCCAGTAGTTCTTGTCAAACCGTTTCATTTCGGCAAACGGGCAAACGGAATCATAGAATTTGCATTTCAGCACACTGTTAATCGTCTTCCCATCATATTTGATAACTTTGCCCCTTACCCATGAAACGAACGATGCATTCCCTGTGGGATCGTCTTCATCGGATGTTACCCGTAGTGCATTAGCGTAAAACTCCCAGATCAGATCCAGTGAAACCGGTTGGATTTTGTCATTGAAGTAGATCAACTTCTGCCTTTTTAGAATATTAGTGACCTCTGGATACGTATCATTTTGATACATCCAATGTTTTTCTTCGACCATGCTTCGACTCTTGATTTGCTCATATCTATCTTCATGGTAGGTGGTACGGAATGTGTTGACTTCGTTTGGTGATTGAGACATGATATTGATCTGTAAACTAAATGAAAGGGAAGAAAACAGAGAAAAATCACAGCAATACGCACAAAACACGTAACGAAAAAGTGGGAAAATGAAGTCCGTACGGACAAAAACTATATAAGCATGCCCATAAAACTGATACGCGTATCATACGCTACCAATACGCGTATCTGATGCCCATACGCGTACCATACGCGTATCAATATGCCATACGCGTATCATACGCTGCTGAAACAAGTGCAAAAAGTAATCTGCGTAACAGATCACGTATCATAATGTGATACGCGTATGGCCTGGTCCCTTACGCGTATCATACGCGTACTCTTCTTCTTTACGCGTATCATACGCGTTTCACCAGAGGGGTGCATTTTTTTGTCCAATACGCGTATCATGAGATCCATACGCGTATTGGCAGATTCATCTTCACAAAAAAATTTTTTTTTTCTATTTTAAAAATTTTTCTTAAAAGAAACTGACTCGGGAAAAATAAAATGACAAAATCACTCAAACCTCTCTTGGGTTGCCTCCCAAGCAGCGCTTCGTTTAACGTCGCATGGCTCGACGGGACACCTCATACTCAGATGAGTTTAACAGTTTCAATTGGTCCCCCTTCACCGGGATTGTATGGTTTCAACCTCTGACCATTGACTTTGAAGGTGTCGCCATTCTTCTCATTTTTAAGCTCTATTGCTCCATAAGGAAGTACTTTGTTAATGACGAACGGTCCTGACCATCTTGACCTCAATTTCCCTTGGAACAGCTTCAACCTGGAATTAAACAGCAGTACAAGTTGTCCCTCCCGAAATTCCCTCTTCTGTATCTTTTGATCATGCCATTTTTTGTTTGTTCTTTGTAAATTTTGGCATTTTCATAAGCTTGATTCTTGAATTCTTCCAACTCATGAAGTTGAAGAATTCGGGATTCACCAGCTTTAAAAAGATCACAGTTTAGGAATTTGGAGGCCCAGAAAGCTCTGTGCTCGAGTTCGAGTGGTAAATGACAAGCCTTACCGTAAACTAATTGATAGGGGGACATACCTATTGGTGTATTAAATGCAGTCCTGTATGCCCACAATGCATCATCCAGCTTTACTGACCAATCTTTCCGAGAAGCACTTACCGTTTTTTCTAAGATCTGCTTTATTTGACGGTTGGATACTTCCACTTGCCCACTCGTCTGGGGGTGATATGGTGTGGCTATCTTATGTTTGACATTATACTTCTTCAACAGATTCTCCAAGAGTTTATTTATAAAATGCGTACCTTGGTCACTAATTAAAGCCCGTGGTACACCAAACCTAGAGAAGATGTTATGCCTCAAGAACTTCACCACCACTTTAGCATCATTTGTTGGTAATGCCACAGCCTCTACCCACTTTGACACATAATCGACCGCAACCAATATGTAATTCTTACCCGATGATGGCGGAAACGGTCCCATAAAATCAATGCCCCAAACATCAAACAGCTCCACTTCTAGCATGGAGTTTTGCGGCATCTGATTTCGCTTTGTAATGTTACCTATTCGTTGGCACCTATCACATTCTCGGACTATAGAATTTGCATCCTTGAAGAGCGACGGCCAATACAAACCCGATTGGAGGACTTTTGCTGCAGTTCTATCTCCACTGAAATGTCCACCATACTCCGAATCATGACAAGCTTTCAGAATATCGGCTTGCTCTCTTTCTGGAACACATCTTCTGATCAAACCATCCACTCCCTTTTTATAGAGAAATGGATCATCCCATAGGTATAACCTGCAATCATAAAGAAACTTTTTCTTTTAGTGAGAATTAAAGTCATCAGGTATAACCCCACCTACCACATAGTTGGCATAGTCAGCAAACCATGGTATCTCCTGAACAGCAAGTATTTTCTCATCAGCGAATGTGTCCTGAATAGGATGTTCCTCCTCCGTTTCTTTGATTGGGGACATGCGAGATAAGTGGTCCGCGACCGTGTTCTCGCACCCCTTTTTGTATTTGATTTCCAAATCAAACTCCTGAAGGAGGAGGATCCATCTCAAAAGTCTCGGTTTTGATTCCTGTTTAGCAAACAAATACTTTAAAGCAGCATGATCAGTATACACAATGACTTTTGAACCAAGCAAATACGATCTAAATTTGTCAAAAGCATAAACCACGGCCAACAACTCCTTTTCGGTAGTTGCATAATTCATTTGGGTCGGGTTAAGGACATGACTAGCATAATAAATCACATGCAATAATTTGTCCTTTCTCTGTCCTAGAACAGCCCCCACAGCAAGGTCACTTGCATCACACATTATTTCGAAACGCAAGGACCAATCGGGGGCGATTACAACAGGTGCACTGATCAACTTACTCTTTAACGTTTCGAAAGCTACCATGCAGTTTTTATCAAAATTAAATTGCTTGTCCTTGACTAGCAAATCAGTCAATGGTTTGGCTACTTTTGAAAAGTCCCTGATAAACCTGCGATAAAAACCTGCATGACCCAAAAAACTCCTTATCCCTTTTTCATTCACCGGAGGTGGGAGGTTAGCTATAACCTCCACTTTGACTTTGTCCACTTCAATTCCTTTGTGGGAAATTTTGTGTCCTAGCACAATTCCTTCCTGCACCATGAAATGACATTTCTCCCAATTGAGAATAAGGTTAGTTTCCTGACATCTTTGCAAAACAAGAGACAAGTTAGCTAAACAATTATCAAAAGAAGAACCAAACACAGAGAAATCATCCATAAACACCTCCATATACTTTTCAAGCATGTCGGAGAATATAGATGTCATACACCTCTGAAAAGTAGCTGGGGCATTGCATAGCCCAAATGGCATCCGTCTGTAAGCGAAAATACCATAAGGACATGTAAATGCAGTTTTTTCCTGATCTTCCGGGGCTACAGCAATTTGATTGTATCCCGAATATCCGTCCAGAAAGCAATAATACTCATGACCTGCAAGTCTTTCTAACATTTGATCAATAAAAGGGAGAGGAAAATGATCCTTTCTTGTTGCTGTGTTCAGTCTTCTGTAATCAATGCATACTCGCCACCCGGTCACTGTGCGAGTTGGGATCAGTTCATTCTTTTCATTTAAAATTACTGTGGTTCCTCCTTTCTTTGGTACCACGTGCACTGGACTTACCCACGAGCTGTCAGAAATGGGGTAAATCATTCCCGAATCCAACAACTTTACAACCTCTTTCCTTACCACTTCTTTCATTGCTGGATTTAACCTCCTTTGTGGTTGTACTACTGGTTTCTGATTATCCTCCATCAGTATCGTTGTTGTGGAGGTCCTTGGTTCTGAATATTACCTTGCTGATCTTTCCAAGAGAAATTAGGATGATTTTTCCACCCCGGATTATAAGTATTTGAGTAAGGATTATTCTGCCTAAGGTAATTTATTGCTTGCACCTGTTCTGCGGTGGCAACACAATGCATGGTAAAGTGTGGTCCACTACAAATCTCACAAATCATTGTTGGAACCGGTTGCACTTGAGCAACAGTCTGGGTACCTAAATTCATAGCTTTCAATCTTCTTTCAACCTCAGCAGCAACCTGGTCTTCCATTTTCACTACCTGATTTGCTAATTTCAAGTTAATTTTTCCCTCCGGCTGATTCACAGTACGGTCATATAATTCCAAATGCTCATTCGCTGCAATAGCTTCGATGATCTTTTTGATACCGGTTGCTGTTGAAAAATTAGATGAGCCACCAGCAGCTGTATCAATGAGTTGCTTAGTCTTCATCTTCAGCCCGTTTATAAAATTCTGCATTTGTTCAGTTTCATCCAGATTATGTGTAGGACATGCAACTAAACATCTCTTGAATCTTTTGTATGCATCTCCAAGTGTCTCTCCGTCTTTCTGTTTAAAATTCACAATGTCATACCTCTTACGGATATACACAGAAGCAGGAAAATACTCGTTCAAGAATGCTGTTTCCATTTGTTGCCAAGTAGTAATGCTTCCTGCGGGTAGGGAATAGAACCATTCCTCAGCGTCCTCAGATAACGTGAATGAGAACATGACCAATCTTTTTGCCTCTTCAGAATGCCCATCAATTTTTAAGGATGTAGTCATAGTCAGAAACCTCTGCAGATGCTTGTTTGCATCCTCATTGATCTTTCCTGCAAAAGGTTTGCTTTCTAACTGACGGATAGTTGACGGGTGTAACTGGAAGTGAGCAACATTAACAGGTTGGTTAACAATAGTCAACCGCACTGCTGGGTTATTCTGTCTGCCATAGTCACCTAAAAGTCTTTCCGCTAGGGGTGGGTCTGCAGCCATGTTTACAGTGTTTGGATGTGAATCTGTGTCTGACTCAGATTTTTCGGAGTGAACAGAGACTGGTGTTCTCGGTGTGGCCGGTTCTTCGGTGTCAGAGTTTTCCAGTTTCTTTCTTCTAGCCTCTCTGAGCTTTGCACGCAATGTTCTCTCTGGTTCTGCGTCAAAATGAAAATCAGCTGAGGCCTTACCTCGCATACACAGATTAGAAAGAAATTAGTTATAATAACAATAAAAATAAAAAAAATAAAACTAGCAGTAAATAAAATTTTGGAAGCAGAGCAACAAAATTCTAATTGAAAATAAATTAATAAACTCTATTATCTTTGGCAGTCCCCGGCAACGGCGCCAAAAACTTGATGGGAAAATAGCAACTGTACTATTTTTCTCACTGTAGTAATAAAAGTAAAAATTCCCCGTTTGTCGATCTCAAGGACTGCTTGACGATACAGAGTTTATAGATTGTTTCAATTAGACAAAAGCCTTTGGTTTTTTGTGTTGTGAGTAATTATCCTACCAATTGCAAATAAGTAAAGCAAGTAAAAAGGTTGAACGAGATACAAATGAGAGACGATTGCTAGGGTCGGTGAATGAAACTTCCTGTAACAGATATAATTTATGAAGGCTAAGACAATATTCCTGTCAAATTAATTCCGGTCCTCAAGTGTATCTATTCCTAAATCCTTAGTAAACAGACCTTTGATTATGTAACCCAATTTACTATGTCCATAAATAATTAAGTTCATACTCAAGCATTCAATTATCAAGAATTCCCGGTCAGATAGAAAATCCCTAGTCCTAGGTTTTTTTACTATCCAAAGTTCTTATCCAGGTCAATGAATAATCGCGGTCCAGCTTAAACTATTCATAATAATCATCATTCGTTGGTCCGACGAATAAAGCATAAAGAATGGTAATAAGAACAAATCAATGGAAAAGAAGAAATAATCAATGCATTCATAAACATCAAATCTGTCACATTCAGAATCAGGGTCACCCCCCTAGCAATGGGGGGGTTTAGCTACTCATAATATAAATAAAAACAAAGATTAATATTGTTGTCATTACAGAATTTCGTGAGGAATCAATCTTCAATAGTCGGAAAACTCTTGAACATATGAATCCTTTGATATTCGTCGAGTCTCCAGCTCTCAAAACGCGTCTTTTTTCTCTCCAAAACGTCCAACCCCCGGAAAATCGTGGTCTGGCCTCTTAATAGCTCTTCAGTTGGATTTTTCCTGATTTTGTGCTCCATACGCGTATTGAGCTGTCCCATACGCGTATTGGCTGGTCTCAAACGCGTACTGCACGTAACACAGCCTCTGATACGCGTATTGCCCAGTCTGGTACGCGTATTGCCCAGACTGGTACACGTATTGCCCAGACTGGTACGCGTATCACCAGAAGCTTGTCTTTTGGCTGAATTTTCCATCCCTCTGGTCATTTACGTATGCTACGCGTACTGGGAAGGGCCATACGCGTATCATGTAAGGCCATACGCGTATGGACAGTAGGTTCTCCAGAAAAATGATTTTTTCTTCCGTTTTCTTGCTCGGGCTCAATCTCTCATCTGACGTTTGATTCCCTGAGCTTCCAAACTAGTTTTTTACCTGCTAACATACCCAAAAGTGTAAAATATCCTCAAGAAACTCATCAGTAACAACACACTTAATATTATAGAATTGAGCTTATATCTAACTAAAAATGCTTCAGTTTACACAGTTTACCTGACTTATTTACGGTTAAATAGTGGAATGTCTAGCATAATTGGTGACTGATCACGTGGATAGACATGAAGCAGACCTACTGATGACTGAAGTCCATGAAGGTTCCTTTGGTACTCATTCCAATGGACATGATATGGCTAATAAGATGTTGCAAGCAGGTTACTATTGGCTGACAATGAAATCTGACTGTTGCAAGTTTGTGAAGAAATGCCACAAGTGTCAAATTTATGCAGATAAAATTTATGTGCCCTTCTCCATGTGGGGAATTGATATGATTGACATGATTGAGCCTAAAGCGTCGAATGGGCATCGTTTCATTTTGGTGGCAATTGATTACTTCACAAAATGGGTTGTAGCGGTATCATATGTGAATGTAACCAAGCAAGTTATTGTGAGGTTTATCAATAATTAGATCATATGTCGTTATGGTGTGCCAAGTAAGATCATTGCTATTAATGGATTGAACTTGAATAATAATATGGTGGAAGCTCTTTGTAAAGACTTCAAGATTGCACATCATAATTCTTCTCCCTACAGACCCAAGATGAATGGGGTTGTTGAAGCTGCAAATAAGAACATCAACAAGATCATCCAAAAGATGGTTGTAACATACAAGGATTGGCATGAGATGCTCCCATTTGCTTTGCACGTGTGTCGTACATCCATCCGCACTTCAACAGGGGAAACCCCTTTCTCACTTGTTTATAGCATGGAAGTTGTGCTCCCAGTAGAGCTTGAGATCCCATCATTGCGTGTCTTGATGGAAGCCAAGTTGACTGAGGCTTAATGGTGTCAGGCCACGTATGACTAACTGAATTTAATTGAAGAGAAGAGGTTAACTGCCATGTGTCATAGCCAGTTGTATCAGTAGAGAATAAAGAAGGCATTTGATATGAAGGTCATACCTCGTGTATCCAGAGAAGGTGACCTTGTGCTCAAGAAGATTCTATCTTTCAAACCAGTTTCTAGGGGAAAATGGACTCCTAATTATGAAGGCTCGTACGTTGTTAAGAGAGCCTTTTCAGGAGGCGCTTTGATTCTTACAACTATGGATGGTGAAGAGTGCACATGTCCTGTGAATGCAGATGCAGTCAAGAAATACTTCGCCTAAAAAGAAAAGAACGGCTCGTTAAGTTAAAAACCTGAAAGGGCGGCTTAGAAAAATATGAGTGTCTCGGTGGATTGAAATCTGAAAGGGCGATCCAGGAAAAAAATTAGAGATATAAAAACAGAAAGAATTATCCCGATAAATTGAGTACCCCACCTTGGGGAAATTTATGCAAAAATAAGGGATTATGTCAAGTAACTACATCCTGCTGATATTCAGTTTTGAAGACATTCTTGAGCAAGTCGGCAAATTCTGATTCACCATCTCCAGCGGAGACACCAAGATCACAGTGGATATCAAGAGTTGGTAGAAGGATTAGTGATCATTGTATTCAGTGTAGCCCTTTTTCATGTAAATTACCATATTTCAACTTTTGTAAAGATCTATGGAGTCTTGTCATTTACAGACTACCATCCTATTAAATAAAGTCGAGCTTTTATCTAATTGTTTCTACTCTTATTTATTATTTAGCCAAATAGATTTAAATTTTATTATGATCATTTTTGAAATTAAATTTTAAAATTAAAATCATGTTTTCTTAAATATATAAAAGCAGTTACTTTAAGCAATCGATATCATTTAAAGGAATATCAACAGCAGTTTGAAAAGCGGTAAGCCCAAAATGTGGAGCATTATTGGTTCTCCACAAGCAGTGGACGTGATCCATTTCATCCCCCGCAGCTTTTCAGCAACCGAGTTTTGTTGGTTTCTCCAGCCGAGTTTGATGGCCTCCCTTGAGTTATAGGCGCGTTATTTCGATAGTTTTCATGGATTCGGCAGAACTTTGCTTCCCCGTAAGTCGCCAGAGTTACCCCTGATTTCGAGCAGCTATTGTGGTTATCCCCCTATAGGGTTGTCTCCCATTTGATATGGCGTTGACCTAAAATTTCCCACAGAGTTTGTAGCAGTTTCCTCAGCGGATCCTCTCCTTATGCTTTCCCCATCCCGGATTGAGCCTTTGAGACGTTTGATCTCTCTTCAGCAGTTGTTTCCCTCCTGTGAGGATTGGCTAGGAGTTGTATTGATGATTCAAACCAGTGACATTTGTATCCTTTGTGATCATTTTGTCAGCATAATCATCATATATACATATACATATACACTCATTATTGCATTATTACACTTGGTGATGCATTATTCATTTTGATCCTCTGATATGGTGGTATACTTTTCCCTCATGCAGATTTGGTTTGTCTGTCCTCTTTCAATTGTAGAGTGTCATCCCATTAAGCAGAAAGACTTTAAATTTTCTCTTTCCCCACTGAGTTATTTCCTCGTGGATGGTCATTATTTCAGTTTCCTCCTCAGTGGATTATCTGGATGGAACCGCTCCCCTTGAGTTATGTCCTCATTGGGTTGAGTCTTTGATTGACCGTCTCTTTCTAGATCTTACCTAGATAGATGCTTTTGGTCCCATGAGAGCCTATTACCCAGCAACTCGTAATATTCTTCTCATGTTTTTCGCTTTCGCCCAATACCCGGCAAGAGAAACTTTTTCTCCCCAGCGGATTCGTGTTCACGTTTCCCCATGAAGTTTATCCTTGATATGTTCATCCTAACCGATGATGGATATTTTCTTCCCCTGCTTTAAATTTATCCTTAATATGTTCATCTTAACCGATGACGGATATTCTCTTTTTGGTATTCTACCCAGTAAAAAGGTAGTTGTAAACCCTATTTTGTTCCCCAGAGAGTTAATCCTTGATATGTTCATCTTAATCGGTGACGGGTTTCCTTCTCTTTGCGGTCTTCTGCCCAGTAACCGGTAGTTGTAAATCCTGTTTCCCCTTTGCAGAGTTTATCCTTGATATGTTCATCCTAACCGATGACGGGTATTCTCTTTTTGGTATTCTATCCAGTAACTGATAGATGTAATTCCTAGTTCTCCCCTCTGAGTCTATCCTTGATATGTTCATCCTAACTGATGACGGATAGTCTCTTTCAGGTATTCTATCCAGTTTTCGATAGATGTAATCCCTACTTTTTCAGGAAGTTTATCCTTGATATGTTCATCTTAATCAGTGACGGATATCCTTCCTAGTTTCCCCGGGAAATTCTATCCTTGATATGTTCATCCTAACCGATGACAGACTTTCTTTCCTTCGAGTCTATCCTTGATATGTTCACTTTAACCAGTGACGGATATTCTCTCTCTTTGGTCTTCTGCCCAGTAACCAATAGTTGTAAATCCTATTTTTGGCTTTCTCCAGTAGTTTATTCTTACCCAGTAACTGGTAATGAATACACTTTATGTTTGCCCTCAGTGAGTCATCCTTGATATGTTTACCCTAAACGATAACAAATGTCCTCCCTGTCACACCTTTTTATCCTTTACCCAGTAACCGGTAATGGATAATATATTTTTGCTCCTCCTGTGTTGAAGATCTTTTCTTCCCCAATTGAGTTTGAGTGCACATTTCCCCAGTGAAATCGATGTGTCCTGCTTGAATCGAGTATTTCAGCTTTATTCTGATCTACCTGTTTCCCCTGCAAACATTCCTTCTATTCCCCGGTTGAGTCCTTCCATTGATTTTCATGGAATCCCTTGAGCTCCCCAGTTGTTTTTAAGTCGTACCTTGGCCTACGCACAACCCTTTATCCCCCTAGAGTCTCTGCCTCCCCAGTGAGTTTTCCTTACGGAATGCATTATACTCCTGTAGACTTTCAGTCTCTCTGAATTCTTTTCCTTTGTGGCAGCATTTTCCCCACAGAGATTTATTTTAAAAATTCATATAATATGCATCATGAGGTCTCTTAGGGACCAAAATTTGCTTCTATGTTGTTATTTAAGCCCATTCTACTGAATCGATACGAAGATTTTAACCTTCATCTCCTCAGCTAGAACGTCCTAAAATAGGGGCAGCTGTAAGACCCCAATTTTAACCCTAAGATCCCTCATGCTATCTCATCATGTGCATTGGCATTGGGATCACATCCCGGCATCCTCCTCACCCTTCATTCATTGGGTTTGTATTGGGAAAGATCACCAAGCATATTTGGTTGTATCATACTTTTTATTTTATCATTTACTAACCAAAATACCAAAAATATGTTATTGTATATTTTAACTCTTTTGTAGGTAGTGCACATGCTCACCTTTGATCTATCAAGCTCATATCTAGGGTTTAAGACCCTCAATGCAAGGAGTTCAATCAATAATTGGTTTACTATGGCTCTAAGTATCATATATGAATCCCCATGTTCTTCACATGTTATTTTGATCAAGAAACCATCAAGAGTTTGGAGTTGGTTTGCCTTTGAAAACCTAATTCATCTAGGTATCTTATGTGACTTCTAAAACAAGCTTCTTCAACCATTGATCAAATATTTCAAGGTATACTTCAAATTTCATCATCTTATGCATACATGATCCTCCATGAGTCCCAAAAGTCAAGAGAATAGTAAGCTAGCAAATTGGTTCATGGTGGTTGACCAGAGGAATTCAACTAATTAAAACTGGGGTTCCCTAGACCCTATCTCCTACAATTTCTATCATATGAAAATGATTCCAAGCATAATGTTACTCTAAATGACATTCCAAACAACTTTCATGTTGAGGTCTAGAGCTATTTTTGCTTGTAAAGTCATTTTTTATGGTGAACGATTATAGGTCATTTTGTTTAAACCCTAGTTTGGAGGTCAACTTCCCAAGGTCATAACTTGCTCAATTTTATGAGATGAAAGATATTCAAGTTGCACAATCAAATTCAAGGTGTCTAATTCAACTTTGATGTTTGGAGGAAGAGCATATTCAACTTTTAAATGCATGTGATATGAGGAGACATTATAGGTCATTTTGGGCCCATGCCATTGAACAAGTGATTTTCCTCAACTTCTAAAATTCATAACTCCTTCATGCAAAATCCAAATGAGGTCAAATTTGTTACCATTTTTAAGGACTTTGAGAGAGATACAAATTTTATGAAGGAACTTTTCTCATTTGAAGCACATAGAAAAAGTTAGCCAAGCTGGAAGAAGTGAACATATGGCTTGACACTTAGAAACGTTTTTGATATGTTTGATTTTCCAAACTTTCACCTTAATATTCATCATGATCCAAGCTTCAAATTAAAAAAGTGTTCAACATGAAAGTTGTTCCTCTTGATCTAACCTTTCCAAAAAGTCCAAATTCATCCCATTTGGACAAAGTATGAGTGACTTGCGCATGGCTTAAAGTTGGATGACCATTTGGCATAATTGAACTTGCATCTTCCATACACAAATGCATGGCTTGCTAACATGACTTCAGCACTGTTTGTACATGATTTTGGACCTGATTGAATGATTACATGGGCCTATCAGACGCCAATGCATCCATGCAAAGTGCAATTGCTATTTTTGGAGTTTTGAAACAAGTGTACAAATATCACATGCTTTGGCTATAAATAGATCCCTCTATGATCAGAATTAAGGACACTTGCGCGCCAACTTTGAATCCTCAGCCCTAAACCCTCTCATTCAAAGGATAACCTTGAGGATTTCCATTGGAAATCGAGTTTGAATCTCCGCTATTTTGAGATTCAAATATCCAAGAGTCTTGCTTCCTTTTTGATTCAATTATACTCTATCAAGCATCCAGAGCAAGGCCAAGTGAAGTTGGAAGCAAGATCGTGGCCATCTGAACCTGCAGTGGAGGTGATTTTCTCAAAAAAAAATTATTTTCTTTGATTCTCACTAAATTCTCCATAGTTCTTCTTGATTTTTGGTTGTCTGAAGTCCTACCAATGTAGGCAATAAGATTGAGTTGCTTTGAGGTCAAATCAAAGCAACTCAGATCATGATCCTCAAAATTCAACTCCCTGTATCTTTTAATATACTTGGAGTTGGATGAAACTGAGGCCAGATTCGAGCTCCTGAGCATTTTTAATTTAAATTCATGTCCTCCTTTTTATTTTGGTGATGGTTGAAGTTGGACCAGTCCGGTGAGGTCCACCGGAGAAGAAGAGCAGAATTGCAGCTCCGATGATGTGTTGGTATGTCTCAGACCATAGGATCCTTTCAATTTGTTTTAATCTCACGCGTTGGTTTTAATTATCATCCCTGCAGCGCATTGACTAGAGTTTATTGTGGAACGCGCGCTGAGATCCACTTGATATGTCACCTCAATTAATGAGGGAGATCAAGTGGTCCACGTTTTTAGCATTTTCTGATTTTCATTTTATTTGACTTATTTTTATTAATTCATATTAATTTTAATATTGATCCAAAAAATATGAGACTTTCACCAAAAAAATTTAAATAAATTCTTCTTCCATTTTCTAAATTAAAAATTATTTTTTAGATCATTATTAATATTTTTCATGATTTAATTGTTTTTGTGGATATTTTTAATTGTTTAAAAAAAGTTTTAAGTTTCTAAATTTAATGAAATGTTTTCTCCAAGGTCCTTTGACCTTGTTTGACCTATGATAAATCTCATGGCCATTTATTTGGTGTTTTGATGAAGTTTTAGGATTTTGACCAACCATAATTTAATTTAATGCATTTTTTAATTGATTTTTAATTGTTTAATTGCAAAAAAATTATGTGGAGCTTTTTGTATTGACTTGTTGAGTTTGACTATTGTTGTTGGGCCTTGGTCAAGGTTGATTTGACTTTATTGAGTTAAAATCATTGGATTTAGAGGATTGATGAAATGTACATTTCATCTCCCAAAATGAATGAATGATTTTAATTTGATAAAAGTCCTCCTTTGACCAATTTGTGTTGATTCCATTTTCCCTCCCTCTTCATCTCAATCCCATTCTCTTCTCATTCATTTCATGGACCTATGATATCTCAATATCCTAAGGCTAGTTGATTGTAAAATCAACACAAGTATGGATGAGATTAGGTCCACCCCTTTTGCATTTTCTTTTAAGTGTGGTACGTTTTAGAAGTATGGTTCATAATACCATATCTCTAACATGCATTAGCACTAAATTTCTTTTGCCCGGCCTCAAATAGTTGTGACTTCTAAATAAGTCCAATTACGATTGCTTAACATAACGCTAAATTTTGACACAAAAGGCATACATTCTAGTAAGTGAGATTGTAAGTCTCCCCTCTTTCATGGTATTGTGTGGAAACATGGCCTTTTTTCCTTCCTTTGGAAAATGTCTTGGTTCAAGGATCCATGCTTGTGAATAGTGGGTTGAGTGTTCTCCAAAGAATGGCTTAAACATTGAAAAGAAAAAGCAATACTAAATTCTAATCAACTAACAACTAACATTTAATTTCAAGGCATTTACTTTTATGCACTTTAAATTCAAGTCTTTATCCATTTGCCATTATTCATACCATTTAACTTGTTTATTTTAATGCCATTTTCACTTTGCTCACTTGAGCCGTACTTTGTGATTATGTTGTGATTGTATATACTTGTTTGTGTTTGTGGTCCTTTGACTTTAATGTACATAATAACAACAAAAACCCTAAAATACATTTGTGTGGACTGTTGGTTTTGATCTGAGACATTGGACTTAGAATTAGGCAACATTCCCTATGCAAAAGGACTTGGCCAATGCCAACTTTTCTGAAACCAAGTGCTTGAGAAGTGAACTTTCATCTGATGCAAGTATTGGGATCCCATTTGAGTTCATCTGCTACATGGTCTTATTAAAGCTGTTACTTTGAACCAATGACTAATGCCTATCTCTGAGTCATTCAAGGATTATGTCATCTGATGCATGGGAGATTATGAATAAGATCATGAAGGTAATAAGCTTGGATGTGGTTATCTTTATTTGATGTCTTACTCTTAATCTTGCTATTTGTGTATTGATATTGCTTGATTCTAAAGTCCAAGGGAAATTTGGGTTTCTATATGACATTCTTGTCTATTGGATTGCATTCCATTGGTCAGATCTTTTCAACTCTTAACTTTTAAATTTTGCTTAGGCTTAGTCTCTTCATCTCCTCCTACTTCTTAAATTTCAAATCTCTCCCACTTTTCAAAAATCTTATTTTCTTGTGTTTTCTAAACTTAGACTTTATTCCAAATTAGAAACTTTGGCATTATGCCATTGCATTTTCAAACTCTTTTTCTCAATCAAACTTATAAATGAACCTAATCATATTGACTTAAAATTTCAAAAGCCAAAAAGAACTAACACGCATTCAAATCTTTTAGGCCCCTTGGCGCCTATTTTAAATTTAAATTTTTGTTAAAAGAAATGCACTCACTTGAAATTGATACCACGAACTACGAGGTTTTGATCCCTCATTTTATGTTGGTACGTAGGCACAAGTCCAAAGGTCTTGTCAAACACAAAAATATAATTAATAAATTGTTTTCTCATCCCTCCACTCTATTTTATTGCAAACATCATTTTGTACAAAAACACATATCCACACAAGAAAGGGCTCCCTAGGAGTACCTAGGACACTTTAGTTGCTAACACTTTCCCTCTGTGTAACCAACCCCCTTACCTGTAATCTCTGGAATTTTATTAGTTTTGATTTGAAAACTTCTTATTTTTGGATTTTGTTAGAACTTTTCCCTTTTCCCTTGGAAATAATAAAAGCGCGGTGGCGACTCTGGTTTTATTGACGTTAAGTTTATCCATAGCTTAATGGTCATGAATTTACCGCTACAACTATGTTGTCAGAATCTAACTTTGACTATCATGGAAATTATGGAATAAAATGCTTATCTATCACCAGTTAATCTTATTTTCTCTTAAATTTCTTTTCTTCGGTATCCTTTCTCTCTCAATGCTATCATGTTTTAATTACTTTTTGTTGATAACAAAAGGGGGAGAAAGTCATGGGAGTATTTAAAGAGGATAAAAGCATTTTGAATGTTTTTATATGCACCTGAACCCATAGCATAACTATTTTTTATATCTGAAGATTATTTACTTGTGCTATCAAGATAAGTTTCAATAACTCTGATAGTACATAGGTGGAGCTTACAAACCTTAACCTTTGAACTATTAGACTTATGGGGAGATTACAAACCTCAGACTCTGATGTTGTCAAGTTAGTTAAACTACTCAACCATTATTCTTAAATACCTTTATTTGTCATCATCAAAAGGGGAAGATTATTGGAACAAAAATTGTTCATATCCCTTGGGTTTTGATGATAACAAAGTACTTAAAGAACAATTGGGTATATTAACATTTGTTCAAGTGTGCAGGATCATAAGCTTAAAAATCAACTTAGAATTGACCTTGATAAAAGCATATGAAGAGAAGTTAAAGGAATCATATTCAGAAGAATCAGAGTCTGAACGTGGTATCTCAATTTCTCGTGACAGATCAGACTCTGAAGACCTCAGCTAAAGATATTATGCTTCTGATCCATACTTTATCTCCAAAGCAGATCAATCTTGTCAAAGCCAGATTTTAGAAAAAGTCAACTAGATTTTCTTAAAGCAAGGCTCGAGGAAAGTTGAGATGACCTCTTAAGTCTTCCCCAAAATCTTGGTAGATACCTAGTATGAGAAATACGCATTGGATAAAGTCATTACACAAAGGATGAAGATCTCAATCGGATTCACCTTCCAACGTCTCTCTTGGAATTGATTCTCAAAGATCACTTTTGCAAGTTACCTTCCAACAAATATTTTTCTACCTCTATAAAAGGAGATGAATATTTGAAGTAAGATAATGATCTATCAAACTAAAAAATAAAAGAACGATCTAACAAAAACAACACATAGCACAACATTGAGCTAAAAGTTTTTCTAAATGTTTACTGCATAAGTTCTTAAGATTTCTTATCTTTCTATATCTTAGAAATCTTAATTTTTTAAGAATTTGTGTGTATGTATTGTAAGACCCTAATTTTGACCCTAAGATCCCTCATGGCATCATGTTATTGCACAAGTGCATTGCCTCAAGGATCATAGCATGTTTGGCTCCTTAACCCTAGGGTTGGGACTTGTTTGAGTGGTTTGAGATCACCAAGCATGCTTGTATTGTATGTTATTGCTTTTCTTATTTTGATTACTAACCAAAAGCACAAAAATATGTCACTAACTCTTTTTGTTTTGAAGCTCAAGTGATCATATGCTCCACAATGCTCCTAGGAGGCTCCTAAGCCCAATGCAATGGCTAGATGAAGATGAGAAAAAGCATGACAATGGTCCACAAAGTTACTAATCATCATATATGTCTCCCAAGTATCTAAATTTTCCTATTTTATCAAGATAACCCAAAGGTCTTGAAGATTGTTTCCCAAGGAAACCCTAATTTCGCTATACTTTGACTGTGCCTTGCCCATGAAGCAATCTCAACCTCTGATCAAATTTAATCAAGGGAAGTTATTTAATTTATCATTTTATGCATATATGAGCATATTTTAGGACCCTCAATCATTTATTCATCAAGATTGGAAGTTTGACCTTGAAAAGTTGACCAGTCAAGTCATCTGACTAAGCTGAGGTCCAATGAGCTATAACTTTTGATGTGTTTGTCAAATGAAGATGACCCTAAAATACAAATTGTTCCTAAGAACCATATGAACAACTTTCATGTTCATAAAAAAATCCATTTGAATCTTGGAAGGTCATAATTCATTTCAAAACATTATAGGTCATTTTGACTGAAACCCTAATTTTGGGTCAACTTGCCAAGGGCATAGCTTCCTTAGTTTTTATGATTTTGAGGTGAGACAAAAGGCATTGTAAATCTTGAGATGTATAATTCAAATGTTATGTTGGACAAAATTTAATAATCCTAAAATAAATACATGTGATATTGCAAAACATTATAGGTTATCTTGGACCCAATTCATTGAATTTGAAAAAGTACCCAACTTCAAATGCCCATAACTTTGTCATAGAAAATCCAAATGATGCACAATTTGAGTCTAGATTGACAATATTGAAAATATCTACAATTTTTATGTTGGATACTTTTTCATTTGAAGCTTGTATCATGCGAACAGAGGGGTTTAACCAAGCTTACTTTTGGTGAACTTTTTCAAAGTGATTTGAATATGTTTTATACTTGAATTTTCCAAGCCAGTTTTGATCAATTTGCACATACCAAAGGATTTTTTTGCCCAACATGACTTTTATTCCTTATTTCAATAGCTTTCCAACCATTTTTTAGTTTCAAATTTCTTTTCATTTATGTGCATTCTTGATATTTTATGTTGAAACTTGAAATGCAAGTGTTTTCTATCCAATGTACATGACCACATGCCTTCTATGTGAACTCAGCAAGCTCCTTCAGCCATCCATGGGCCTCTCACACGTCCACAAAATCCCATGCACTCAAACTTTTAATTTCCATGCACATGAGCAAAGTGTGATGATCTGATACATTCAGCTATAAATAAGGGCCTCATGAGCTTCATTTCACAATCTTTTGGAGATCCCACATGCTGCAGAACTGAGATCATAACCCTCACCAAAGGAATCACTAACTTTTTTTTCCAGATTTTCGAGCTTGAAATTCAGCAACATTAGTTGAGTTTCAAAGCTAGATTCCTTAGCCAATCACCTTCCATACATTCAGAGATCAAAAAGGAGAAAAGAGCTGGAAGAATTTGTGGCCAGAAACTCATCAATTTGAAGGTATCAACTCAAACTGTTTGATCTGAAACTCCTAATTCAATGTAGTTTTCTTGTGTTTTGGTGGTTCTCTGAAGTCCTCATACTTAAGGCAAGCTTTTGATGCATTCAATTTGCCATTTCATGAACAATCCGTGTGGACACCATGATTTTCTCCTTCATCTTTCTCTCAATATAGGACGAATGAAAGAAATCCAATGGTACAGTGATGATCTACATAACAAGAGCTTTATTTCCATGTCCTTATTTTTCGTTTTTGATAAGATTCATTTCTCTCCAAATTTGGTCGGAGTTTGTGTGGTTGATCGGAGAAGACGGTGGTTTCCACCACCACCACCAGGTGTTCTGATCCCTGGCCCTTGGATCTCCCTTTCATGATCAAATCTCACGGGTCCATTTTAATTACTTGTTTTAATTCGTTGTGTTGCGCGTTTGACTTGAGTGTATCGTGTGTCCTCAGATCCAAGACATACATCATTGCCAAATCAATTAATAAATTGGATCTAGTGGCTCAGGCTTTTTCGCTTATTTCATTTTCTTTTTATTTTCTGATAATTCATTCTATTTTAAAAATTCATTAAAAATTCATATGAAGTCAGAAAAATATGAGACCAACTTTGAAATTTTTCTTGAAAAATCTAGTTTCATATTATAATTTTTAATTATTTTTGTGACTGCATTTCATATTTTTCATGAATTATTAGGTTTTTAATGTTTTTAATTCATTTTAAAATGCTTTCTGACTTTTAAAAAATACAAAAATATTTTCATAGCATCTATGGATCACGATAAGTCAATGAAAAATAGCCTCAACAATTTCTTGTTTTTTTTGAAATTATTTGAGATTTTAATTCATATTATGCTATTTTTGGTTGTTTTTAATTTATTTTAATTGCATTCTGATTTCAAAATTTTATGAGAAAATTAGTCGAAGTTTGTTTGACTATGTTGAACCTATGAGAATTTAATTGGACTTGTTGAATTTATTTTGAATTGGATTTGAGGTTCAACTTGGTTTGTTTATTTTTATTTGTATTTTCTTTTAATTCAAAAAATACCAAAAAAATATTATTGACTTCTTGATTTGTTATATTCATTCCTCTTCTGTTTGGTGTTGATCAAGGTTGATTTGATTCAACTTTGATCAATTGGGATTGGTTGTTGACTTCTTACCCCCCTCTCTTTCATCTTCATCCCTTTCTTTCCCTCAATGGCCAATGAGTTAAAGTCTTGAGGTTGGTCTTGACAAATAGGAGTTTAATATTCTTTGATCCAAACCAAACTCAACTTGATACATGATCAAGTGAGTTATTTTGTGTCAAAGATAGGTTATTTCTTGGTCAAGCAAATAACCAAAAGTCAATACAAGGCCCTTCCCCTTTTGTTTGGCATGGCAAGTTTATGGAGCTTGACTTACTAGTCATGACCTCTAACTTGTGTTCTTTGCCTATATTCTTATTGACCGGCCTCAGATAGGTGTGACTACTATATTAGTCCACTTACGATTGCTTAACATAGCGCTACATTGTCTTATGACAAGCTAACATAACTCTACTAATTACTAAGTTTAATTTGAGCTTTTAAATTCTTGTCATTTAATTTTAATGTCATTTATTTCTTGCTCATTATTCATCTTGATTTTCATCTTTGCTCATTTTAGCACATACTTTATGTTTATGTCATTTTTCTTTTGCTCATCTGAGCCCATTATTGTATATAAATATATTGCTATCTTGTGTTGTTTGTGTTTGTTTTGATGTGAACCAAAATACAAAAGGAGAAAGGACTTAGAATTAGGATTTACCCATACTTAAAGGAGTTCAAGATTAACTAGGTCTCATGCCTTTAGAATGCAAAATGTGTTGAAGAGCAACTAGGCCCCATGCCTTTAGAATACTAAAATTCAAAGTTGACCTAAAAGGACTTCTCCTCAAACTTATTCTTTGTTCATTCCCTTTATTATGTTGTGAGCTTTTTGATGTGTGCTTTTGTGTGATAGGAACCTCATCTTAATATTGTGAAAAGAGGACCATTGTCATGAGTAGCCAAGTTAAGAACCAAGCCAAGTGGAGATCCTAGGAGCTTGAATTAAAATTATTGATTGCTTGTTTGTGTGCTAAATCCAAAGGAAAGGAGCATCTTGAGTCATCTCTATGACTCCAAGAAAAGGAACTCCAAGGGTTATCTTTCCCCTCTTATCTTTGTATGCTTTAGGAATAGCCCTTATCTCTTCTCCCCACTCTAACCAAGCCAAAAATCATTTTCAAAGCTTTGACTTTATTTTAAATTAGAAACCTAGGCCTTAGGCCTTTGACTTTTCAAAACCATTTTCATAAATACTCATTGTAAATAAACTTTAATCCAACTTTGACCTCATTTTGTAAATAAATTTAAATTGTAAATATAACCCATTTCAAGTTTTTTTATGGTCTCAATGGCCACTTGTTAAAAACTTTTCAAAAACATTAGTCATAGGTTTGAGTTATCATAGTGGTTAATATAAATCTCCCCTCATCCTTAGTGTTGGATTATAAGCCTTGCATGCTTATTATATGGTTAACCCCTCACTAGCATGTTGAAGCCTTCCTCACATGGTGGATTGTTGGTTTAGGTTGAGTTTTCTCCCTTTGATAACAAAAGACCTTAAGGATTTTGATTAAAATCAATTCACCAATCTTTGAAATTTTTACCACGAACTATGAGGTTTTGATCCTCCTTTGTGATGGTACGTAGGCAATGGGTTCATCCATTCAAACAACAAAAATTGTAAATATAATCTATTCTCTTTTCATCCCTCCAATCTTTTGCATAAGTCTTTTCACAAATACCAACCTACAACACATATTTGCAAAAAGGGTTCCCTTAGAGTACTAAGGATGTTTTGGGTGCGTAAAACCTTCCCATTTCATAACCAACCCCCTTACCTAGATCTCTGACATTTTTATTAGTTTTTGATTTGAAAAACTTCTTACTTGGCTTTTGTTCGCTTTTTAGCCTTTCCTTTGGACAAATAAAAGTGCGGTGGTGACTCAAATTGTATGTTGACTTTTGGTTTAGTCAATAAACCTAAAAGTAACGAAAACCCCGCTACAAAAAAGTGGCGACTCTGCTGGGGAACAATCAAGCGTCTCCAGTGGGCTTAGCCTACTTTTTGCTTGTATGTGTTTCATGTTTATATTTATTTGTGGCATATTTTTGTGCAAATTTGGGATGAATGTATTGTTTGTAATGTATGAATTGCTTGATATATTAATTGCTTGTATGCTTGGTGGTTTCTTGTGAGATGAGTTCTATACCCGAACTCGAGTGCACTTATGATAGGAGAATGGCATAGTCTTGTTGACTTATGTGGAGTTATTCCTTAACAAGTTAACTTGCAAGTCCATTCACTTGGTGGAGGTTCCATTGGGATCACTAATGTCACACGAGTAGTCGTGGTTAGGCATTACTCTTTCCAATATAAATCCTAGAAGCCAAGGACCTTAGATACCTAGCCCATCTTGGCCTATTTTAGGATGTAGTGCGAAGGTCGTTCAAGTGTAAGACTTGATGCAATTTTTATGCGATACTACACTCATAAGAGTCCCTCTTGAGAATATTTTTGGAGGAGGAGTAGTCGTTTTATCCGATAATATCCGAAAGATGGGATGATGACTATGGGAACCTTTTAGAACATGATTGTCAGGTTTAACCATAGTACACTCCCGTTGGGTAGTTCTTAACCGAGACTCCATGCTCGTGACTCACAACAAACCTGTGATTCGCGGTCGATCCGTTCTCGTTATCCTCAAAACCAATGGAACTTGGGTGTTGATAAGGTGTAAACCATAATCCACCAAAATGGATGATTGATATTGACGATGACTTTAGCCATCCTGTGACCTTTGTGTGGTGTGACTTGCTTGATCCTTGAGTGTGTTTGTTGCATCCATGCATTCATCCGCATTTATGTCATCAACAATAAATATTTTACAAGGAACTTAAAACGTCTATTTGCAAATTTTCAGACATGGATAAGCAAAGAAGGAATGCAAAGAAGTACAGTTTCAGACAACCCGACTTGAGAGAGTTAAGGCATCTGGAATCTTATGTATTAGAGCCCTTGGAGTTCAAAGCTCGCCATGGGAAGCTTCTAGCTATTATCTCTACCAAGGTGGATGAGGGTCTGATGAGGGTGTTGGTGCAGTTCTACGATCCTCTGTATCGGTGTTTCACTTTTCCGGATTTCCAGCTTTTGCCTACATTGGAGGAGTACGCTTATCATGTGGGAATACCTGTTCTTGACCGATTTCCGTTCAGTGGTTTGGAGAAGATTTCGTCCTCTCAAGAGATTGCTGACATGCTTCACGTGGAGGTATCTGATATTGTTACCAATATGACTACCAAGGGTGGAATTCAAGGTCTCCCGTCTGATTTTCTGATTGCCAAAGCTACCTTGTTTGGGAAGTCCATGAGTAAGGAAGCTTTTGAAGCCATATTTGTACTCCTCATCTATGTGCTAGTGTTATTTCCCAACATCGACAACTTTGTGGATGTGAACGCTATTAGGATTTTCTCTTCTCTTAATCCTGTTTCGACTCTGTTGGGTGACATTTATTTCTCTTTGCATATGAGGAATGCAAAGGGTGGTGGTTCCATTGTATGATGTCTGCCTCTGTTGTACAAGTGGTTTATTTTGCACTTGCCTCAGACGCTTGCCTTCAAGGAGAACAAGGGATGTCTACGGTGGTCCACGAGACTTATGTCTCTCACTAATGATGATATCTCTTGGTATAATCATGTTTATGATGGCATTAAGATTATTGATTCTTGTGGTGAGTTCTCCAATGTACCTCTTCTTGGTACATGTGGTGGGATTAACTACAACCCTACTTTGGCTCACCGTCAGCTTGGGTTCCCCTTAAAGGATAAACCTAATAACATTTTGTTGGAAGGCTTATTCTTTCAAGAAGCTAAAGATCCCCAAAACCTTAAGGATAAGATGGTCCGTGCCTGGCGCAAGGTTCACAGGAAAGGGAGGAATGAGCCTGGTCCGAAGAATTGTGTTGCTTTGGAGCCTTACACCTCTTGGGTGAGGAAGAGAGCCCTCGAGTACCGCATGTCGTATGAGTATCTGATACCTACCCCTATGGTTATGGTTGGGCATTCAACCCTCCCTAATCAAGGAGTAGAGGAGTTGAGAGACGAAGACCATTCGCGTGCTTGGGTTCATGAGCGTGAGGAGCTTCTTCAGCAACTCAAGGATAAGGATGCAATGATCGAGTTTCTAGAGCATCAGGGTATTGATGAGCCCGATGATGTGGTTACTTCTCTCCTACCTCACTCATCTAGGTTTTGGAAGAAGAGATACGATCAGCTTGCCAAGGAGAAGGCCGACATGGAAGCAGCTTATGAGAGAGAGGTGAAGAGGCTCCGTGCGACGTATCTTCTGATCTCGAAGGCTTTAGACGACTGCTTCTATGGCTCCATAGGATGTTTATTCTCCTTTTCTCTTGTATTGTATTTGGTTACCGAGACTGTACTACTTCTTTGGTGTAAAAAGTTTCCAAATATTATATTGCTATGAGTATTCCACATATGTCTTACAAAAGTTCAGTATTTTCAAAACATTTTCAAATAGATCTTTATAAAGTTCCTCCGATAAAAAATAAATCATATGCACGACCATTGCATGCATCATATGCATAAGCGGGTTTTGGTTCTGAGCTCTTGATATAGTGGTCTAACTCTTTGCTCTTCATTTATTTTGAAGACAAGTTGACGCACCGGTACAACACTCGAGCCAATCATTCAAAGATCATGGAACACCTTGAGCAAGAGAACCGAGATTTGAAAAAGGAGATTGCCCGACTGACTGCCATGATGGAGTCAGTCCTTGCTGCTCAGAACCAAGCTTCTCCAACTCCTGCAATTCCTCCCGCGAGGACTGTCATTTTTGAAGTGGTTACCTCTACAGTGCCTGCTGCCACCGCCCACTTCGCTCTGAATCTGCCTGCTGGATTCCCTTGGGGAATGCCACCCAATTTTTTACCAAAGGGTTTCGCTCCCACTTTTGCTTCTATGTCGGCATCTAGCTCGGTCATGTCTGTGCCACCTCCCGTTGTGCATACTTTGCCGCCTGTAGAAGACACCATCTATCACTCTGAGCCATCAGAAGGCCCGGACGTTTATGAGAAGATGGATGAGATGAAGGACCAATTCCTTGAGCTGCGCAAGGAACTGAAAACGCTGAGAGGCAAAGATCTGTTTGGGAAGAGTGCTACTGAACTGTGCTTAGTGCCCAATGTGAAAATCCCAATCAAATTCAAAGTGCTTGACTTTGAGAAGTATAAGGGAAACTCGTGTCCACTCAGTCATCTTGTGATGTATGCCCGCAAGATGTCGGCCCAGACACATAATGATCAACTACTGATTCACTATTTCCAGGATAGCCTGACAGGTGTTGCGCTCCGTTGGTATATGGGGCTAGATAGTGCAAGCATCCGCACTTTCAATGATCTAGGAGAGGCTTTTGTGAAACAGTACAAATACAACGTGGATATGGCTCCGAACAGAGATCAACTAAGGGCAATGTCCCAAAAAGATAAGGAAACCTTCAAGGAATATGCCCAAAGGTGGAGGGAATTAGCAACTCAGATAGTACCGCCATTGGAGGAGAAGGAGATGACAAAGATCTTTCTAAAGACTTTGACCTCTTTCTATTATGAGCGCATGATTGCTAGTGCTCCCTCGGACTTTACCGAAATGGTAAATATGGGGATATGGATAGAAGAGGGAGTCCGTGAAGGACGTTTGTCCCGTGACGAATCTTCGGCAAAGAAATATGGAGGATTTTCCAGGAAGAAGGAAGGGGAGACTCATATTGTTTCTTCCCATAGCAAAAGAAGGCCCTCCGTGAGGAGGAAGGAAGTGCGACCAGTCGTCAACCAACACCAGGTGGCTCATATAGCACTTGCTTTCAGAAAAGCTCAACAACCACAACAACAATCTCGTCAACAACAGGCTTACCAGCCTCGCAACAATAACAACAACAGCACCAGCAATTATGAGAGGAAGAGGGTGACTTTTGACCCGATTCCTATGACCTATGCTGAATTGTATCCTTCCTTGATTGATAGGAAGTTGATAACTCCACATGATCCTCCTATTGTGCCAGCCAATCCTCAATGGTGGTACAAGCCTGAACTTCATTGTGTGTATCATTCTGGTGCGCCCGGACATGATGTGGAGAATTGCTTTCCGTTGAAGACCAAGGTGCAAGACCTTGTGAGGAGTGGGATACTATTCTTTGAAGATGTAGGCCCGAATGTTAAGAAGAACCCATTGCCCGAGCATGGGAAGGCGGCTGTCAACATGGTCCAAGGTTGCCCTGGAAAATATAAAGTCCTTTATGTGAATGATATAAGGCAGTCCCTAGTAGAGATGCATAGGTTGTTGTGTGAGCACAGTCACTATGAGCACGATCATGATAGGTGTCATGTGTGCACTATCAATGAAAGAGGATGTCGTAAGATAAGAAGGGACATTCAAGAGATGCTAGACCAAGGGATGATCGAGATACTTTAAAATCGTAATGAGGATGAAGTTGATGTTATCACCCCCGTGTTCAATATTCCTGATCCTGTTGTCATTAAGTATGATGGCAGCAAAAGGAAAGTGGTGGCAACTCTTCTGATTAAGCCAGTGGGCCCTGTCCCGTATGTGTCAGATAAAGCGGTTTCGTACCGTTACAATGTTATTATGCTGGAAGATGGGAAGGAGGTGTCGTTGCCCTCAACCTCTGTTGTAAGCATATCTGATGTTAGTGGAGTGACCCGTAGTGGTCGTGTTTTCTCGGCTCAGCCGAAATCCCATGAAAATATCGTGAACGGGGATGTTGTTAGTTCTGCCGGTCCCGTGTGGACTTCTTCTTCAAATCATTCTATTCTTGATGTGAAGGGTGTTGACCCTGTTGTTGTCAGAGCTGATAAAGCTCCTATCCTAGTCGGTCAGTCTGGCATATTAAGAGAGGATGGTGATGGGATGCTGAGGCTCATCAAGAGGAGCGAGTACAACGTTGTGGACCAGTTGCTTCAAACTCCATCAAAGATATTTGTTCTATCTTTGTTGATGAATTTAGAGCCTCACCGCGAAGTGTTGCAAAGGGTGTTGGACGTGGCATATATGGATCACGATGTCACAATTGAACAGTTTGATAGCATTGTTGCAAATATAACTGCCTGCAACAATTTGAGCTTCTGTGATGATGATCTTCCCGAGGAGGGAAAAGGCCACAATTTGGCCTCACATGTCTCTATGAACTGTAAAGACGATGCCTTGTCCAATGTGTTGGTGGACACAGGGTCATCACTTAATGTATTACCAAAGTCCACTCTTGCTAAACTTTCATATCAGGGGCCTCCCATGAGGCAGAGTGGAGTAATAGTAAAAGCTTTTGATGGATCACGCAAGACCGTGATCGTTGAATTAGACCTCCCGATCAAAATTGGACCTAGTAATTTCCAGATCAGTTTCTAAGTTATGGACATACATCTGTCATACAGCTGTTTACTTGGTAGACCATGGATTCACGAGGCAGGTGCCGTGACATCCACCCTACACCAAAAGTTGAAGTTCGTCAAGAACAAGAAGTTGGTGGTGATAGGGGGAGAGAAGGCTCTCTTGGTCAGCCATTTATCTTCCTTTTCCTACATCGATGTTGAGGATGAGGTTGGAACTCCATTCCAAGTCTTATCTATTATTGAGCCTTCTAGGAAAGGAATTTCTTCATTTGTCTCCTACAATGATGCGAAGTTGGCCATCGAGCATGGCGCAACTAATGGTTTGGGGAAAATGATAAAGATGGAAGATAATAACTCTCGGGATGGTATAGGGTATTCTTCCGGTGTTTCTAATGATCTTGGGTTGTTTCAGAGTGGAGGTTTCATCCACACCAATGGAGATCAAGAAGTTGTTGCTATCATCGAAGAAGATGAAGAGGAAGACCTCGGCAATTTTGTCATACCTGGCGGGATCTGCAATAATTGGGTCGATGTGGATGTTCCAACAGTTATCCATAAGTCAACGTAATATGTTCATTCCTATTTAAAACCCTTCTCCCATGCCAAAGGGAGAAGTGAAGACATTGTTGGCATAATTGATTAATACAATGATATTCATTCAATAATCGCATGTTAAATGTTTGTTTTCTCAAATTATTTTTCATTTTTTGCTTTTTCACATGAAATTGGTGATCACCATAAAACCCTAAAAAGGAGAATAAAATCAATTTTTCATCTTCATAATGATTTTCCTTGTTTGAATTCTGAAATCTCTTTTATACTCAAAATCATTATGCAGGTTAATCAAACCTATTGAACATAATGATCCAACACCATCTCCCAAATTTGAGTTCCCTATATTTGAGGCAGAAGAAGATGATGTTGAAGAGATTCCTGATGAGATTACCCGTCTGCTTGAGTACGAGGAGAAGGTCATTCAGCCACATCTTGAGAATTTGGAAACAGTCAACTTGGGGTCTGAAGAATGCATTTGTGAAGTAAAGATTGGGGCACTCCTTGAAGAGTCTATTAAGAAGGGGTTGATTGAGTTGCTACGAGAATATGTCGATGTCTTTGCCTGGTCGTATGAAGACATGCTTAGTCTAGATACTGATACCGTGCAACATTTCTTACCGTTGAAGCCTGAGTGTGTGCTTGTGAAGCAAAAGCTCAGAAGAACTCATCTTGATATGGCAGTGAAGATTAAAGAAGAAGTTCAGAAGAAAATTGATGTGGGGATTCTGGTGACTTCTACATATCCTTAATGGGTGGCCAATATTGTGCCTGTACCTAAAAAAGACGGAAAAGTCCGAATGTGTGTGGATTACCGTGACTTGAATAAAGCTAGCCCAAAAGATGATTTTCCTCTATCACACATTGATATGTTGGTAGACAATACGGCTAAATTCAATGTCTTTTCATTTATGGAATTATTTTCCGGTTATAATCAGATTAAAATGGCACCTGAGGATATGGAGAAGACAACATTCATCACACCTTGGGGAACATTCAGTTATCGAGTGATGCCCTTCGGTTTGAAGAACGGCGGAGCTACGTATCAACGTGCTATGACTACCTTGTTTCATGACATGATGCACAAAGAGATCGAGGTGTATGTCGACGATATGATTGCAAAGTCGAAAACGGAAGTTGAACATGTAGAACACTTGTTGAAGCTTTTCCAGTGTTTGAGGAAGTACAAACTCCGTTTGAGTCCAAGCAAGTGTACATTTGGAGTCCGTTCCGACAAGTTATTGGGCTTTATTGTAAGTGAGAGAGGTATTGAAGTTGATCCTGCCAAGGTCAAAGCAATACAAGAGATGCATGCGCCCAAAACTGAGAAGAAAGTCTGAGGTTTTCTTGGCCCCTTGAATTACATTTCGAGATTTATATCCCACATGACTACCACATGTGCGCCTATTCTTGCTCCTCCGAAAAGATCAGCGTCATGATTGGACTGAGGATTGACAAAAGGCCTTTGAATCCATCAAAGAGTATCTGTCTGAGCCTCTGATTCTGTCTCCCCCTGTTGAAGGGAGATCGTTGATTATGTATTTGAATATGCTTGATGATTCCATGGGTTGTGTCCTTGGTCAGCAAGATGAATCGGGAAAGAAAGAGTATGCAATATACTACTTGAGTAAGAAGTTCACTGACTGTGAGTCTCGGTACTCAATGCTTGAGAAGACATGTTGTGCTTTGGCTTGGGCTGTTAATCGTTCACGCCAGTATATGTTGAATCATACAACTTGGTTGATATCCAAAATGGATCTGATCAAGTATATCTTTGAGAAGCTTGCTTTAACTGGGAGAATTTCCCATTGGAAAATGTTGTTATCTGAGTATGATATTGAGTATCGAGCTCAAAAAGTTATTAAAGGTAGCATCTTGGCTGACCATTTGGCGCATCAACCAATTGAAGATTATCAGTTTGTGCAATACGACTTCCCTGATGAGGAGATTCTGTATTTGAAAATGAAAGATTGTGATGAGCCTACGCTCGATGAAGGGCCAGAGCCTGGTTCCCGATGGGGTATGGTGTTCGATGGCGCTGTCAATCAGTATGGAAATGGTATTGGGGCAGTGATTATTACTCCTCAAGGCACACATTTTCCTTTTATAGAAAGGCTAACTTTCAAATGCACGAATAATATGGAGAAGTATGAGGCCTGTATTATGGGTTTGGAAGAATGTGTTGATCTTAGGATCAAACATCTTGATGTTTATGGCGATTCGGCCCTTATTGTTAATCAGATCAAGGGTGAATGGGAGACGAATCAACCTGGCCTCATCCCATATAGAGATTATGCGAGGAGGATTTCAACTTTCTTTACTAAAGTTGACTTTCATCATATTCCTCGAGATGAGAATCGGATGGCGGATGCTCTCGCTACGCTTGCTTCAATGATTGTTGTCAATTATTGGAATGAAGTCCCAAAGATTACTGTGATGCGCTTGGATAGACTAGCTCACGTGTTTGCAGTTGAGGAGGTGAAAGATGATAAGCCATGGTATTATGATATCAAGTGTTTTCTCCAAAGTCAGACTTACCCGCCTGGGGAATCTGTTAAAGATAAGAAGACTTTGAGGAGGTTATCTGGCAGTTTCTACCTTAATGGTGATGTGCTTTACAAGAGGAATTTTGACATGGTTCTGCTCAGATGCGTGGATAGACATGAAGCAGACCTGTTGATGATTGAAGTCCATGAGGGTTCATTTGGTACTCATTCCAATGGACATGCCATGGAGAAAAAGATGTTGAGAGCAGGCTACTATTGGCTGATAATGGATTCTGACTGCTGCAAGTTTGTGAAGAAATGCCACAAGTGTCAGATTTATGCGGACAAGATTCATATTCCCCCAACGCTTCTGCATGTTATTTCCTCACCATGGCCTTTCTCCATGTGGGGAATTGACATGATTGGCATGGTTGAGCCTAAAGCGTCAAAGGGTCACCGTTTTATTCTCGTAGCCATTGATTACTTCACCAAATGGGTTGAAGCGACATTGTATGCGAATATGACCAAGCAGGTAGTTGTGAGGTTTATCAAGAACTAACTCATATGCCGATATGGTGTGCCAGACAAGATCATTATTGATAATGGATCTAACTTGAACAATAAGATGATGAAAGAGTTGTGTAGCGAGTTCAAGATTGCGCATCATAATTCTTCTCCTTATAGACCCAAGATGAATGGGGCTGTTGAAGCTGCTAACAAGAACATCAAGCAGATTATTTAAAAGATGGTTGTCACGTACAAAGATTGGCATGAGATGTTGCCAGTTTCTTTGCATGGCTATCGTACATCCGTCCGCACTTCAACAGGGGCAACCCCTTTCTCCCTTGTATATGGCATGGAAGAAGTGCTCCCCGTAGAGGTCGAGATCCCATCTATGAGAGTCTTGATGGAATCCAAGTTGACTGAGGTTGAATGGGTTCAGAGTCGTTATGACCAACTAAATTTGATTGAAGAGAAGAGATTAATTGCCATGTGCCATGGTCAGTTATATCAACAAAGGATGAAGAAAGCTTTTGATAAGAAGGTCAAGCCTCGTGTGTTCTGAGAAGGTGACCTCGTGCTCAAGAAAGTCTTGTCTTTTGCACCCGATTCCAGGGGCAAGTGGACTCTGAACTATGAAGGTCCATACGTTGTTAAGAAAGCCTTTTCAGGCGGTGCTCTATTGCTCACAACTATGGATGGGGAGGATTTCACTCGTCCTGTGAATTCAGATACAGTCAAGAAATACTTCGCCTAAAAAATAAAAACAGAATATCTCGCTAAGTTGAAAACCCGAAAGGGCGGCTTAGGCAAAAGTGAGCGTCTCGGTGGATTGAAAACCCGAAAGGGCGATCCAGGCAAAAGTTAGAGACATAAAAAAATGAATATATATCCCGCTAGATTGAATACCTCACCCTGGGGCAATCTAGGCAAAAATTAGGGATTTGGCAAGTAACTGTATCCTGACAAGATTTTGTTCTACAATTGTCATCTGTCAAAGATTCTCGCTCAGCCATCATCAATTGAAGTTTCGAATATAGTGGATTCAGAGTTGATGGAGAAACGGTCATTATGTTCAATGTAGCCCTTTTCCATGTATATCACCAATTTCAAATTTGTAAAGATCCATGGAGTCTCGCCATTTGCGGACTACCATTCTCTTAAATAAATTTGAGCCTTTATCCAATTCTTTGCATTCTTACTTGTTTCTGTTTAACAAATGTTTGCATGTTTTAATTGATGAATATCATTGTTTTAAACAAATAAAGTTTTCACGAATAAACTATTTTAAACAAAGTGAACATTCACAATGACTGAAAGGATAAGTGGAATGTCCTCAGTGCTTTCCTAAGGATAGTATGATCACCAAAAGGTAAGACATTTGTGCATATTCTAGCATCCTCGCTCCTTATATCCTCTTCATCAGCTTCCCAGAAAGTCTGGTATGAAAAGTTCTCCTTGATGGCAGTGGATTGATATGTCTTATGGATTGCTTTCCCCTAGTTGGATTTTCATCCAACGCATTCCTGGTAGTTTGTTTGTGTATACATACTTGTCTCTCCCACAGAGTTTTAGCAATCCATGATTTGGTATATGGTTGATCGGTGAATGATCCCTTCTGTTCCATTTTTTGCCTCGATATTTTAGAGATGTGTATCAGGCACTAGAATTTGTGTTTTATCATTTGTATGGTTGTCATCCCTTGTGTGGACTGGCCTAAAATCCCTTATAGATTGATAAAAGTTGATATGCTTTAAGTTGAGAATATTCCTTGTCCCACTATCCTGACTTTCTACTCACAAGGAAGGTTGTCTTTTCCCAACCTAAGTAAGAATCTCCAAGGAAGTAAGCATGTGTTCCCTGCAGAGCTGTCTTTCCAGATAATTGTCTCCTCAGCAGGAAGTTGCCTAGTGCAATTGATGAAGGGCTTGTTTCCCTTTTCATTTATTTTAAAAAGAGGTATCCCCGGTATGTCGCTTGTTGATGAAGGACTCATTTCCAATTTCTCCAGCAAGGATAGTTTCCTCAAGAGCATTTGCAGCTTGTCCCCAGTAGGGTTGCCAGATCAGAGTTTGATGTTTGTATCTCCTACGAGTCTGAAGATTTCTTCTAGCATTCAGAGCTGGTGGTGGAGATGTTTATTTCCTTCCCCATTGGAGCAAAATGCTATTTTTTCCCTTTTGCAGATTTTCCGCTCCGGCAGATAGAAGGGAGTGTTTGATTGATGTACATCTGATTGGTGGATGTTCCCCACGGAGTTCCACATCATTCCTTGATAATCTTCCCCATTAGAGTTTCTTCTCCGACGGATCTTATTGTTATTTAAACCACCTGTCCCCGAGAGAGTTGATGAAAACTCTCCGACAGATTTTTTGCATCTTCCCTATGTCAGGATTGTTTGCTCCAGGAAGACTTCTCCCGTGCAGAGTGTTATCTCCTGCAGTTGGAAGCTTTGACTTTGCCTATTCCCATCTATGGTTAAAGTCTCCTCTTGATTACTCTTATCCCCGGAGATAATCCCCCATCAGAGTTGAGTTCTCTGTTAGATCATCTTAATCGCTGCTCCTGGATACATCTTCTTTGTATCCTCAGCGAATGTGGCTACGGGATAGGGTTTGATATCCCTGATGATTTATTTTCATCCTTCTCAGGTTATTCCCAAGCTGAGTTCTCCAGTAGGCTTCGCCCTTCCTGTCGAGACGTTTGCCAAGTGTCTGTTCGTGATTCTTAGACTTGTTTGTGTTAGATATGTCTGTTTGTCAGAACTAATTACACACAAACCATGCAAATCATGCATATACATGCATAATCATAGCATTCAGATATTCATGATGCATTCTTTGCCATATATCTTTGCTTGTTATCTCCTGCTATTGGTGAAACGTTCTTCCCCAAGCAGATGTTTATGTCTGATCTCTCCATATAGAGTCAGCCCCATAGGCAGAAAGTGTTTATCTGTCCTTCTTTCCTCCCCACTGAGTTATGTCCTCGTGGATGATTATTGTTTCAGTTTCCTCCCTAGTTGTGTATCGGGATGGAATTACTCCCCTGAGTTATATCCTCATCGGGTTGAGTCTTGTTTGATTGTGTCTTTCTAGTTTGTTCCTAGATTGATTCATTTCTTGTTATCCCCTGCAGTTCCCTGTGGTTCAGTTGTTCAATTGCTCAGTAACCAGTAATTGTTCACCCTTTTCCCAGCGGATTCTATGGCCTTCTACCCAGTAGCTGGTAGTTGTAAGTCCTATTTCTGTGGTTTTCTACCCAATAACCAGTAGATGTAATCCCCTCTTTGTTGGTTATCTTTACCCAGTATTCGGTATCGATATTCCTTCATTTTTGAGTATACCACCCAGTAACCGGTGATATATCTCTTGGATCATTGCTTTTGTCAGGAAATGTATCCCTAGCGAGTCATCTTTCATTTACCCTTGTTTGGTAATGATTGTTTCTCCTTCTGATTGGTCATCATTTTATACCCAATAACTGGTATCCCGATATCCTTTCTTTTCGGTCAATTTATCCTTTATTAACCCAATAACCGGTTGCGGATAATCTTCCATGCGAGTATGTTATCTACGTTTTTACCCATATAACGGTAGTAGATAATATATCTCATGCGCTCTTCCGTCGAAGTCTTTTTCTTCCCCAGTCGAGTAAGATTTGTATTTCCTTATGGAATCGAATGTCCATCCTATAAGTCGAGTTTGCTTTTTCATCCCTCCTTTCGGATGATGAGTGTCTTGGATATGTTCCCAATTCACGCCTGGTTGGTCACCTATTATATACCCAGTAACCGGTATCACTGGTGTTCCTTCCTTCTGCTCCCTATTATGACTTTTTGTCCCCCGTGGAGTCAGATTTTTCCTGAGTTGAGATGTGCCTTTTGGGTCCTCCTCAGATGTTTCGGATGATTGATATCTTTCACCCTTATACTGGTCTTAGATATTCTTTCTCCCTGAGCGTGTTGTTCTCTCACCCAGTAACCGGTGTTTTGATAACGTGTCTCTCTCTGAGTTTATTACCCAGTAACCGGTAATATCTCGTTGTTTCTTCCTCAGCTGGGTTCTTTGTGGATATCCCCGTCTGAGTCCGGATTTTTATCCGATGTGTCCTTTATGGATAGTTTTACTGTATTGGGATATTCCTCAATATATGCATCTTTGCGTCAGCTTGAGTCTTTCCATCGATTTATTTTCGTGGAATCCCTTCGTGTCTCCCAGCAAGTTTTCAAGTCGTGACCTGCTCACGCATTTTTACCTTATTTCCCCCAGAGTCTCTGTCTCCCTAGTGAGTGTGTTACTCCTATGGATCTTCAGTGCCTCCCTATTTCTTTTCCTTTGTGGTAATTATTCACCATGAATATTTTGTTTTTGCATGCATACATTTGCATCATGAGGTCTCTTAGGGACCAAAATTCATCTCTTTATTGCTATTTAAGCTCATTCTATCTCGTCGAGATGAAGATTTTAACCTTCATTTCTCCGGCTAGAACGAACTTAAATAGGGGCATCTGTAAGACCCTAATTTTGACCCTAAGATCCCTCATGGCATCATGTTATTGCACAAGTGCATTGCCTCAAGGATCATAGCATGTTTGGCTCCTTAACCCTAGGGTTGGGACTTGCTTGAGTGGTTTGAGATCACCAAGCATGCTTGTATTGTATGTTATTGCTTTTCTTATTTTGATTACTTACCAAAAGCACAAAAATATGTCACTAACTCTTTATGTTTTGAAGCTCAAGTGATCATATGCTCCACAATGCTCCTAGGAGGCTCCTAAGCCCAATGCAATGGCTAGATGAAGATGAGAAAAAGCATGACAATGGTACACAAAGTTCCTAATCATCATATATGTCTCCCAGGTATCTCAATTTTCCAATTTGATCAAGATAACCCAACGGGCTTGATGATTGTTTCCCAAGAAAACCCTAATTTCACTGTACTTTGACTATGCCTTGCCCATGAAGCAATCTCAACCTCTGATCAAATTTAATCAAGTTAAGTTCTTTCATTTATCATTTTATGTATATATGATCCTATTTGAGGCCCCTCAATCATTTATTCATCAAGATTGGAAGTTTGACCTTGAAAAGCTGACCAGTCAAGTCATCTGACTAAGCTGAGGTCCAATGAGCTATAATTTTTGATGTGTTTGTCAAATGAAGATGACCACGAACTAATAAATGTTCCTAATAACCATATGAATAACTTTCATGTTCATCAAAAATCCATTTGAAGCTTGGAAGATCATCATTCATTTCAAAACATTATAGGTCATTTCGATTGAAACCCTAATTTTGGGTCAACTTGCCAAGGGCATATCTTGCTTAATATTTATGATTTTGAGGTGATACAAAAGGAATTGGAAATCTTGAGATGTCTACTTCAAATGTTATGTTGGACAAAATTTCATAATCCTAAAATAAAGACATGTGATATTGCAAAACATTATAGGTCATCTTAGACCCAATTCATTGAATTTGAAAAAGTACCCAACTTAAAATGCTCATAACTTTGTCATAGAAAATCCAAATGATGCACAATTTGAGTCTAGATTGACAATATTGAAAATATCTACAATTTTTATGTTGGATACTTTTTCATTTGAAGCTTGTATCATGCGAACAGAGGGGTTTAACCAAGATTACTTTTGGTGAACTTTTTCAAAGTGATTTGAATATGTTTTATACTTGAAGTTTCCAAGCCAGTTTTGATCAATTTGCACATGCCAAATGATTTTTTTCCCAACATGACTTTTGTTCCTTATTTCAAGAGCTTTCCAACCATGACTCACAATAGTCCTTAGGGTCTACCATTTTTGAGTTTCGAATTTCTTTTCATTTATGTGCATTCTTGATATTTTATGTTGAAACTTGAAATGCAAGTGCTTTCCATCCAATGTACACGACCACATGCCTTCTGTGAGAACTCAGGAAGCTCCTTTAGCCATTTGTGGCCTCTCACACGTCCACAAAGGCCCATGCACTCAAACTTTCAATTTCCATGCACATGAGCAAAGTGTGATGATCTGATACATTCAGCTATAAATAAGGGCCTCATGAGCTTCATTTCACAACCTTTTGGAGATCCCACATGCTGCAGAACTGAGATCATAATCCTCACCAAAGGAATCACTAACTTTTTTTTTCAAGATTCCTTAGCCAATCACCTTCCATACATTCAGAGATCAAAAAGAAGCAAAGAGCTTGAACAATTCGTGGCCAGAAACTCATCAATTTGAAGGTATCAACTCAAATTGTTTGGATCTGAAACTCCTAATTCAATGTAGTTTTCTTGTGTTTTGGTGGTTCTCTGAAGTCCTCATACTTGAGGCAAGCTTTTGATGCATTCAATTTTCCATTTCATGAACAATCTGTGTGGACACCGTGATTTTCTCCTTCATCTTTGCATTCAATTAGTCAAAGTTTGTTTGACTATGTTGAACCTATGGGAATTTAATTGGACTTGTTGAAGTTGTTTTGAATTGGATTTGAGGTTCAACTTGGTTTGTTTATTTTTATTTTTATTTTCTTTTAATTCAAAAAATACCAAAAAAAAATTATTGACTTCTTGACTTATTATATTCATTCCTCTTTTGTTTGGTGTTGATCAAGGTTGATTTGATTCAACTTTGATCAATTGGGATTGGTTGTTGACTTCTTACCCCTCTCTTTCATCTTCATCCCTTTCTTTCCCTCAATGGCCAATGAGTTAAAGTCTTGAGGTTGGTCTTGACAAATAGGAGTTTAATCTTCTTTGATCCAAACCAAACTCAACTTGATACATGATCAAGTGAGTTATTTTGTAACAAAGATAGGTTACTTCTTGGTCAAGCAAATAACCAAAGGTCAATACAAGGTCTTTCCCCTTTTGTTTGGCATGGCAAGTTTATGGAGCTTGGCTTACTAGTCATGACCTCTAACTTATGTTCTTTGCCTATATTCTTATTGACCGGCCTTAGATAGGTGTGACTACTATATTAGTCCACTTACGATTGCTTAACATAGTGCTACATTGTCTTATGACAAGCTAACATAACTCTACTAACTACTAAGTTTAATTTGAGCTTTTAAATTCTTTTCATTTACTTTTAATGTCATTTATTTCTTGCTCATTATTCATCTTGATTTTCATCTTTGCTCATTTGAGCATATACTTTATGTTTATGTCATTTTTCTTTTGCTCATCTGAGCCCATTATTGTATATAAATATATTGCTATCTTGTGTTGTTTGTGTTTGTTTTGATGTGAACCAAAATACAAAAGGAGAAAGGACTTAGAATTAGGATTTACCCATGCTTAAAGGAGTTCAAGAGCAACTAGGCCTCATGCCTTTAGAATGCTAAAATTCAAAGTTGACCTCAAAGGACTTCTCCTCAAACTTATTCTTTGTCCATTCCCTTTATTATGTTGTGAGCTTTTTTATGTGTGCTTTTGTGTGATAGGAACCTCATCTTAAGATTGTGAAAAGAGGACCATTGTCATGAGTAGCCAAGTTAAGAGCCAAGCCAAGTGGAGATCCTAGGAGCTTGAATTCAAATTATTGATTGCTTGTTTGTGTGCTAAATCCAAAGGAAATGAGCATCTTGAGTCATCTCTATGACTCCAAGAAAAGAAACTCCAAGGGTTATCTTTCCCCTCTTATCTTTGTATGCTTTAGGAATAGCCCTTCTCTCTTCTCCCCACTCTAACCAAGCCAAAAATCATTTTCAAAGCTTTGACTTTATTTCAAATTAGAAACCTAGGCCTTAGGCCTTTGACTTTTCAAAACCATTTTCATAAATACTCATTGTAAGTAAACTTTAATCCAACTTTGACCTCATTTTGTAAATAAATTTAACTTGTAAATATAATCCATTTCAAGTTATTTTGTGGTTTCAATGGCCACTTGTTAAAAACTTTTCAAAAACATTAGTCATAGGTTTGAGTTATCATAGTGGTTGATGTAAATCTCACCTCATCCTTAGTGTTGGATTATAAGCCTTCCATGCTTATTATAGGGTTAACCCCTCACTAGCATGTTGAAGCCTTCCTCACATGGTGGATTGTTGGTTTAGGTTGAGTTTTCTCCCTTTGATAACAAAAGACCTTAAGGCTTTTGATTAAAATCAATTCACCAATCTTTGAAATTTTTACCACGAACTACGAGGTTTTGATCCTCCTTTGTGATGGTGCGTAGGCAATGGGTTCACCCATTCAAACAACAAAATTTGTAAATATAATCTATTCTCTTCTCATCCCTCCAATCTTTTGCACAAATCTTTTCACAAATACAAACCTACAACACATATTTGCAAAAAGGGTTCCCTTAGAGTACTAAGGATGTTTTGGGTGCGTTAAACCTTCCCATTTCATAACCAACCCCCTTACCTAGATCTCTGACATTTTTATTAGTTTTTGATTTGAAAAACTTCTTACTTGGCTTTTGTTCGCTTTTTAGCCTTTCCTTTGGACAAATAAAAGTGCGGTGGCGACTCAAATTGTATATTGACTTTTGGTTTAGTCAATAAACCTAAAAGTAACGAAAACTCCGCTACATGTATGTTATATCACTTTTATACTTTTGATTTTACATCAAGTATAATTGTTATCTATTCTTCTAAACTATTTTTTTAGAGTATAAGAAGTCTCTTACTAGTTTGCTTGAGAAGTGGAAGTTTCTTTCCTGTGTGCTTGAGTAGTGGAAGCCTCTTGCATGTGTGCTTGAGCAAAAGACTCTTGCATGTGTGACTGAGAATAAGTTTCTTTCTAGTGTGATTGAGCAGTTGAAGTCTCTTGCTAATTTTCTTGAGCAAGGTGTAATTTGTTTGATTAAAGTGAAAATTTCTTAGTGATCAAGGGGACTTGACTATTCTCAGTTTGTTAGAGGAACCAGGATAACACAGTGTGTTACTTTGTTTCTTGCTTTTGAATATTATTCATAATACTGCTAACAACTCTGAGATCAGACTTTGTACTTGTTCAGATTCTGAAGTTGGTTTTTCATAAGTAAAACAGAATTGACATACATAATTCAACCCCCCCCCCTTCTTGTGTATTTTTCTCACCTTAAATAATTTGAGTAATTATAATTATTAGAAATAATGTATAATATTATGGATTTTTATTGAATATTTATTTAAGTGAAATTCTGTTTAAATCAAATTAAAATGTTACATTTATTTGGAAAATATAATTTTTAGAATAAAATAAAAATTAAGATTTTATATTAGAAATTATCAGAGTTAGAGGGGAGTGTGAGTGGAGCCCAATTGGGATATTTTAGGTTAATATAAATTCTAACGTGAGAGAATGAGCTAGGTACGAGAAAAAAATAGAAATTTAGGAAGCAGGCGATCTTGAGGATTTATATTATGTAGAGTTTAGGAAAGTGAAAGCTTCAATTTCAAGGTAAGGGGGTTGCTTTACCTATGGGTGACAATTAGCCAGCTAGGATGGTGAGGGATCTTTACCCTCTCATCAGTGCCATGGGTGATTCTGTACTTTCTTCAATTTCCTGTAATTTATGTAATATGTTTGGCCAAATGGGGTTTGGGCAAAACCCCATTGGCATCGATCAAATAAATATTTTTGTTTATGTATGTTATTGTGGTGACCAAATGGGATTTGAGATAAATCCCTTATGATCACCATAACATGATTTGTTATTAATGATAATATATACCTTACTGTAATGTATTGATATAAGATGTGTTGATATGAGTTGTGATGGAATATGATGTTTGTGTATTTCTATGATGAGATTGATAATCGTCATGAGCATATTGTGAAATTGGGATATTCTAGAACTGTATTTTGGCATCTGTGATTTTGGCTAATTTTCTCAACATCTGTAAAACTGTGTGATTTGTGGTTTTTCCTAAATCTTTCAAAACATCAGAAAAAACTTTTTTTTCCCAAATTTTAAAAAACCAAAAAATTGGATTTTTAAGGGGGGGGGGGAGATCGACGACGACGAGGCCGCGAAGGCGACTATTGCGAGATCGTCGGAGGGGTCGCACAGCGGAGCCCTGGTAGCCGAACAGCTATTTGATGGTGGCGGCCAGAGTTTGGGGTAGCACCGTGATGGTGGCTAATAAAGTTCGAGTCTGTATGGAGGAGCCGCATCGTTCATGTCACGCTGACATCGGTCGAGTTTGTTACCGCACTAACAACAGGTCGTGGCACGGTGGTGGAAGTTATGTGCGGGTTACCGTCGGAGGTGTGTCGCTCGGTGGAAGATTTTGCAAAGGCAACGGTGCAATATAGGTACGGGTCATCGTCGGAAGTTTGTCGCTCAGAGGCGGCGCAGTACAGCGGTGGGTCGGCGGATTTTGGTGGCTGTAGTTTGGGCCCGGTGGCAGATCCGGGTAGATCGGGGCATTTTTTTGGCATATTCAATTTTGGGGAGTTTTTCAATGATTTTTTAGAAATTTTTGACATCAGTGACTCTTTTTGTTACCTTTAGGTCATTTTTTAGTAGTTTGAGTTAAATTGTCAGTCCCGAGCATTAGTAAAGTGTCACCTTTAAAAGTTGTCAGTATGGCAGTTTTGAGTACTTTATGGTACTTTTGAGTACTTCAGAGTTGTCATAGAGTTATAAATAATATAATGACTTATTGAGATGTTGGGAGTATTTTGGTTGATTTTAGATTTGTTGAGTAATAACATACATTTACTCAATTTGAGATGCGTTGCGGTAAAAATTTGAAATTAAGTTATTGATTAACTTAACTCACAAATCAAGAGTTTCCACCGCGTTTTTATTATTTCCAAAGGATATGGAAAAAGAACGAACAAAACCCAAAGAAGTTTTTAAAACAAAACTAATAAAAAGAGATAAGGGTTCGGGGATTTGTTATGCAAAGGGAAGGTACTAGCACCTCAAACATCTATAGTACTCTATAGGAACCTCTTTGAAAATCTGTGTATTCTGGCTTTAAAATGGTGTTATTTATAAATGATTGGGGAGGTGAGAAGAGAAGAGAAATATTTTTTATAATTTTTCTGTTTGCCAAGACTTCCTGAGTTTCATGCCTATGTACCAACAAAGTGCAATGGAGGATCAAAACCTCGTAGTTCGTGGTAAAAATAACAAAGATATTTGTTTTGATTCATTTTTAATGAAAATATATTTTGTCATTTTAAGTGGAATACTCAACTAATTACCACAAGTATGAGAATTTTACATCACCATAGAGAAGGGCTCCAACTTGGATAAAATCAACAAGTAGGTCACTAGCTCTCTTAAGTGAAAAATAATTATCATAAATACTAGAGGGATAGGATAATTATATCTCACTATGGAAATGACTCATGTTTAAACTTTGAGGAAAATTTTTAAAAGAAAAATGTGCACAAAGGGCTCAATAATAGTTTGAATGAGTTTTTTTTTCTGTCTTTTTGAAACTGGTCTGAATATGCTTAAGATGTATTAGCATTTATTAAGAAAAAGGTTTTGAAAATCACTTGACAAAAGTCAAGGTTTATTAAGAAATTGATTCAAGTTTGAAAACAAGAAAGTTTTGAAAAGAGAGACAAGATTTTGAAAATCAAAGAAGGAGAGGAGAAGAAAAGACTATCCTAGAGCATAAAAGTAAAAAAGCTAGGGAGGAAAGATCTAACCAAGAGATAGCAAGCTTCATGACATAAGTCAAGCAAGAATTCTCTCCTTTGGATTAAGCCTCAAGCAAACCAAATAAGCAAAGAATAAATCTTGTATCAGATGAAACCAAAGTAACCAAGCCAAGTCATCAAAAGAAATCCAAAGTCAAAGGTACCAGATGAATCACAAGGTCTTAGATCACAAACCCTCAAAGCAAAGGTTAAGGTCCTAATTCTAAGTCCATAACTCCACATCAATGCTAAGGATAGTAACCACAAGTCCATGAATCAAGAGAACCAGATGTTAGGGTTTTTTCTTTATTAATGTCTTAAAAAAGAAGTCCAAATGGACAAAGGAAAAGGGGCATAAACATAAACAATATGATTTGAGATGCTAAAATAAAAGCATAAAGTAAATAATAAAAGGATATAGAGCATAAGATAAATGACATTAAAGTAAAGTTAATCCAATAAAATGTTAGTAAGTGATGTTAATGATCAAAAAGAGAAAAATAGTTTGTCATTTTTTGGAGAAAACTCAACTATTCACCCACGAGTATGAAAATATGGACCTCTACATCACCTATAAGAAGGGCTCCAACTTGGATAAAATTAACAAGTATGCCACTAGCTCTCATAAATGAAAAAGGAACAATATTTTTCACAGAATACCATGAGGAGTAGGAAAATTACAATCTCACTTATGAAAATGACTTGCTTTCAGGATAAATTGTGTGTTATGTTAAGCAATCTTAATTTGACTTATGTAGAAGTCACAACTATCTGAGGTTGGTCAATAATAATATATGTGTTAATACATGCTACAAAAATGATATATAAATCATTCTCCTAAAGTTAAGCCACACAAAAAAAGAAAAGAGAGTTGATCAAGCAAAAAGGTTAGGAAAGTAGTCAATCACATCAATCAATACTTCATAGTACTTAGGACAAACTTATGCATCCGTCCAAAGTACCTTAAATGATCCATGATCAATTAGGAGGTAGATTTGAAATGATGAAAGTTCATCAAGCACAAATCCATACATCATGAACAAGATGGACACAAACTATCCAATTGATCCAGAGGAAAAGAAATAGATGAAGAAGAAGAGGACAAAAGAGAGATCACATCCAAATTGGATCAAAGGTTGATCAAGTCATCATCAAAATTAATCATCCATTTTGGTGGATTAGGGTTTGCACCCCATCAGCACCTAAGATCCATTGAGTGTTATGAGACCAATGATCAAATCAACTAAGATCCAAGGCTAACAGAAGTCAACAAAGGTCAAACAAATATAAAATGCAATAAAATAAAATAAAATGCATTAAAAACATTTTTAAAATGAATTTTAAAAGGGAAATAATGAGAAAATCCATGAAGCCCTTCAAAACACCAAATAAATGGCCAAGAAAATTATGGAAGGTTGGAAATAAAATAACAAACATAAAATAATTTTTTCAGAATTTTTAAATGCTTAAAAGTATTTGTAAATCAATTAAAACAAAGGAGAAAAAAGAAAATCCATAAAAAAAAATAGAAAATCAAGAAAATAAAATGTTGAAAAATAAAAATCATATGAAGAAAAATAAAATAAAGTTTTAGAAATTATTTTGGTATATTTTGGATGCAAAATGAATTTTCTATGAATTTTAAAAGAAAATGAAATTTAAAATGAAAAAATAAAAAAATAAAATCAGATAAAACACAGAGCATTGGATCTGGCCTCATTAATTGGCGTGGCAGATCCAACGATCCTCAGCTATGGCGCACGATGGAAATTAGAAAAAATGAAACACGGGATCTAATTTAAAATGGACCAATCAGAACATTTCAAATTGTCAAAGTGTAAGCAAACTCAGATGACCTAAGATAACTCTGGTCATCTTCCCGGATGATCCCTCACCGGAGCTTCATTGTTTTGCAAATTCAGAGCATAAGACTACCACCAATGTGATCGCCTCCTCATCACGAATTCAACCTCATGCTTCAAATTCATTTATCTAAACTGAGCATTGGGAATTTCAGAGAAGTTTAAGAAGCAAGCAAGCCACGAAAAAAAATTAAATGATGAACACGATCAATCAACACCAGATAAATTAGGGGAAAGCATCAGAGAGTGAAGGACTACATTGTGGTAACTTGTTTGAGTTCAAATGATGCTCAGAACTACCTTGTCCAAATGGTGATCAAAAGTTGAGGAAGTTCGATTTGTTCAGGGCAATTCAGAAGGTCTTATGGCTTGGGAATTGTTGCAAAAGCTTCATAGAAGACTTAAGATGCTAATGGAATCAAGAAATTGGATTGAAACAAGCTGGAAATCAAAACACGATAGTTCAATTTTCTAGAAAAAAAATTCAGAGTGAATCATGGACTTCTCTGCTCTCAAAAGCATGGAAATGAATGCAATACATTGCTCTATTTATAGGGAATGTGTTGGGATCCAAATACGTTTGGAATGAAGCTCAATTTGTACAAAATGGATTTGATCAGAATGTGTGGAAAGTGTGACTTCTAATCCATCAAAACTCAGTCAAATCATGTGTTTTAAGAGTCAATTAACTTATAGAGACTTGGTTAAACATGTTTAGGTCCAAAATATGTGGTAATTTGGCTTGCATTTGAGATTAGTGAAGTTCAAATTTTAGATCATGGTGATTTCTTCAGTTCCAAGTCCCCATGTTCAACTCAATTGGGGCATCTTGCTAATGAGGCTTTTTGATCCCATTTTCCTTGCAATGTGTTGACAATATATCAAAGATCACAATGTGCTAAGAAAGGTTGCATTTGGATGCTTGAGCACAAAGTTGTGGCATGTTGAAGTTGGCATGAAAATCTGGTCATGTAACTTAAAAAATTTTAAGTCCCAAGTGGTTGAAAATGACCTGTAATGTTTCAAAGAATTCCAAGGCCTTCCAAGCATAATTTCACTTTGATCTTTGAAGAAAACTTGTAGGGGCATCATATATGATATTATGCAAAAATAATTAGCTAAAAATATTGAAAATTGAAGAAGTTTTAATCCTTGAAAGTTGGGAAAAAGTCACTTGAAAATAGGTCAAATTCCACTAAGTCCACAAATGACCTATAATGTCCTCAAACCTTTGATGATCCTCCAAGCATAATTGGTTCTTGTCATGTAAATAGAAGTTGTAGAGTACAATGATAAGGGTTATATGCAAAAAGAAGAATTCAAAAATATTGAGAAGTGAAGGAGTTGTGATCCTTTGAACTTTGACTTCAAGTGTTGACTTTTTGGGTCAAACCTCTTGGAATAAGCTTGTGCATTTGAACTTTTCTTGCATTTCAAGGTACATGGATGATCATATGAACTCAAAATAAGGTGTCCTTGGATGTCTTTTGATTTAATTTCTCAAAGTTTGAGGTAACTTATTGAAGAAGGCATGGAAATAAACACATGAACCTTTGACTTTTCTTGAGAAAATAAGCAACAAAACTTTGAGATTCTCTTGATTAAAATGAGATTGAAAGATGCTTGAGGACTTTAGAGATCATTTTTTGAGAGATAGACCCTTGAGAATCAATGATTGTCACATTATGCTAAGGAATCAAAGAAAACCCTTGCTTAGGAACCATGCTTGATGCTCTTGATGGAAAGCCTTACCTTGCACAATAAACTTAAAGGAAACAACATATATTTTTTCTATTTTGATTAGTGGTTATATAAGCAATGAACATATAAATACAAAGATAAAACATCAACAAAGACGTGTTTGATGATCCTTGCAAAAGGCAAACCCAAAGATGAGAGGGAGAGGACAAAGATGTGATCTTGTTTGTATGCAAGGATACAAATGATATGTTGGAACTTAGGGTTAAAAATTAGGTTATGGCAGATGCCCCTTTTTAAGTTTCTTCAATTCGGAGGTATGAAGATTGAGATTTTCATCTCGACGAGATTGAAGAGATTTAAATACAAAAGACCCAATTTTTGGCCCTAAGATACCGCAAAAATGCTTATGATATGATATGAATGTAGACAAGGATCTATGTTGGGAATGTAGCGCCACAAAAGAAAAAGAACTGCTGGAGATACGAGGAGACTGAAATTCTGCAGGGGAATAACATATTCCAAAGGGGGAAATCCAACTGGGGACAAACAAAGTTCCACAGAGGAATGACTCGGCTCGGGAATAACTATTGTATTGGAAAGAAACCAATGCATAGTTAGAAAAATAAACGAACCAAAGGCCTAACGGGGGAAGACTTATTAAAGCAAGATTCCGTTGGGGAAAAGATCAATCAAAGGGGATACCCAACTCCACTATGGGATAAAATTACCTAAAAATCAGCCAAGTGATAGCTTAACAAAGGTAATAAGGCCAAAAGGAAAGATTACCAACTATCATCCAAATGATAGCTTAACAAGGTAACCAACCAAAGGTAAGAGGAAAAATTACCTAACTATCAGCCAAGTGATAACATAAAAAAAGGTAATAAGCTCAAGAGGAAAGGATATCAACTACCAGCCATGTGATAGCTTAACAAGGTAACCTACCGAAGGTAGGAGGAAAATTACCTAAGTATCAGCCAAGTGATAGCTTAACAAAGGTAATAAGTGTCGCATCTCGAAAAATACGATTCCTCGCGATGGTCGCGGAAAAAAATTATGTTCGAACAGAGTAGCCACCGAACTTTATTTATCCCAATAAAGAGATAGGAAAATATCGATAAAACCTTTTGAATAATAGAATAATGGTCGTCGTAACCATATTCGGGTTCGGGAGTGGATTACGCAAGAGGAAGGTATTAGCACCCCTCACGTCCGCTGTACTCAGCGGGAACCTTTTAGTTCTAATTTGTGTTTCGAGTGTTAATTTATGTTTGTTTGTTATCTTTGGGTTATAAAATTTTAAAAATAGAAATGGATAAGAACCTCAGAAAAGGAAAGGGGGTTTTTTTTTATTAGTGTGCTCGTGAAGATACAGCAATCTCCTGCCTACGTATCCTTAAATAAGGAAATCAGGGCATTCGTAGTTCGGGGAACTACGGGTGGTTGGTGTTTTTCAATGAACAATTATTTAGATCGCATCCTAAAGGCTAAATGTTGGCTTGTCTACTCTCGGCGGAGGCTTTAAGCATTGGTTTGTTATACGCATTAGAAAGGATTAAATGGTGTTCTTTTTGTAAAGAGTTTTGGTCATACGGAAGTGACAAGTTGGATTAATATGTTGGATGTTTTGATTGGTTGAGATGTTTTTTGGTCGGATGACGGTTACTCGGATAGTCGAGTAAGACAACTCGTATCCTAATAACCCGGAAAGGGAATAGAAGACTCTAGACCGCTTTCTTTTTCATCTTTAACTGTGAAAGGATTTTAATGATAATTAAGGTGTTTTGAATGGATGACGAATACTTGGATAATCGAGTAAGACAACTCGTATCCTAATAATCGGGAAAAGGGAATAGAAGACTCTAGACCATTTTCTTTTTCATCCTAGTGATTATGAAAATAGGTTTACGTATGGTTGATATGTTTTAGAATAGACGACAAGTACTTGAATGGCTGAGTAAGACAACTCATATCCAAGCATTTAAGAAGAGGAGTTGAAAGCTCAAAACCATCTCCTTTTTTGTATAGTTTGTTAAGCAAATGATTTAATTAAGTTGTATGTTTGCGAAAAAATGACAATTGTTCGACTGACCGAGTAAGAGAATTTGTATTCGACCAATTGAGGAGTGAAGTTGAAAACTCAAAGTCCACTCCCTTTTCATTTAGCTTACTGTGAAAATATTTTGATTTAATCGGGGTTTGGAGGTTTGTAGAGGAACGACAACTATTTGACTAACCAAGTAAGAGAACTTGTACTCAAATAGTCGAGGAGAAAAATTGAAGACTCAAAGTTATCTCCCTTTTTATTCCTTAATGTAAAAGAATTTGATTTATTTGTGCTTAGGTGGATTAGAAATGACGATTGTTCGATTAATCGAGTACAAGAGTTCGTGTTTAAATAATCGAGAAGAGGAGTTGAAAACTCAAAACCATTTCCTCTTTTATTCCTAAGTGAAATAACGTTTAATTGTGACCAGGTATTTTAATTCTTAACAAAGAATACTCGATGTTGGATCGAGGTTTTAAATTTGTATTTTTGTGAATGAATTGAATTTATTTAGTGAATAGTTCATCTAATCGATTAATTAAAACCGAATAGGTCTCATTGTAAGAAGGCCCAAGATTAAGCCATGTGAGGTTGATGGCGATACTTTTACAAGTAATCGACTTACAAAGGTGTTTTGAAAATGGGCTCGACTTTGAATCGAGAAGTATGTGATTTATTTTTGAAATTGGCTCGAATGATTTCAAATCGGTGAAAACGACATAATTTTGTCACAATTATAACATGTCATCCATATGCGCTCAAGACTCGGTATAAATAAATAAATACAAAATAATCATGCACATACACTCCACAAAAATAAACAATTATCTAAATTATAAGTGATATTAATAATAATATAATTAATTAATTAAATATTTAGTAGATTATTTTGATTAAATAATAAGTAATTAAAAAATGATGATATAACCAAATAATTGTATATTTATCATTAAATATTAATAATAATAATAACAATATAATTGCATATTTACTATTAAGTACTAATAATAATAATAATATATAATTTAACTTTGAAAGAAAGTAAATAAAATAAAATATTGTTTTTTGTTTGATAGCCATAAAATTCTAGTGTATATTTTTTATATGTATATAAATAAAAGAAAATAAGTGAATAAATTAAAAAAAATAAAAGAAAATGGGCCAAGCAAGAGAAGATCCTAACTCTGGGGGCTGCTGGAAATAGAACAGGGTGTTTATTAGCAAAAAATCTTTGGGCCTAACCTAGGTTGGCCAAAAACGAAACCATCAAGGCCCTGAATGGCTTGGTTAAACATTGACCTCCTATGGAGATGTTTGGGCCCTTAGATCAGAAGACCTTGACCTGGTCAACAGATCAAATGGAGGCGCGTGAGGGTGCACCATCATATGGTTGGGGGATCCATACAGGATCCCCTAGTTGACTCAGGAGGCAACCAACCATGTGGCGCTAGCAGAAGGGGGCACGTGGCACCCATGCAGCCACCCTCAGCCCACCATATAAAACTGAACATTTGAGAGAGAGACATTTTTCTCCTCTCGTTCTCTCTCTTCATCTAAAGAGCATAGTTGCTCTGCAACTCTCTCTTCCCACTTCCGTCACCAACCGCGGCCAAACCTGCCGGAGAAGACAGTGGCGGCCAGCCAACCGCGGCGGCGCCGCCTTCTTCTCCGGGGACGTCAACCCCAAACCTAAAAAAAACAAATACAAACCCTACCTATTTTTCGCTCCTCTATCCAAATCCGACCTTGGTTTCTCAAGAATCCTTCTTAAATGGCTGGATCGAGGCCCTCCTTCGAAACACAAAACTAAACCCTAATCTAAGCTATCTCTCTCTCTCTCTCGTGTCCAAATGAACCCTAGTTCGTTCCAAACCCAAATGAATCTAAACACGAGCCTATCAACATTTGAAAACCCTAAACCTAAACCTGAAATTAACCCTTCTACAGTCACGCCTTGAAGAAATTAACATGGGGGTTTCACTCGGTACGGAGAGGCGAAAATGATGATGCAAAGATTTGAACGAGAAAAGGAAGATTTACTTAGGTGAAGTCAACGCCGGCGACGTCTCCCTACCGTTCAAGATGAGTCCTCTTTTCTTCCCTTTATGCTCCTTGTCTTCCTTTATTTTTCGTTTTGAATCCTATTGCTGTTTTGTTCGAATCTTAGGGTTTGGATGAATTATTTTTTATTGTTGCTTTCTTGGATTTTTCGAACGTGTTCTTTGTTTGGTTTGAGGTTAACAGAAGAAAAAATATTTTAATAATTTCTTCTTAGATTTTCCAGACTGTTCTCACTATTAATTTTGTTTTGGGTCTTTATATGATAATTTTTAGATCTTAAGATAACTTGTTAAGTTATCTCTTCCAGATTTCATGGGATAATTATTCTATGGATTTAAGGTTGTTTGATTTGGATAATGAAACGTGTTCTTGGGCGTTCATCTTGATTCATCGTGCAACATATTAATCTGTTTATTCTGTCAATTATTTTTCAGTTTTTTATAAGTGCTTATTTGATAAGCTCTTTTTTAATTCTTGAGTTGGTTTTGCAGGTTAAGTGAAGTGATGTTAACTTGAAAAGGGGGCATGCGCTTGCTTTAGGGATTGGAATTGGGGGTGCTGCAACTTCAAACTGTTGGTTTTGGAAATATCCTTAAAAAATTTGATGTTTCAAACTGCTGTATTTACAGCTTATTTCCAATTTTTCAACTTTATTTGATGTAACAGAAACTTTTGGATATTTGGATTATGTCCTGGCTATTTGTAAGGTGTAAATTAACATATGCACCTTTGGATTTTTATGTGGATTTGGATTATTCGTGTAACATTTGGATTAAAATTAATTATGTCATTAATCCTTTTTTAACACTTGAACTTTGTCTTAATTACTCTATATGTGTTAAACAAAAATGCCTAAACTCTAACTCAAACTGAAAATGGATTGGGCCATATTAATCAAATTGGACTCTCCACTTGGTCACTTCTAATTATGTTTATTATTAACTTAAATGAACAATATGAAGTGTGCATCATAAGCAATTAAAGGAAACAATTCCAAAGTGGGTTTTAAAACATTGTCCATTATCATAGTTTTTCAACAATCCACCCTAGCTTAAAACATATACATGTTTAAAAATGCAATTTGAATCTAGATATTTATGAAGGATCGAGACTTTGGCCTAAACATGTGCAAGTGAGCTTAATAACAAATGATCATAAAAAATATCCATGACTCTTAATACTTACTAATAATCAAATGGATTTTGGATTAGTAATGTAAAAGATTTGAACCACACTTTGTAATATTAATCATGGACATGTTTATGTGAATGGACATTTTTAAAACCAAGAGTTCTCATGGATAAACCAAAATGGGCCTTGTTAACCAAAAATGCACATATCATCCCATGCTTCAGTAATAGCAGTAAGAGACAAATACAGCAGATGTCTTCTTAAGGATCTCAACAAATGAAAATGTCATTGAAGACTTGATGTCACCAAGGGCTGAGAAACCCTAAAATAGATCCTATGTCTTAAGATAAAATTCAAGACTTATAACATTGGGTAGTGAATGCTGGTGAACGATTTTTCCTTACCCGGACAAAATTGGGGTATGATAATAAGCTCGAAAGGAATGATTACCAACTACTAGCCAAGTGGTAGCTTAAAAAATATAACCAACCAAAGATAAGAGAAATATTACCTAACTATCAGCCAAGTGATAACTTAACAAAGGTAATAAGCTCGAAAGGAATGATTACCAACTATCATCCAAGTGATAGCTTAACAAATGTAACCAACCAAAGGTAAGAGAAATATTACCTACCTATCAGCTAATTAATAGCTTAACAAAGGTAATAAGCTCGAGTGACTAAAGTTTAACCTAGGAATAAAGTGGAGATAAACGGTCAAATAAGACTCAATCCAATGAGGAAATAAACTCAAATGGGGATTAATTTCATCCATATAATGAACTGGAAAGGAAAACTGAAACAAAACCTCCCACGAGGATCAAACTCCATGGGGAATTATAAAGGATAAGTGTTTTCTTCTTAAGGTAGACACTCTATTGGAGAGAGGACGAACACACTTTATGGGAAGAAAAAACACCAGAGAGAAGGAAAGCACCAAGGAATTTAAGATGCACAAATAAACACCATGATGTCATGCATATGCGTATGGATATGTTTATGAATATGCTGATAAAACAGACACAAAGGGGTTAGATTAATAACATAGTACAATCGGATACTCGGCTAATCTCAACAAGATGGAGATGCTACTGGAGATCTTGTTAGGGATTCGGTTGAAGAAAACCCTATAATGATCATTAGCCATCAAAGGAACTAAATTCGGATACAAGGCTTAAATCCTTCTAGAGAGAGAAAAGAAAGACAATTCTTAGAAACCCAAAGCTTAATCTTCTAAAAGTGTGAACTCCGTTCTGAGGGAGGGAAAGGTTTGTCGGGGATGAGAGACATCCGAACAAACTCTGCTATGAAGACTTGTTGGCAACTTCACTGGAGATTCTACCATTCATGCAAACTTATGCTAGGAAAACTGATGATCCTAGATACATTCATAAGGAAAGTCCTGTCTTAAGAGAACATTGAGCTCTACCCTTCAAGATCTTACCATTCATGAGGTCACTGTTGACATTCCTATTTTATATTCACAAACCGAGGAAAATATTTTTGTAAAAAAATGATTGTTTATATATATTTTTGTTTCAAAAATTATTATAAAAAATAAATGAAATTTGTAAACTTAAACAAAATGAGAACAGCAAATAAATGGGCAAAAAGCTCAAGTTTTATTGATAGAATGGTAGTCCACAAATGGAGTGACTCCATGGATCATTACAAAGCTGAAAAAATGGTAAATACATGGAAAGCGCTACATTGAAAAACAATGACCATTATTCTCCCTAGCAACTCTGAATCCCGTTACGCTCAAAACTTCGGTCGAGGATGACTGAATGGGATACTTTTATAGGCATTATTACTTCAAATGATCAAGTCTGGCCTAATGCAGTTGCTTGCCATAATCCTTAACTTTTGCTTAGATTTCCCTCTCGGGTATTCAATCTACTGGGATGATTATTTTTTATTTATGTCTCCAATTTTTTCCTAGACCGCCCTTTTGGGTTTTCAATCCACTGAGATACTCATTTTTTCCTAAGCCTCCTTTTCGGGTTTTCAACTTAGCGAGTCATTCTTTTATTTATTTTTCTAGGCGGAGTATTTCTTGACTGCATCAGCATTCACAAGACGAGGGAGCTTCTCACCATCCATAGTTGTAAGAGCCACTGCACCGCCAGAGAAAACTCTCTTAATAACATATGGGCCTTCTTAATTAGGAGTCCACTTGCCCATAGAATCAGTGTTGAAAGACAAGATCTTTCTGAGCGTGAGGTCGCCTTCTCTGAATATCCAAGGTCAAACCTTCTTGTTAAATGCTTTCTTCATTATTTTTTTATATAATTGGCCATGACACAAACCTGACATCCTCTTCTCTTCAATCAAATTCAACTGATAATATCTGCTTCGACACCATTCAGCCTCAGACAACTTGGCTTCCATCAAGAATCATATTGATGGGATCGCAACCTCTATCGGGAGCACTGCTTCTATTCCATACACAAGAGAGAAAGGGGTTTCCCCTGTTGAAGTGCGGACGGATGTACAATATTCATGCAAACCAAAAGGGAGCATCTCATGCCAATCCTTATATGTTACAACCATCTTCTGGATAATCTTCTTAATATTCTTATTTGCAGCTTCAACAGCCTTATTCATCTTAGGTCTGTAAAGAGAAGAGTTATGATGTTCAATTTTTAAGTCATCACAAAGTTCTTTCATCATCTTATTATTCAAGTTCGACCCATTATCAATGATGATCTTACTTAGAACACCATATCGGTAAATAATCTGATTCTTGATAAATCTGACCACAACCTGCTTGGTCACATTAGCATAAGATGTTGCTTCAACCCATTTGGTGAAGTAATCAATAGCCACCAAAATAAAATAATGTATGTTTGAAGCTTTGGGTTCAATCATACCAATCATGTCAATTTCCCACATAGAGAAAGGCCATGGGGATGCAATAACATTGAAAAGAGTCAGAGGCACATGAATCTTATCAGCATAAATCTGACATTTGTGGCACTTCTTCACATATTTACAACAATCAGATTCCATTGGCAGCCAATAATAACATGTCTTTAACATATTTTTAGCCATTGCATGTCCATTGGCATGAGTACCAAAGGATCCTTTATGAACTTCTTACATTAACATGTTTGCTTCGTGTCTACCCACGCATCTAAGCAAGACCATGTCAAAGTTTCTTTGTACAACACATCTTCATTCAAAAAAGTGTCTAATGATTGAGTCTTTCTCTTGTGTGAATTTTGAGTAGTTTGAGTTAAATTGTCAGCCCTGAGGATTAGTAGGGTTATCATCTGTAAAACTTGTCAGTAGGGAAATTTTGAGTACTTTAGAGTTGTTATTGAGTTATAAATAATATAATGACTTGTTGAGATGTTGGGAGTATTTTGGTTGATTTTAGGGTTGTTATGTAATAACATACCTAAACTCAATTTGATATGTAATATAATTATTTAAATAAATTATATTTCTGAGATGAGTAATGTGGTGGGATTATAGTGAGGCTTTTTTATTAGAAAGCTTATGGCTCAAGAGTGGGACCTATTTTGAGTATGATTTTGAGATGATTTTAATGATTGCTTAAGTTGCAAGCATGTTTGCTATACATGACCATGTATGCATATATTTTGGAGTTAGGTAGGACTCCGATCCAATAAGGTCGGTTCAAAGAGGAATCATGATGGTCTCATGCCCAGAGAGGTGCACGGTTCATAGAGGAACTAGAGACATGGATAATAAGTAACGTACCTCTGATACCAAAAACCCAGTGCCACATGCATATTGACGGAGGAGTTGGTACATTAGCATTTGCATTATAAATTGGAATGTGATTGTGTTTTGTGAGGATAATATACTTGTTATTGTTTCGTTTACCATCCTACTGTTGATTTTCACTATTAACATTTGTAAGGTGTATTGTCACCTCTTTCTTGTTTGTTTTGTGTGGCTTTGTGAAATATTGTACATATACTCTACAAGAGTAATTGCTTGTGAGTTGGAAAATGGCCTTGCAACTTTCTTTCTTATTTATTTATTTACGTTATTGTAGGAGAATTGTCATCCAAGGCGCAGCGGAATTTAAAAATTTCTCCATTTAGTGATCCTTACGAATGGGCATGATCAGTGATAGAATCGTTACCTCTTGTGGCGATTCAAACCTTTGGTGCAGATCTCTGATAATGATCAAAACCTTTGATACAGATCCACGGGGCGATCACGAACGTTGAACGATGATAACGTCTCTACTCAGTCCACACGAACGGATTCCTTCAATCGCAGTGCTAGCGGTTATGAATGAAGGCTTTGAGTGAGAGAAAGAGGGAAACAAAATTCCAAGTCTCTACTTGAATTTCTGTCTGAGTGGATTGGATTGACAATGCTTCTACCCAAGGGGTTCTATTTATAGAACCACTTGTGTGGGCTTCAAGCTAAAAAGCCCACTTAAGTGTATTTTGGCCCATATCTTATAATATGCCCAAAATCACTTAAGTATTTGGTACCTTACCATATTTCGTCTCCCACTTAAGTGCACCGTACCTTACGGTGTTCCTTAGTTACTCTATCTCTCACCAATCTGTCCTTTGTGTGTGACCATATAGGTTTTCGCGGTGTTGACAATTATATTAAATCACGCATTTAACATAATAAACAGTGAGCAGTATCTAGCAACACATCACTGCTACCCAAGTCACGAAAATGTCATGTGATCTGACAAAACCTCCTGTGATAATAATTATGTGTATAATTACCCCTTTGCCCTTATATCTATATTGAACACAAGGTATAAAACGTGTCACCCTTGTCCAGTTCAATATTGGGCCCATAGACATTTATCCTATTACGCAGGATTGGCAAATTCCATCTAGGACACTCATGTCCCTCAGCATGCTTCGTGGAGTACCCATCAACTGTCTTTATGGTTATCCAGTTACGGACAACGTTGGATCAACAATAAAGCACTCGACTCTACATCTAGGGTCCATAGTGGTTTCAGGTCGAAGAGTGGTATACACTATTATCACCATGAGAATAACTTATGACACTTTGCATAACTTTCTATATAGTATTCTCATAGCGGGTCAATCCGGTATAGATATTACTCCTAATATTCATACCTATGTTTAAGACTTGATAACTCTTTATCCATGATCCATGAGATGTGATCATCAGTCTACAAACATAATAGTCTTAATGCTTTAATGTTATCCCACTTCACATTAAAGCTCGACTACGGATATTTTAAGAACTGTGCCCTTATGTTTAATGTGTTCTCATGATTAAGTCACACTTAATACATTAAACGGACTATCTATTCTAGGGACTTTATTAATCAACCATATTAAAGAAAATGCCTTTAAATAATTCGATACAAGTACCAAAAGTATTGGCCTCTAGGGCTTACACCAATAGTTATTAGATGGATATTGATCTGATTGAGTAACTTTGGGGAATGGGCGTATTTTTTTAGTTGGTGTTGAACTTTATTTTCCTTGAGTATTTCCTTTGAATACACTTGTTGGAGTTATGTCATAATTTGAGTTTTGTTGCAAGTTTGTTAACTTCAATTGATAAAAGTACGTATGTTTTGTTTGAGTAACATCCTAAAGTGTTTTCCATTTTATATTAAGAGTCGGAGTTTAGGGTGTTACAGATGTCGCCCCTAGATTTCCCCTCATTTGGACGAATAGTCATGTGGAAATCACTGGGTACAACTATACTTTCCTTACTACCGATGAGAGTAAGATGGTTCGAACCTTGGATGAGTTTAAAGTCATGAAGTCCTGCAACATGATAATTTTGGACCAAGGGGATGACAAATCTCTGGATAAATATAGTAAGTTTTAATAACATTGTCACCTCTTTGGGATGTTGATGCTTATACAACTTATGTTGACTATTTATTTTTAATTAAAGAGAAGATGTACAAAATCCCCCTAGACGAGATGAAGAAGCACTTGGCCAAGCATAAACCTCATCTCTCAAGCTTGGATAACCCTCATAGCCTCCTTGAATGTCTATTAAGTGGGGGTAAAACAAAAACCTATGGGCAAGGCACTTACTGAGTCTCAGGCCACGAATGTCCAAAAGCGGGGGGTTGACTCCTCCCCTAAGGGTAAGGCGAACTAAGTGATTGTTTCACGGGAAGCGGATGCCCCCAATCATCTCCTAAGAGAGTCGGGCTCTTTTAGTCATCCTTGTGGAGCGACCATGATTTAGACGCCATCAGGTTTAGAGTTTATCGCATTCCCTTCCCTGAAGATTTCTCAAGGGATTATAAGGTTGTCTTCAATATTCCTCTGGGAAGTTATCCAACCTTAAAGAGACCCACATATTAAGGGTTCTTCTTATGGGGTGTGTTGACAAGGAGAAGTATGCCAATGTTGAGCACGAGCGGATGACGAAGTTTTATAACTACAAAGGGGGACTGACCAAAGGGCATGCGATAATCGAGGCTTTATAAAAAGAGAATGAGGCCCTAATGGCCATGCTCTATGAGGCGGAGACCAAGGCCAAGGAATGAACTATCAAGGAGCAGACACTGCAGGAATCCTCAGACCAAGCCCTTAGCACTCAGTAGAAGTTAGAGGATGAGATGTATGTGCTCAAGGACGACTTGATAGAGGCTTCTAACGTATATTTTGAGAGGGAGAATGAACAAATAACCTTCATCTATCTTGGACCGGATCTGATCCTCATGGACATGTTCAAAGTTGTCAATGGTGGCTAGCTGGTGCAGGACACATGCGATCGCCATCCCACTGATCTTGTCTCCTCTCCCTCCAAGGACATTCAAGTCAAGTATGAGGATAATAAGGAGACATAGGATGCTAATCTGGAGGTGATTTACCCCAGAGGCACCCTAGAGGAAAAACTGGCTTCAGAAGAATGGCCAATAAATTGTAGCCTCCTCCTGCCCTTTCTTTTTTTTTCTTTGTAATCATGTCGTTGGTGGTTAGTCTAAAGGGCATTTTATATACTGTTGAATATTTCCCTTAAGGGATTCTTTTATATTTGATCTTGTATATCTATTATTACCTCTGTTCTGACTTATCAAGGAATTTCCTCCCCAAGTTTAAGATTTGTTGTTCTCGTGGAAGGTCATGATCCCTCGGGTTGCTTCAGGGCCGCAAAGATTTCCACATAAAGATCGAACGTCCGCAATAACCTTTAAAGGCGACAAGGATTCTCGCATAAGGATCCAACATATTCAATAGCCTTAAAAGACGACAAGGATTCTGACATAAGGATCCAGCATATTCAATAGTCTAAAAGGCGGTAAGGATTCCCGCATAAGGATATATCATATTCAATAGGCTTAAAGGTGACAAGGATTCCCATATAATGATCTCGTATTTTCAATAGCCTTAAAGGCATCGCGAATTCCCACATAAGGATCCAGCATATTCAATAGCCTTCAAGGCAGTAATGCTTTCGACATAAGGATCCATCTTATTTAATGGCCTTAAAGGCGGCAAGAATTCTCACATAAAGATCCATCATATTCAATATTCTTAAAGGGGACAAGGATTCCCACATAAGGATCCATCATAATCAATAGCCTTAAATGCGACAAGGATTTCCACATAAGGATCCAACATATTCAATAGCCTTAAATGCGTAAAGGATTCCTACATAAGGATCCAGTATATTTAATAGCCTTAAAGGCGGTATGGATTTCCACATAAGGATTCATCATATTCAATAGCCTTAAAGGAGACAAGGATTCGCAATTAAGGATCCAACATATTAAATAGCCTTAGAATTTCCACATTAGGATTTAGGATATTCAATAGCCTTAAAGGGTACAATGATTCCCAAATAAGGATCCAACATATTCAATATGCTTAAATACAATTTCAATAAGATTCATTTGCTCATTGATAACATGCATGTGATTCAAGAATAATCCAAAACTTATATAAATAAAATGAGATCTTAATTAAAAATTTAGTAACAATCAACACATGAAAAGAGTATCCCCATAAAAACGTTATTATCCTTACAAAAATGGTCGATGATACAACTCGCCTAATCAAAATAAAACATCAAACAATCAGAACTAAGTGAGACGCACCGCCCTAGTAATCATCCCCTTATAAGGGGGTGTTTGTTTCTGCAGCTTTGTGCTCGCCTCATCTGGAATGATCAAGAACCCCTCTACGAGAGCTTCATATAGTAGATTTACCTTTTCCTTCATGCCCACGATGCTTACGCCTATTGTTCACACCTTCTTCAACTTCAAGCTTTCTACACATAACATTCTGGAAATTTTCAATCTCATTGTATAACATGACTCGCTCATCTAGGAGCAGGTACTTCATACATAGATACAAGGTAGATAGGGTGGCCTCTAGCTAATAAAAAGTGGGTCGTCATGTTATCATAAGATGTGAAGGGAGTGCATTAATGACTAGATACCTTACCTTGACTAGTCTGGCATTTTCTTTTGCTCCATAGTGGTCTCCAGTGTTATGTAACTCTTGATCTGCAATAGCTCGCCGGAAAAAACCCATCAACGCCCCCTAAAAGGATTTAAGATCATCTAACTCCATACGAAGCCTCTCAATTGCATCATATTATAGGATGTCTATAAAACTCCCTTGATCAATCAATATTTTTTTTGTTTCCTAATTGTCACATCGAACGGTGATAATCATGGGATCATCATTGTGTGGTTGAATGTTGGTTGAATTATTCTAAAAATATATATATAATCTTGGGCTTTGGAGCCTCTGGCTCACCTGCCTCATAGTCAATGATAAACCATCAATGGTTAGGATTTGGAAAGTGAGTCTCTTTCGGAAGGAATTAGGGCCTGTTTGAAACACTTTTCAATTTTAGTTCTTAAAATTTGTTTTTCAAATCTATTTTAAAAAACTATTTTTAAGAAGAAAATTAACAAAAAATTTGTTTGATAAGGTAATTTTTAAAAACTGTTTTAAAAATATGAAAATGAAAAAATTTGTTTGATAATCTAATCTTTTAAAATCACATTAATGTTATTAATGAAAATTATAAATTTTTTATGTTTTTTCTTCAAGTTTTATAATACTAAAAACTAAAAAGTGGGAAGGAAAACAAAACTAAACAGTTTCACTTTTTTACTTTTAAAAACTGAAAAATAGAAAAGAGTTTTTAAAAACACTTATGCAAAACATTATATTCAAACAAGTTTTTAAATTTTAAATTTTCAAAAACTAAAATAGAGTTTTTAAAATGCATTTCAAACAGGCCCTTAGTCTCTCTGCGTCCAACAAATCCTTCCTTACTGTACTTTTGTTGTATCTTTTTTATCTTTAGTAGTCTTTTGACACTTCTTGTGTTTTGTGATTGTTATACTTTGGACTTTTTGTAGCTTGTTTTTCTACGTAGAACCCCCTTAATCACTATTTGTTGGTTTGTTTTTATTGTCTTGTATTCATTTGTTATATTTTTATTTTTGTGCTTCGTGACTTATTTTTCACCCTTACTAACTTTCCGTGGATTGAATATTTTTCTAGAGACACCCCTTTAAACAGCAGAGTTTGTTGGATTGAATTATTTTTTGACATTGTGATCTGTTGTATTTTATTCTTTATTTTTATTTTTAATATATTATTATTTGTATTTAAAAAAGAAACTTACTTTAATACAAATTTATGAGTATAAATTTTGATTACTAATATATTTTTGCTTTATAATTGGATATGTCGTAGTCATATTCACTCATATGCTTGAAAGGTGACACCTCCTTTACAAGAGCAATACTCATAAAAATACTAGACAAGTTACTAATTGATAACTATCATTAAGAAATGTTGTCAAAGTTAATATTAACTACTACCTCCCTATCAAGCCCTATATCAAACTTCAGATACTTGTTAAGAAATAGCAGTGAAGATTGCTTACAAGGTCTTTTGAGATTCTACAATATTACTTCATATGAAGATTGCTTGTTAAATTTTTCTGATTTCTACAATATTTCTTCATGTTTGGCAGAACATTTTCTCATTCTCCATAATTTAGCCTAAAATAAAAGTGGGCAATGTAGATGACACAAGTAAATAAACAAGCCAACAAGAATAATATACCATTAGAGAATTACTAACCAAAATCTCTATCCTAACAAGTAACAGTTAAATTTCTTCCATCCACTGGCAATGGCCAATGGGAAAAAGAAATTCAAAATATAAATCATTCTTTTGGATTGTTTTTGCTCAATTTGAAAGTAGGTGATCTCAAAAATAACCAATCCAAAAACCACATGTTCAAAAGTCACTCATCCGACTGAAAAGAATGCTAAAGCTGCTAGCCGTAACCATAAGCACCGCACTCAAACTACAGTTCCAAAAGACCAAATACTTACGATGCATTTCAACAAACACATGGAGTGCAACCTAAAAAAACAACAAACTAGAACACAAACAAGTAGAACAAAAGAATTAACCAAATACAAACAATTACAACAAAATAAAGATTAAAAACACTAACAAACATTATTAAATCTCAGATAAATATGAAAAAATCAAAATCACAACAAATTCAACACGTTAATACGCAAAATTAAGAAGATTAGAGCCTTCAGATCATCATCACAAGGCTCATAGGGGTGTTGGGAATTGAAAGAGCGTAGAGAAAGAAGAGAATGCGAGCGATAAGGAGAGGAACTTGATTCAGATTGAAAACTATTATAAAAAGAGAACATCATGGAATGATAAAAACCCCATTTTGATTCAGATTTGTGTTATTATCCACATGTTAGTTCCTTCTTCCTCGCAGCTTCCAGCACTTTCTTCCCTCGCTCATTACTACTACCAATTTTCCCTACCCTAATTCTTCATCTGTTTCGTTACTCCCCTTTTATATCGTTTTTTTTTTCTCTCCTTTTCGTCTCAATTTTACTCGGTTTCTAAAATAATAAATTATTACATGAGCCAGTAAAAAAATAATTTGGCTGTAATATATATATATATATATATATATATATATATTTGGCTGGAATATAAAAAAATTATATGATATTTTTTATTTTATAATTGTATTATTTTTATTAAATTATTTTATTTTTTAATTAATTAACTTTTTGCAATAGAGAAAATATTTAATTTTTATTAAAGTTTTACATATTTTAATAGAGGAAAAGAGATGATGTGCTGACAATGTAAATTACTTTTATACTGTCAACCATATATTCCGTCAAATTATGCTGAAATTTTAAATTATTTATATATGATATATTTCTATTAGATGATAATAAGTGCATCTCAATTAAAATTATTTTAATATTTATAATAATAAATATTAAAATAAATATAAATTAAATACATTTTTAAGCTTCAATTCTTAAATTAAGTTTTTTCTGTTTATTTAATATATTTTAAATTTATATTTGTTTTTTTTGTTTTTTTTTACTTGGCAATGAGAATCTAAACTAAAACAACACATTTATGTCCTAACTAAGGGAGAAGAACCACTACACTCAAAATCATTAAACAAACTTATGAGATTATCGTTTATATTATCCATGACAAAGTAAATATTGTGAACTATGAAATAAGCTCAGCGTAAGAAGGATACCTGGAGAGAGTAGAGTCTGATGAAGAAGGTAAAGATTGAATGTGGAATGGAAAATGTTTCAGAGAATGCAAACGCTCAAAGATATACTCTTCAGAGGAACTGACTCTCAGGAATGGAGAAATTTCTCCCAAAAAATAAAGAGACCTTTAAATAAAGGAGAGCGGGTAACGAATCAGATCAATACGAAATAGAAAGTTACAAATCAATAGGAAGATTTTACCTTGGGAATACAAGTGAATTCAAGTGCAATTGAATGTCCTAGAGAAAAGTGTCATGCCCTAACCTGCAAGCCTAATTTTACACGTGCCTGAAAAATCAGCAAGACGTTTCAATGATGGAAAATGCATTTGTTCCCTATTACTTTTGCAACTAAGGAATGGCTTTCCCACTTCTAATTATGCTCGAACACGATAGCAGAACGTCAGTCTGTAGCACCTCAAATTTGCACCTATCATTGTACATACATTCTCATAATAGTTCATAACATAACATGGTCCACTGCATAGCATTGCATTGTCCCTTTTGCCTCAAGTGCAAGCCATTCAGAAGAATTAGGTCAAACCGATTAGGAGATCAGTCAATCAATCAAGCAAGTACAATCTCCATTGAGCCAAGGCCCTAGGGTTGGTCCAACATGTTCACATGACCTAGGGGTCCTTTGGAAGTGTTTTGGTCAGGGATTGGATGTTCAGAAGTCATCAGTCAATGCACAGTTTACCAGAAACCCTAAAAAGTCAACCTTGGTCAACTGGGCTTGATTTTATGGTTTTGATGGTGGGATTTGGTTTGAGAGGGTTCATTCATGTCCATATAGGCCTCATATAACACGTCAAACACCATCATGGAGGAATTTGAAGCCAGACAAGAAATTTCCAAAAATAGAAACTTGACCTGTAATTGGAATTTGCCAAAAATGGAAACTTCTTGATCCTAAACTTACATCATGATACAAGCTTCAAATGAATTTTTTCCCAACATGAAAGTTGAAGATCTTGTTCTCCCATTTCCAAAAAGTCCAAGAACACTCAATTCCCATGTATGGTTGGCAAGTTATGATCAAATCATTTTCAGAAATTTTTGAACTTCCAAAGGCCATATCTCTCAAACCATTTGGCCAAATTGGATGGGGTCTTTTGCTACAAGTCACATTTGATCCCCTCTTTCCAAATATGTAACCATCATTCACCAAAACATCATAGATCAAAATGGCATTTTTTTGACTTACTTGAATTAATTTTAAGTGAAGTGAAAATTTGATTTTTTGAATTAACCAATTCCAATCCTTTTGGCCATTCAAATATGTCCTGAAATTGCATTTGTGACATGTTATAAAGCCCAATTTCGCAGCCTTGCCCTTACACCTCACCATTTAAGCCAAATTGGTCAATTAGCAAAACTTACCATTAAACCAAATTGTGATTAGCATTCACTTAGGCAATCATAAACAGAGCATATAAGGATGATTTTCTGCTCATTTGAAACCCTAGCAGCCAACAATCACACAGAATTTTCTCACTCTCTCTCAATTTGACATTTTTGCATTTTGAGCTTTTCCTTGGAAACTTGTAAACCCCACAACCTGGCCTTGCTTGCTTCATCATTTCTCTTCATTGTGAGCACATTTCCATCATCTTTTCCCAGCTGTAACAACCATTCCACGACTATTTCTTCAAGAACATCATCAATGGCAGATCTCGAGCTGGACCAAACCGAGCTTTCTTGAGCCAAGCATACATCACCAGTCATCTTTTGGAAGCTGTTGGAGCAACTGTTTCGAGCTAAAACATCCAAACAACAACTGTTTCTCCAATTTCTTCAAAATCAAGTAAGAACTCGAATCTCATTATTTGCCAAACTATAACATGCTTATGATAGGTCTTCTTACCATGATTCTAATGAACTTTGAATGGTTGAAAATGATTGCATATTGGCTGAGAAATCTAGCTTTTAAGTTTGTTGTTGAAATTTGTTTTGGCTTGATTCGTGTTGTTTAAGTTGATTCAATGGAAAATATGTTTGGATTATGCATGTTGGATGTTTGCTGGTCATGAGGATGTGCTCAATTCGATTTTCTGGGCACTTTTAATTTTTTCACGAATTGGGAAGATGAAGATGATAGTACTGTTCATATGAAACCCTATTTTTTTTGACTTTGCCCAGATTTCCTCATGTATGTGCATGCGCGTCACTGTTCTATTGGCATGAGCCAATCAGAACATTTCATTTGTTCTTCCTGTACGCTGCGTTTTGGATAAGTTGGCCCTTATTTACAAGTTTGCCATCAGTCGTGCCCTTGTCTCATTAAACTCATGTCATTTTCATTATTTATTTCATTTTTGATCATCATTTTGCAAAATTCATAAGTTCATCATGCTTGATCCAAAATTAATGGGAATTTTTGCATTGTGTTCATCTGGATCTCTAGTATTTAATCATGATTTTTCCAGAATTTTTGGATGGTTGGATTTTAAATGGTATTAGGGTTTTGTTCATGTGCTCATATTTTGTACCTTTTGCCAAATCATTCGTGAAATAGTGATGCTTTATCCTTTGCCCTTGAAATGTTTTGTGCTCAAACTAGACACATCCATGGTGATTTTGGTATAAAGTTTATGAATTTATCATCTCTGGTCATTGAGTTATGAGTTTTTGAAGTAGGGTGTGACAATTTGTGTCACACCATTGATGTGCAACTTGATGATTTTCAATACCATGCCTCTTGACCTCAAATTGCTTTGAATGTTTGCATGAATGTACTTATGGATGCCTAGTTCACCTGTGATTTTTCTTGGAATTGTTTGTGGCATTTCCTAATTGTTTGAGATTTTTCTCCCCTGTTTGGTCTTATGTTGACTTTTTGTGACACATGTCCCCATTTCATTTGTGAAATTCTCATACTTTATTAGATGGACATGAAATTTGATATGTGATTACTAGACATCTTAAGATTTGCCATGGTTTTAGTCCCATTCATTTCTCATATGCCATCCCTGATTTATGATTTTTTCAAGTTGATGCATGTTTGGTTGACTTCTTTGAGCATGCTTAAAATTGCCTTGCCTTTCTGATTTTCATTGACCACCTTCTACTTGTCCAATTGAGTTGAAATTTAACATGCTTACCATGATGTGGGTTGTGATTGATCATGATTTATTTGATGATTTTTGGAGTTGTTTATGATTGGTTTTGAATTGAGTCTTGCTGTTGACTTCTATGAGCTTCCATATGCCATGCCTTGACCTATTTTGCTTATGAAATGATGATGATGAATGATATGATTGTGGAACCAATTGAGTTTGTTTCTTGATTGTTTGAATATGATTTTTATTGGATTTCATTTGCTGTTTTGACTTTCTCATTCCCTTTTGACCCTAGGCTTGTCCTAGTGGTCCTGTTACTCATGTTTGAGCTCATTTTTTCAGGTTAAGCAACAATTACCCAATGAGACCAATGCAAATTGATTGAGTGTGCTTGTTTATCATTACTAATCTATTTGTTTTGTAGGTTGCTTGGCTCACATGCCTTGAACCTTGTGCATTGCACATTTATCTGCTTGTGTTGACTGTTAACCTTTGTTTCATTCTGATTTAACTTTGACTTGTATACTAACTGTGCTTGACTGATTTCAGGTACTTTAGTTGCTTTTAGTTCCTTGTGAACTTTGCTTTGCTTTGCTTAAGAGCAATTTGCATTGAGGTATAACTTCTTTACTTCATGTAGTCTGGAAGACCTGGCCTGTTACTTGGCCAGGCAACTGTCTGAAGTCCTCCTTAAGAGGCAATGTTTGTGATTGTTTAAAATTGTCCCTGTACATATTCAAAGACCTCCTAAGTGAAGAGGCAATTGGCAGAACCCAAGGGATATGCAATCTATCCCCTGCTATTCTGTGTGTCATCTGCTTTGCTCACACCACTGTGTGGATGCATTGCAGATACAAACCCAAGATCTTGTACCATTGTACAGTTGAGTCAGTTTTAAATGTGTAGAAGGGTTCCCACTTTCTGAACCCACACATTCTTGTCTTAAGCTCTCCCAGGCCAGGGATAAGAGCTGTGAAGTCCTATCTTCACTCACCTTTCATCTGCTTCACCTTAGCCCCTCAATGGCAAGGTTAAGAGCTAACACTACGCAGTTCCAGTGGTTTGTTTGTTGAGGTTGATATGACCCCTCAACTAAAACCTAGCCTTGATGTTTGAACCCCTTGTTGGTGTGTTTATTTCATGCTGTATGTGCTTGTGTGGTGTGATTGTATCCCCTAGGTTTGCTAGACTCTGCGTAGTCTCGTTTGCATGTCAATTAAGGTAGCACGGTTCCTTCGTATAGGACTTCCTTTCTTGCTTGAGCTTTCCTAAAACACAAACAAACATTATCCCCTCTTAAGGATACGTTAGCTCCTTCTACTACAGGTGAGTAAGTCTCCAAAGGTCGAGCATCAGGTAGATTGCGCAGTGACGTTGTCCACTTAAAAAACACAAACCAACGGGAATAGTAGCCGAACTACGGCAACTCTGATTCTCATGTCCATATGAGATACGTAGGCACGAGACGCGATGTCTCGTCGAGTTTGACTAACAACTAACACTAATTCTCTTCTCTCGCCCTCGTTGCGATTGAGACCTCCCCTTTCTCTTGCCCTAGTTGCAATCGAGACCCTTCTTCTTCCTGTGCAAGTTAGGTTAGGTGTGGCTTGCTTCCTGTGCAAGTCATGTTTAGGATAGGCTGGCTCCCTGTGCCAGTTAGCTAGAAACCTTAACTTAGGGATGATTTTGCATGACAACATCTAGGCTCGAGTCGTAGTCTCCCTAGTGTTGTGTCTCCCTCTGTTATCTGGTTAGGCTAGTCCTTTTTCCCTGCGTAGGGGAACTACGTCGCCCTGATCCTCATACCAGATGAGGTACGTAGGCAGGAGATGAGCTGATCTCTCCGGGCGCTTTTTTTTTCTTTTTTAACCCTTTGTGTCTTAACCACCCTTTGTGTGTGTGTTTTGGTTCAGATGCTGATGTAAGTCCAGTGATTGGCATTCGGGCTCCACGTTTGCCTGTGTGTGTCTTGTTTTGTTTGTGTGCGTGTCAGCCGAGCTACGAATGCTCTGATTCTTCTTCGTCCAAGAAGATACGTATGCATAGGATGCGATATCCTAGCGAGCATGTGTCGTTTCCCCAGTCCGAACTACTTCGACTCTGATGTCTATGCCTGATAGACTAAGTAGGCCCAGGATGCGATATCCTGCCGAGTCAGTCTTGTCTGTTTTCTGTGTCTCTTTCAGCCAGTGTGTGTGTGTGTGAGCAGTGTTTTAGCAACCATTGTCCTTTCTATTGTGCGTGGATCCCGTCGAGTACGACGGATGCGTAGGGGTGCTAATACCTTCCCTTCGCATAACCGACTCCCGATCCCATTCTCTTTGGTCGCGAGACCACGTCTTTTCCAGGTTTACTCTGAGCGTTTCCTTTCCCTCTTTTGGGATAAATAACGCACGGTGGCGGCTCTGTTGTTCTTGTTCTCCCGCCGGTTTTTTCGCGTAATGCGACACAGTCAAAGGCCCAATGCGGAAGTCCAACCATGCATATCCCAATTGAAATCATTCAACATATATAGTCAGTACACTTGAGATTCAATGTACACTTTTCTGATCTCCATATTTCACTACACTCATCTTAGACTCTATAACTAACTTGGCCATTGAAGTGCTAACCTTGCATATTAACCATGCGCCACTATATCAGAGAACGCACTCATCACTTCTAGAGTCTTACATCATCAATCAACATCAATTTTGATTCCAATACGAAACAACACCTAAGAAAAAGATTTTACTAGAGTTCATCATCATTCTCAATTCACCTCCAACCCGTGAATTAGAAAAGTTTGATCTCAGATAAAGGGATGTAATTGCAGACAGTTCAACAAACAACTCAATGACAAAAATAAATGTGAGGTTTTGTTGTTTCGAATATTTTTCTTAGATGGTAGTTGCAATTATGAACCTTGATAAAATCTCTTGAGGTGATCCCAATATGGAGTCCTAAAGTATACGCATGGGATGTCGTATATTTTATCTTTGCGTTTTTTAGGGAACTTTCGGCATCCGGTTATATCTTGCATTCATTGTCACCCATGAGTGTCTTCAATGAGTGAATGGACTTTCTCTATTCTTTTTCATGACATCTCTTTTCCATGTGGACCATAGTCTTAACTATATATAACGACCTTCACCAATAAGGGGTGTGGTAATTGGTATTACATTGATTATTTCCTCACCATAAAAGGACAATAATGGTTTCTTCTTCTTAAACTTGAAGTATTGCTCATCACTTAATGTGATAGTTTCCTCTTAGTTTTTCGTCAGGGAGTAACATATTGTCTATTAAAAATTTGGGAGCCCTCTTATAATGATATGGGTGTAACCTAAGTGGTTATTGTAACACCCTTCTAAATACCCCAAAATATTAGTTTAAAATAATAACATATAATAATCAGAGTAATTATGCCCCGAAGGGTGTCACACGATCATCAAACAATAACCATCAAATATGTCCTGTCATGCTCATTTATTTAATTCAAAACATAAAGTATCTGCATAATACGCAACGGATAGAAAACAGCTCAATTATTCCAAACATGTAACATATTACATGCAAAATGGTTCACAACCAATCAATAAAATATTCAAACATCCCATCCCGATGTTACATCTATCAGAGCATGACCCACTAGGAGACTACACTAGACTCCAAGCACTAGCTCCTATTCAACTCACTGCTCGTTACCTGAAAAATAGGTGTAAGGGTGAGTTCCTCAATCAATATAATAAGCATTATACAACATTATGTAATGTTAAGTAAATAACGCATCAAATCACCCTAACCAGACTACACACTCCATAACGGCAGTATCAACGCAAACATTATACTCAACAATAATATATATCATATGTATAGTCTCAAACCATATTCAACACCAACAACACAACACAATGATTTACTCACTAATTCCTCACAATGGGAATTAGCTACAGCCCCACAGGCTATGCCATGCATTCATTATGCAATGAGACTCCATGAAATGCGGTACCAACTCTTCTTGAACATATAGTCCAAGCTCACCGATCCCTCCGGATACGGCTACTGAGCTCACTAGTCCCACTCATTGAGATCTAATGACTCACTCACTAATTCCTCACCATGGGAATTAGCTACAGCCCCAAAGGCTAGACTATGCACACTACTCATCTAGTATGCAAACATCAACAACAATTTCACAAGGATTCACTCACTAATTCCTCACCATGGGAATTAGCTACAGCCCCAAAGGCTAGAATATGCATGCTAATCACCTAGCAATGCAATAACAACAACAACAACAACAACAACAATTCAAGAATAGACATATGCTCCCACTCTAAGCCATACAACAGTCTATTAATAATGCATACATAACCGATACATTCACAGCATTATGCATACCATCACATATCATCAACACATTTTATCACGAAAGCATATCATATCATGCCATATAATTAATCATAGTATTAGCACACCCTACTAATACCTATGCCACTCAAACAACGGGAAATGATCCCTATTACATCGGTCCTCAGCTAAGTCACATCATTCAGCCTAGACAGCCAAAAACTGCATCACCACCACACAGAATTCACCATCCAACATCAACTTCTGCACAGCACAGTTCGCGCCGCGCAGCAGGGTTCGCGCCGCGAACGGTGCGTTACAGAACCCTTCTGGAATTGCCAGTTCGCGCCGCGAACTGGGCTTCGCGCCGCGAATCGCGCCCGAACAGAACCCTCTGCTACAGAAACCAGATTTCAGATCTACAATGGTTTTCCCTATTACGAAACCTATCCGATCCAACCTTTTACAGTCCAATTTACATCAAATAATCGTCCATATTCTCAACACAATTCATATCTTATTTGATTTCACAAAATCTAACACGGTTACATCAAATTCCTACGAATTTCCTCTCGATTCTACCCCAATTTCGTTCATCCAAAAAGGTTCACAATTCATCATAATCATCCAATTCAGAGGTAATTTAAAGGTCTATCACTACCCATGACATATTATCATATAATACCCGTTAATCAACGATAAACCCCCCTTACCTGAGTTAATCCGGCAAATTCTGCAGCTTCAAGCTCTTCCTCTTCTCTTGTTCTGCCTTTTGCCCTTTTTCTCTTTCAGCCGCTTCTCTTTTCCTTTTCACGTGAAAACCCTTTTTCCAAAAATTGGGACTTTTTATTATTCCAACTTATATATTCCAATAAATAATTATTCCAATAATTATTATTCCAAAATAATAATAATAATAATAATAATAATAATCCAGTTATTTAATTAAATTAATAAATAGATTATTAACTTAATTTAAATAATTATTATATTATTATCGGGGTGTTACAACTCTCCCCCACTAAAAGAGTTTTCGTCCTCGAAAACGTACCTCAAACGAACAACTCCGGATAAGACTCCTTCATCTGACTCTCCAGTTCCCAAGTTACATTGCCACCTGCTGGTCCTCCCCAAGCTACCTTCACCAAGGCAATCTCTTTACCCCGCAACTGCTTCAACTCTCGATCCTCAATCCTCATAGGCGATGTTTCAACAGTCAGGTTATCTCTTACCTGTACATCATCTACTTGGACAACATGCGACAGATCATGAATGTATCTCCTCAAATGAGACACATGAAAAACATCATGCAAATTCGCAAGTGACGGCGGTAAAGCGAGACGATAGGCTACCTCTCCTATCCTCTCCAAAATCTGATAAGGACCAATAAATCGAGGTGTCAACTTCTTCGACTTCAAAGCTCGACCAACACCAGTTATCGGAGTAACACGAAGAAACACATGATCTCCCTCTTGGAACTCAAGTGACTTCCTCCTCCTGTCATGATAACTCTTCTGACGACTCTGAGCAATTCTCATCTTATCCTGAATCATCTTAATCTTTTCTGTAGTCTGTTGAACAATTTCCGGTCCAACCACAGCACTCTCGCCGGACTCATACCAACATAAAGGTGTCCGACATCTCCTACCATACAAAGCTTCAAACGGTGCCATACCAATGCTCGAATGAAAACTATTGTTGTAGGTAAACTCAACCAAAGGTAAATAACAATCCCAAGCACCTCCTTTTTCCAAAACACAAGCTCTCAAAAGATCCTCTAATGACTGAATCGTCCTCTCAGTCTGACCATCAGTCTGCGGATGATATGCAGAACTCAATCTCAACTTAGTTCCCAAAGCCTTCTGCAAACCTTCCCAGAACTTCGATGTAAATCTAGGATCTCTGTCCGAAACAATACTCAACGGAATACCATGTAAACTTACAATCTTCTCAATATACAACTCAGCCAATCTCTCTAACGGATAATCCATTCTGATCGGAATGAAATGAGCCGATTTCGTCAATCTGTCAACAATCACCCAAATAGCCTCAAAATTCTTAACTGTTCTCGGTAAACCAGAAACGAAATCCATACTGATACTATCCCACTTCCACTCTGGAATAGCCAACGGTTGCATTAGTCCAGACGGTTTCTGATGTTCAATCTTTGACTTCTGACAAGTCAAACAAGAATAAACAAAACTCGCAATTTCTCTTTTCATTCCCGGCCACCAAAATAACTTCTTCAAATCATGATACATCTTCGTAGCTCCAGGATGAATACTCAAGCCACTACGATGTCCTTCCTCAAGAATACTCTTCTTAAGCTCAGTAACATCCGGAATACACACCCGATTACCAAATCTCAAAACACCATTCTCATCAACTCTGAATTCACCACCTTGACCTTGATTTACTAAAGTCAACTTATCAACCAAAAGCATATCGGATTTCTGACCCTCTCTGATCTCCTCCAGAATACCACTCGTTAACTTCAACATTCCCAATTTAACACTGTTGTGAGTACTCTCACACACCAAACTCAAGTCTCTAAACTGCTCAATTAAATCCAATTCCTTAACCATTAACATAGACATATGTAATGATTTCCGACTCAATGCATCAACCACTACATTTGCTTTACCCGGATGGTAATTCAACCCAAAATCATAATCCTTCAGAAACTCTAACCATCTCCTCTGTCTCATATTCAGCTCTTTCTGATCAAACAAATACTTTAAACTCTTATGGTCACTGAAAACCTCAAATCTTGATCCATACAAGTAATGCCTCCACAACTTCAAAACAAACACTACAGCTGCCAACTCTAAATCGTGCGTCGGATAGTTCCTTTCATGAACCCTCAGCTGTCTCGAAGCATAAGCTATAACCTGCTTATTCTGCATCAACACACCACCCAAACCCAACAATGAAGCATCACAGTAAACTTCAAATGGTTCCGACGAACTCGGTAACATCAAAATAGGAGCAGTAGTCAACCTTCTCTTTAACTCTTGGAAACCTTCTTCACATTTTGAGTCCCAAACAAACGCTTGCCCCTTTCTAGTCAACATCGTCAACGGTAACGCCAACTTAGAAAATCCCTCAATGAACTTCCTATAATAACCAGCCAAACCAAGGAAACTTCGAATCTCAGCAACAGACTTCGGAGCTTCCCACTTAGATACCGCTTCTATCTTAGAAGGATCAACAACAACACCACCTCTTGAAATCACATGACCAAGAAAACTAACTTCTTCTAACCAAAATTCACACTTAGACAGTTTAGCAAATAACTGCTTTTCTCGCAGCACTCCTAAAACCACTCTCAAATGCTCAGCATGCTCTTCTTCAGATTTCGAATACACCAAAATGTCATCGATAAACACCACAACAAACTGATCCAAGTACGGATGGAAAATCCTATTCATGTACCCCATAAATACTCCAGGCGCATTAGTCACACCAAAAGGCATTACAGAATACTCATAATGTCCATACCTCGTTCTGAAAGCAGTCTTCTGAATATCCTCAGTTTTCACACGTATCTGATGATACCCAGATCTCAAATCTATCTTGCTGAACACACTCGCACCAACCAACTGATCCATCAAATCATCAATCCTCGGCAAAGGATACCGATTCTTGATCGTCACTTTATTCAGTTGCCTGTAGTCCACACACAACCTCATAGTACCTTCCTTCTTCTTAACCAACAACACTGGTGCACCCCACGGTGACACACTTGGACGAATAAACTTCTTATCCAACAAATCTTCCAACTGACTTCTCAATTCAGCTAACTCAACAGCAGACATACGGTACGGAGCCATCGATATCGGTCTAGTACCAGGTACCAATTCAATCGAGAACTCAACTTCACGCTCTGGCGGTAACTCATTCACTTCTTCCGAAAACACATCAGGAAAATCACACACCACAGCTAAATCGCCAATCACCAGTTTACCTTTAGCCTCCAAAGTCGCTAACAGCATAAACAACTCTGCTCCACCAGCTACTTCCTCATTCACTTGCCTTGCCGATAGAAACAAACTCTTTTCTTCTTCAATCTCAGGAAAAATCACAGTCTTATCAAAACAGTTGATATAGACTCGGTTAAACACCAACCAGTTCATACCCAGAATAACATCAATTTGCACTAACGGGAGACACACAAGGTCTATCCCAAAGTCTCTACCAAAAATACTCAAAGGACAATTCAAACAAACTGAAGTAGTAGTCACTGAACCCTTCGCAGGAGTATCAATCACCATACTACCAAACATCTCAGATATCTCTAACTTAAGTTTCACAGCACAATCCAAAGATATAAAAGAATGAGTCGCACCTGTGTCAATAATAGCTACAAGAGGAAAGCCATTAATATAACACGTACCTCGGATCAAACGATCATCTGCAGAAGTCTCAGAACCCGATAAAGCAAAAACCTTGCCTCCTGACTGATTCTCTTTCTTCGGCTTAGGACCCTGTGGACTGATATGACCCACCTCTCCACAGTTGAAACAAGTCATATTCTTCGACCGACACTCTACAGCCAAATGACCACCCTTTCCACACTTGAAACACTTCATCTCAGCACTGGTACACTCATGAACACGATGTCCAGCCCGACCACATCGGTAACACTTAACAGGAGCACTAGAGTCTCCCCCACTAGGCCTTTTCATCCCACTCTGCCTCTGAAAACCTTTGCCAGCTGTATACGGTTTTCCACGATCAATCTGATTCTTGCCTTTCCTATCAACCCTCTGCTGATAGCTCTCAGCTCTGGCCTTGGAATCCTGTTCAAAAATCCTGCAACAGTCAACCAGATCAGAAAACACTCTAATCCGCTGATATCCAATAGCCTGTTTGATCTCGGGACGCAACCCGTTCTCAAACTTCACACACTTCGAAAATTCCCCAGCAGCCTCAGCATATGGAGTATAATACTTCGACAGCTCTGTGAACTTAGCAGCATACTCAGTAACAGTCCGGTTACCCTGCTTCAATTCCAAGAACTCTATCTCTTTCTTCCCTCTGACATCCTCTGGAAAATACTTCCTCAGAAATCTCTCCCTGAACACAGCCCAAGTGATCTCAGCATTCCCAGCAGATTCCAACTCAGTGCGGGTAGCAACCTACCAATCATCAGCTTCCTCTGACAGCATATGTGTACCGAACCTGACCTTCTGGTTATCAGCACACTCAGTTACTCTGAAGATTCTCTCTATCTCTTTCAACCACTTCTGAGCACCATCTGGGTCGTATGCTCCCTTAAACATTGGAGGATTGTTCTTTTGGAACTCACTCAACTGACGAGCAGCTCCCATTCCCACCACATTCGGATTTCCTCCAAGTACTCCAGCCAGCATACCCAGAGCCTCAGCAATCGCAGCATCATCTCTGCCTCTTCCAGCCATCTCTATTCTGAAAACCCAACAAACTAAAACAATAAGTACTGATAGGGTTACACAACTCCTATCCCGTACAGGGGAAACAGAATAATTACGACTCGACACGACCGACTATGCTCTGATACCACTAATGTAACACCCTTCTAAATACCCCAAAATATTAGTTTAAAATAATAACATATAATAATCAGAGTAATTATGCCCCGAAGGGTGTCACACGATCATCAAACAATAACCATCAAATATGTCCTGTCATGCTCATTTATTTAATTCAAAACATAAAGTATCTGCATAATACGCAACGGATAGAAAACAGCTCAATTATTCCAAACATGTAACATATTACATGCAAAATGGTTCACAACCAATCAATAAAATATTCAAACATCCCATCCCGATGTTACATCTATCAGAGCATGACCCACTAGGAGACTACACTAGACTCCAAGCACTAGCTCCTATTCAACTCACTGCTCGTTACCTGAAAAATAGGTGTAAGGGTGAGTTCCTCAATCAATATAATAAGCATTATACAACATTATGTAATGTTAAGTAAATAACGCATCAAATCACCCTAACCAGACTACACACTCCATAACGGCAGTATCAACGCAAACATTATACTCAACAATAATATATATCATATGTATAGTCTCAAACCATATTCAACACCAACAACACAACACAACGATTTACTCACTAATTCCTCACAATGGGAATTAGCTACAGCCCCACAGGCTATGCCATGCATTCATTATGCAATGAGACTCCATGAAATGCGGTACCAACTCTTCTTGAACATATAGTCCAAGCTCACCGATCCCTCCGGATACGGCTACTGAGCTCACTAGTCCCACTCATTGAGATCTAATGACTCACTCACTAATTCCTCACCATGGGAATTAGCTACAGCCCCAAAGGCTAGACTATGCACACTACTCATCTAGTATGCAAACATCAACAACAATTTCACAAGGATTCACTCACTAATTCCTCACCATGGGAATTAGCTACAGCCCCAAAGGCTAGAATATGCATGCTAATCACCTAGTAATGCAATAACAACAACAACAACAACAACAACAATTCAAGAATAGACATATGCTCCCACTCTAAGCCATACAACAGTCTATTAATAATGCATACATAACCGATACATTCACAGCATTATGCATACCATCACATATCATCAACACATTTTATCACGAAAGCATATCATATCATGCCATATAATTAATCATAGTATTAGCACACCCTACTAATACCTATGCCACTCAAACAACGGGAAATGATCCCTATTACATCGGTCCTCAGCTAAGTCACATCATTCAGCCTAGACAGCCAAAAACTGCATCACCACCACACAGAATTCACCATCCAACATCAACTTCTGCACAGCACAGTTCGCGCCGCGCAGCAGGGTTCGCGCCGCGAACGGTGCGTTACAGAACCCTTCTGGAATTGCCAGTTCGCGCCGCGAACTGGGCTTCGCGCCGCGAATCGCGCGCGAACAGAACCCTCTGCTACAGAAACCAGATTTCAGATCTACAATGGTTTTCCCTATTACGAAACCTATCCGATCCAACCTTTCACAGTCCAATTTACATCAAATAATCGTCCATATTCTCAACACAATTCATATCTTATTTGATTTCACAAAATCTAACACGGTTACATCAAATTCCTACGAATTTCCTCTCGATTCTACCCCAATTTCGTTCATCCAAAAAGGTTCACAATTCATCATAATCATCCAATTCAGAGGTAATTTAAAGGTCTATCACTACCCATGACATATTATCATATAATACCCGTTAATCAACGATAAACCCCCCTTACCTGAGTTAATCCGGCAAATTCTGCAGCTTCAAGCTCTTCCTCTTCTCTTGTTCTGCCTTTTGCCCTTTTTCTCTTTCAGCCGCTTCTCTTTTCCTTTTCACGTGAAAACCCTTTTTCCAAAAATTGGGACTTTTTATTATTCCAACTTATATATTCCAATAAATAATTATTCCAATAATTATTATTCCAAAATAATAATAATAATCCAGTTATTTAATTAAATTAATAAATAGATTATTAACTTAATTTAAATAATTATTATATTATTATCGGGGTGTTACAGTTATGCCCCATCGATTTATCGATTTATCCTCTGATAAGGATGCTCTCTATAGCAAGGAAATCATCTCAATGTCGCTTCGCGAAAAATACGGAGTCGCCGTCAATTTTTATTTATTTCAAAGGAAAGGGAAAATATCTAGAAAACCCCAAAGATTGGTCGTCGCAACCACAAACAGGTTCAAAAGTCGGTTATGCAAGGGGAAGGTATTAACATCCCTTACATCCATGGTACTCCATGGGAACCATCTAGAATGCTTACGCTTGAGTGGGTGTCGTTATCGAAATGTTTACTTGCTACAGGTTTGCGGAGTGGAGGTGGATTTTAAATTAATGTGCTCGCCAAGGATTTTGGTCCTCGTGCCTATGTATGCTCACTTGTTGAAGTGAGAAATCAGAGCCACGTAGTTCATGGGTACAAAATGTTGTTTGTTTTGTTGATTTTATACCTTGAAAAAGGGTTTTTGTGAGTGTTATCCCATATTATGAGTTTTTGAGTGATGTCAAAGTTTGTGATAGAAATGTAGTTGGAAATTATTTCAAAAATATCTCTAGCATGACATATCATTAAAATAACAATTGAGAAGATTTTTGCATCATTAAAATGTCATTTTTGCATATTTTGATGTTTTGGATCGACGCATGAGTTGGTGTATCGATACATGTCTAAATTGTGTTTCTGAAATTCAATTTTGGTTCAGCATGAATCGACTCATATGGTGATGTATCGATACATGTGTAACTGTTTTTCTCAAAAATCAATTTTCCTTCAGTATGTATCGACCCATCGATGGTTGTATCGATACATGGTCTATCAACCTTTCTGTTTTGTGTTTTCTACCAAACATGTATCGACCCATTTACTCATGTATCGACTCATGCTGTATTAAAATTGTGAAAAATTGTTTTTCATCCCAGTATGGATCGACCCATACCCTATGTATCGATACATCATGATACATTCATTCTGGAAAACGTTTTTGTTACCAAATGTATCAACCCATTGGTTCATGTATCGACTCTTGAGTCAATTTTTACATACATGCATTGCATGTATCGACTCATCCAACTAAAATTTTCTGTTATTTTCTGTTATAAGTAGTAAAATATTATTCTTTTCAACAACACATGAAAACATTTTGAGAGCATTTTTTGTGTGAGCAAGAAACATGAAAGATACTTTGTCTTCATCATCTTCTCAATCATCTTTTCACATTCAATCACATTGAAAGATGATAATCATTATGCATTACATCAAGAGATCTTTGAGATAACGTTCAATTGTAGGATTTGTAATCGAAGTTGGGTTGAAGGGATACAAAGGGGGTTTCTCTGAAAAACCAGAAGGTTTTCCATCAAGAAAGGATCGTTTCTTGGGGTTTTCATCAAAGTCAAGTGGATCGAATTCAGCCATAATGAAGGGGTTTGGAAATCTGGGAGATTTCGCAAACAAGTAGTCGAGCGGAGGATTAATCGTTGATTTTAAGGTTCAATACTTCATCGGAACTGATCAAGCGGGGTTAAGACAAATTCAACATAATCGGTGGGATTGGTGTTAGTTATTTGTGTTGTAACCTTATAAACATTTGCAACATTATTGGAAATAAGATCTCAATTTCAATTTCGAAATTGAGGGGAGACGTACCCACACGCAAGGAAGAATGTAGGGAACTTCATTACCAAACTCTCTGTGTACAATTTTCTATCCTTAATCTCTTTACTTTTTCAGCAATTTTATCATTCAATTGTGGTTTTAAATTTTTTGTTGAATGATCCTACATTGGGAAGAAAATATGCATAATTGAAAAACTATTGTAGTGTTTTAATTTGAGAAAATTGTTTTGACAACTCCATTGACAATAAGGATCATTAAACATTGCACACCAATTGTTTGATAAAAGTGTTCTGGTTGTTTTTGTTTATTAGAATATAGTTATGTTTGTGAATTTCATTAAAACGATTATAGAAGCGTGTTTATTTGTTATGGGCATACTGTTATCCATTGGTTAATCGCATGTACGGTTTTCTAGTAGTCGGTTCAGAATAAATGGAAGTCAATTCGGGACTGTGCTTTTCTGCTAGCCTTTAAAAATTAATTAAAAGTTTTAAACTTTGTGACTTCTCTGTGGTGATCTATTCATCCCCCCTCTCGATCACCGGTCACACCGTCTAATAGTTTTCGATGTGATACCTTAAGGCTCAAACAAAAGGTTTGATGAGTTGATCTTGTTTTTAGGTTTTGAAGAAAGTATGTTCTTGATTTCGGATTGCACTAAAGACTATGGATAAAGGTGAATACCTCGAACTACCAAGCCGAATGTCTTGTATTCAAAGCATTCAGAACGAGTGTAGTAAAGCTCCATTCTTAGCCCTTCTTTATCACTTAAGGCTCGTGACATACAATCATAATCGTATTTTATCATGTTTTTTATTTTTATTTGAGAAAATACCGTTTGACATTGGATCAAGGGTTTATTTATTGATTATGAACAAGTGAGCGCTTCTAAGGTCTAATGGATAACTAACAAGCAATAAGAAAGAAGTGAGTAGAAGCGTACATCCAAAAGGGGAGAGGGATACATGAAAAATACAATGGAGTGCAGGAAATAAAAGGTCAATTAAATAGAAATTAATTCTAAGGGTAAAAATCTAGCTAAACATGAATTAAGGTCATAATTAATCCAATGGGAAATAACAGTTGACAATGAATATGCAACAACCTAGGTTAATTGATCAATTAGAAAATTTATACAAGTCTTAAAGCTATGGGAGCATGCAAGATTAGAGTATTTCTAAACCCTATGGGTAAAACTGTCATTTCACAATTATGATTTATGGAATTAAATTTATAATCATGAAATCCTAATAAAAATCAATAATAAATTCTAAAGTATTCTAATTATTCTAAATCCTTAACATGTCTAATTAGTTTTAAAATTCTAAATCTAATCTAAAACCTAATTAATTTCTAATCAAAATTAATCCCTAATCAAAAACATTTCTAACCATTTGTAAAGATCTATTAAACTAATCAAATTATCTCTAAAAATTCTAATCACCTAATTAACTCCTAATCCTCTAATTAATTCTAATATCTAACTAATATTCTAAAAGAACTCTATTATCCTAATTAAACCAAAATCTAATAACTTCTAATTTTTTAACAAAATCTAATTAACCTAAAAACTAATTAAAACTAAAATCATAATAACCCTAACCTAATTCTAAAAATTAAAACAAAAAGGATAAACTACCCAAAAATGAGAATGGACTTGGATTGATGGAACGGGGGGTGCAGACAACACTTTCAGCAGGGCCCAAACGACCTTGTTGTTGTGAGCAAAGGGGGCGGGGGGTGCAAGCCTTACGTAGAAGGGTGTAACGGATCGGAGGGTGTATGAACACGTGACCGAGATGTTTGGGCCAAAGGCCCAAATATTCCACAGGGACAACTCCAAGATTCAGGTTCTCCATGTGAGGAGAAAGCCCTCAACAAAACCTTGTGCGTGCAAACAGGTCAAGAAACAAAGAACTCCTTCAAGAATTCGATCCAACCAAAACCAGAGGCACAATTGACTGCCGACGATGAAAATAAGTGGGCGTACGATTGGAAAGCCCGAAACATTTTAATTTCAGCACTTGGTGTTGATGAGTATTATAGGGTATCCCATTGTACAACTTCCAAGGGGATGTGGGACGCGTTACAAGTTACCCATGAGGGAACTAACGAAGTTAAACAATCCCGCATAAACACACTTACTCAAGAGTTTGAACTCTTTCACATGAAACAAGGAGCATTCATCTCCGACATGCAAAAGAGATTCACTTATCTCATTAATCGTCTAAATGCACTTGAGAAGCCTATTTCCAATGAACTTGCTACTAATAAAGTATTAAGATGTCTTAGTAGGGAATGGCAGCCTAAAGTGACAGCTATCGAGGAAGCAAATGACCTTACCACACTCGACATCATAACTCTATTTGGCAAGTTAAAAGAACATCAACAAGAACTAGCAAGCCTTGAAAAGTATGAGAAGAAGATTAAAAAGGAGAAGACTAAAGACAAAGAGAGTGAGAAGAAGTCCATAGCTCTTGTGGCTTCTAGCTCTAAGTCCTCAAATAAAGAGCAAAGTGATAGTGACTCAAGTAGTGACGAAGACTCGGATGATGAGGAAATAAGACTGTTTGTTCGGAGGTACAACAAATTCATTCGAAGGAATGAAGTAAAGCACTCCGACAAAAATCTCATAAAATTTCGAAGATAATCCAAAGGATCTAAACAAGAAGAGAACAAAAAGGATAAGGCAAAAGGATCTTGCTTCAATTTTGGTAAGGTAGGGTACTACAAGCCGGACTGTCCTCAACTAAAGAAGGACAAGGGAAAAGCTCCACCAAAGAAATACAACAAACAAAGAAGAGCATACATCGCTTGGGAAAGTGATATTGAATCGTCAAGTGATAGTGATGAGATGGGCAACCTATGTATCATGGCACACATCAAAGACAAAGCTTACCACAAGAGCCTCAACAAAGAAAAGAAAGTAAGACATTCCTACTATAATAATTTCTCTTCTATTTCCTTTTATGAAATGAAAATAGCTTTTGAAAAACTGCATACCGAGGCATTAACAGCTTTTAAGAGATTATCCTCCGATAAACAAATCTTTTCATTTTTTGAGGGTAAAGTCTATAAAACCGAAAAAGACTTGGAAGCTCTAAAAGAAAGTATTGTAGAAAATTCAAAAGATATTGATGGATTGGTTCGTGGTCAAAATTGTGGGGCTTGTCATATTTGGAAAGGAGAGGTTAAATCTCTTAAGGCCAAATTAGAGAAAGCTCTACAATCGAAAGTTACTTTTACCGCTGATACTAATTTGTTTAAGAAATCTTTGAATCCACCTTATGCTAAATATTCATTTGTAGAGAAGATTCCAAGGATTCCAATTAGCAAAAGTAAACGAATCCATCATCATGATTTATTTCATTATTATTGTCATTCGGGTCATACCATTGCGAAATGCAAGTTTAGGAGGTTTCTTGTTCATAAAGGCATTTATCAATGGATGCCTAAATGAAACATTGTTTCCACTCACACACAAGGACCCAATGAAAATTTGGTACCTACCTCTCTCTTTTGATATTGTAGGTTAAGTTCCTTGCGTCCAAGAAAGAAGATGGTTTCTTGACATTGGGTGTTCAAGGCACATGACGGGTGACATATCTCTATTCATAGACTTTAAAGCTAAGAAAAAGGGTTATGTTACTTATGGAGACAATAACAAAGGAGTGATTCTCGAAAAAGGTAGTGTAGGTAACCCTTCTACCATTATTATCTCCGATGTGAATTAAGTTGAGGGACTTAAACACAATCTTTTAAGTATTAGCCAATTATGTGACAAGGGTTACAAAGTAACTTTTACAAACACTTGTTGTATAATTGAGCATGATGACAAAAAGGATATTGTGTTTAAGGGTATTAGAGTAAACAATGTTTATATGCTTGATCTTATTGAGGTACCGTTAACAAATCCTAAGTGTCTAGTCGCCTTGAATGATGATTCATGGATTTGGCATAGACACCTAGCGCATGTTAACTTTGATTTGCTTAATAAGGTTGTGTCCAAAGATTTAGTAGTCGGTCTTCTAAAAATAAAATTTTCAAAAGATCACTTATGTGACGCATGTCAAATGGGAAAGCAAACGAGGGTGTCCTTTAAATCAAAAAAAATGTTATTTCTACTTCACGGCCCCTCGAGCTTATCCATATGGACCTCTTTGGCCCTTCTAGGACAAAGAGTTTAGGTGGTAACTACTATGGATTTATATTGGTTGATGACTATTCTAGATTTACATGGACTATATTTTTACATAGTAAAGACGAAACTTTTTCCACTTTTACACATTTTGAAAACTGTCCCAAAATAAAATAAATTCAAAAATAGTTACAATCTGAAGCGATCAGGGATGGGAGTTTCAAAACCACCTTTTTGTTGATTATTGTGACAAGCATGACATTGAGCATAATTTTTCAGCTCCTCGTACTCCACAACAGAATGGCGTCGTGGAGTGCAAAAACCGTGTTTTAGAGGAGTTGACTAGAACTTTGCTCAATGAGGGTGGTCTAGCAAAATACTTTTGGGCCGATGCTATTAGCATGGCTTGTTATGTTTTAAACAGAATTTTGATTCGCCATATTTTAAGTAAAACCCCTTATGAGCTTTTGAAAGGGAGAAAACCTAACTTGTCACATCTTCATGTTTTTGGTTGTAAATATTTTGTTTTAAATAATGGTAAAGAAAATCTTGGGAAATTTGATGCAAAAGCGGATGAGGGTATATTTCTTGGATATTCTCAATCAAGTAAAGCATTTAGAGTTTACAATAAACGTTTACTTACTGTTGAAGAGTTGGTTCATGTTTCTTTTGATGAGTCTTGTCCAAAAAATGTCGGAAAAGGTACTTCTTTTGATGATGCATGTATATCTTCGGAAGACATACTCAAGGATACTGTTGAGGGAAGTGATCAACCCAAAACAGTGGACATTGAGAAGGAGGAAGATATTAGTCATGTAAAAGATGAAGAGGGAAGCTCGGCTGAAGTGAATGATCTTCCATCGACTTGGAAATACTCAAGAGACCATCTTATTGACAATATACTTGGAGACATCACCAAAGGAGTGATGACTCGTTCTAAGCTAAGTAATCTTTGTTATCATTTCGCTTTTGTTTCTCAAGTGGAACCTAAAAATACCAAAGAGGCCTTGATTGATGAATTTTGGCTAATGGTCATGCAAGATGAGCTTAATCAATTTAAAAGAAATGATGTTTGGGAACTTGTCCCTCGTCCGCGAGACCATTGTTGGTGTAAGCCCTAGAGGCCAATAATTTTGGTACTTGTATCGAATTATTTATTAATAATAAAAGTTTTTTTCTTTATTATGTTTGTTTAGTAAAGTCCCTAGAATAGCTAGTTCATTTAATGTATCAAGTGTGACTTAATCATGAGATCTCATTAAACATAAGGATATTATTCTTAAAGTATCTGTAGTCGAGCTTTGTTGTGAAGTGGGATAACATTAAAGCATTAAGACTATTATGTATATAGACTGATGATCGCATCTCATGGATCATGGATAAGGAGTTATCAAGTCTTAAACATAGGTATGAATATTAGGAGTAATATTTATACTGGATTGACCCGCTATGAGAATACTATATAGAATGTTATGCAAAGTGTCATAAGTTATTCTCATGGTGATAGTGGTGTATACCACCCTTCGACCTGAAACCACTATAGACCCTAGATGTAGAGTCGAGTGCCTCGTTGCTGATCAAACATTGTCTGTAATTGGATGACCATAAAGACATTTGATGGGTACTCCACGAAGCATGCTGAGGGACATGAGTGACCTAGATGGAATTTGCCCATCTTGCGTAACAGCATAAATGTCTGGACAAGGATGACATTGTCTATGCCTTGTGTTTAGTATAGACATAAGGGAAAAAGGGTAATTGGACACACAAGTATTATCACAAAAGGATTTGTCAGATCACATGACATTTTCGTGTCTTAGGTAGCAGTGATGTGTTGCTAGATAGTGCTCACTGTTTATAATGTTAAATACGTGATTTAATACAATTGCCAATGCCGCAAAAACCTACAGGGTCACACACAAAAGGATGGATTGATGAGAGATAGAGTAAATAAGGAACACCGCAAGGTACGGTGCACTTAAGTGAATTGTAGAACATCATAAGGTATGATGCACTTAAGTAGAATACGAGATATGGTAAGGTACCATGCACTTAAGTGATTTTGGTATATCATAAGATATGGGTCACATACACTTAAGTGGTCTTTTTAGCTTACAACCCACACAAGTGGTTCTATAAATAGAACCCTTGTGCAGAAGCATTTGAACAGATGAAATTTTGTTTCTCTCTCTCTCTCTCTCTCTCTCTCTCTCTCTCTCTCTCTCTCTCTCTCTCAAAGCCTTCATTCGTAGTAGCTAGCACTGAGATTGAAGGAATCCGTTCGTGTGGACTGAGTAGAGGCATTGTCACCATTCAACGTTCGTGATCGCTCCTTAGATCTGCATCAAAGGTTTCAATCGTCACAAGAGGTAACGATTCTATCACTGATCATTCCCATTCGTAAGGATCACTAAAGGAGGAAAATTTAAATTCCAATGTGTTTTGGATCGATATTCTCCTTCAGTGGTATCAGAGCCACTTACGAAACCATGCATCTGATAGCTGTTTATTTTTTATATTTTCTGTATTAATACGATTAAAAGACATAATGAATCAAAGAATAAACGAGTAATTAAATTTGGCATCATGTGTGTATGATTTGGATGATTGATGTTGACTATGCTTCAGAATCCGATGTTAGTATGGTGAAGCAGTGATACATCGATCGTCCATAGGTTACACAATTGAGATCGATCAAGTTATATACATGATATAAGTAATTCTGATGCAAAATACGGTATATACGATATACTGTTTATCTTTCATTCATTCAAACACTTAATTGTTGTTTTCCTTTGAGCGATCAATGGTCATTTGCTTCGGAATCCGACGAAAGTATGGTGAAGCAATGACGTGTTGATCAATCATACTAAATTAACAATCGAGGTGTGTTTAACGGTATGAAATTGGTGCATTAGGGTTCATGACGGTATAAGGGTTGTGTTGTCAAAGAGTTATGTGATTAGGGTTGTGATTGCATAAAAGTTGTGATTTAAAGTACCAAGTGTTGATGCGAAAATCGACGTAGATTTCAAATGAATTATTCATTAAAATTTTGCGTAGTGTGATCAGTCGCCAAAATTTAATTTGGTTTATTTAATTAACAGAACTTAAATTAATAATAATAATAATGTGTTTATTATTATTGTCTTGTGGTGATCGATTATGGTCTTAGTTTTCCTTTATTTTGTTTTGGGATTTTAAAATTCGACCTGCGTGTCGTGCCTCTCTTTTAATCTATTAATGTAACTTATTTTCTCATCTCACTCCCTCGTATGTAAAACGAGTTTCTTTTATGTAATGTAATGTTATGAAGAAAGAGAAGAATACAATATCAAAGGAGGACAACCTTGAAGATCTTGATTGGAGAAGCTTAGATCGTTATTATGTTAGCTTAGGTTCTCTCATTGGCTTGGGAGAACAATTGCGCTATGGGTCATAACTGTTTCATTTTGTATGTATGTTGATGCTTATGAGAGACGATTTATATGATAAATAAGCCGGTGAGATCAGAGTAATTGCAAATCCCCTTAAATTAAATATTAAGTTTATGCTTTCCATGTTTTAGTACTCATCAAGACTAGTATCGAATAATGTAGGTTTCGCCTACGCGGTGCATGTTCTATATTAGTAAGGTGCGATGGGATAATTGTAATATCCAATTGCTAAAACAATGGGTCAAACTTAACTAGACAAATTATAATAAGATTATATACATTTAGAAGAAAGAGTTGGAAATGATCCATGTGATGGATTGGAATAAGAAGTTATTCACCCAATTAAAATATTCGAGAGTTGTATTAGATACAATTGGAAGGAGTTCCTACCTAAATAACCTAGTTTTGTGTAATCCGCCTTCACAGACTTAAAACAAAGTGAAATTTGGATCTCGACCCACTAGAAAATCTTCCAACGGGATTTTCCGAATCAAATGATGAGGTTCATTTTTTTTGAGTAAAATAGTGGGAGCATATTTAATTAAAGGCCTAATTAAATATGTTATTTTAGTGATACTTATATTTTCATATTTTTCATGTAGATTACCATGAAAACGAACACCACTAACAACATTTTATGCTCAATCCTTGATAAAGAAATATTGTCTGGGATAAATTTTCTAGATTGACACCGAAATCTGAGGATTGTCCTCAAACATGATAGAAAGTTGTATGTCTTGGAGAAACTTGTTCCTGAAAAGGAACCTCCTAGTTCTGCACTTAAGGCAGAAAGAAATGCTTATAAGAAGCATGTTGATGATGCCAATGAAATTGCTTGCCTCATGTAAGCTACCATGAACTCAGAGATGCAAAAGCAACATGAGAACATGACAGCGTTCGATATGATCGAACACCTGAAAATGCTCTATCAAGAGCAAGCAAGGCATGAAACCTTTGAAGTTTCAAACGCCCTTTTTCAAGGCAAGTTAGCTGAGGGAGCCCCTGTAGGTCCCTATGTGCTCAAGATGATTGGGTATATGGAGAACCTTGAGAGGTTGGGTTTTCCCCTCAGAAAGGAACTTGTGACTGATTTGATCTTGTAATCGTTGTCAGATAGCTTCAGTTAATTTGTCCTTAATTTTAATATGAATGATATGGATAAATCTTTTCCTGAACTGCTAGCCATGTTAAGAACTGCTGAGCAAAATCTGAAGTCAAAAGAGAAGTCCACTCTGATGATCGAAAATGGAAAGAGACAGAACAAAAGACCCACCAAGTAGGGTGGTAAAGGGAAAGGCAATGAAGTTGCCAAACCCAAACCCATAGCTCCTGCTTTGAAGCCTAGTGGAGGAATAGCAAATGAAGGCACCTGCTTCCATTGTGGTAAGACCCTGGAAGAGAAACTGGCCAAAGTACCTGGAAGATAAGAAGAATGGAGTAGAGACTTCAACTTCAGGTATTTTTGTTATTGAAATTAATTTATCTATTTTTGCATCATGGGTATTAGATATTGGATGCGGTTCTCACATTTGTACCAATGTGTAGGGGATAAAAAGGAGTAGAGATTTGGCAAAAGGTGAAGTTGACCTACGAGTTGGAAATGGAGCAAAGGTTGATGCTTTAGCCGTAGGAACTTATGTATTGACTTTACCTAGTGTTTTAATAATTCAGTTAGAGAACTGTTATTATGTACCTGCAATTAGCCGGAATATTATTTTCGTTTCTTGTTTAGACAAGTTTGGTTTTTCATTTATAATAAAGAACAATTGTTGCTCCATTTATTTGAATGATATATTCTATGCTACTGCACAAATGAACAATGGATTATATGTCCTTGATCTTGAAATTCCTATTTATAACATTAATACTAAAAGGATGAAACCTAATGAGTTAAATCCAACTTACCTTTGGCATTATCGATTAGGCCACATAAATGAGAAACGCATTTCCAAACTCCATAAAGATTGACTCTTGGACTCTTTTGATTATGAATCATATGAGATATGCAGATCTTTTTTAATTGGAAAGATGACAAAGTCTCCATTCACAAGAAAGGGTGAAAGAGCTAATGATCTTTTGGCCCTCATACATACTGATGTATGTGGACCATTGAACATACCAGCCAGAGGAGGTTTTTAGTATCATCACATTTACTGATGATTTCAGTAGATATGGTTATGTGTATTTAATGAAACACAAATTAGAGTCCTTTAAAAAGTTCAAGGAATTCACGAATGAAGTACAAAACCAAATAGGTAAGAATATTAAAACTTTTTGATCAGATCGAGGTGGTTAATATTTAAGCCTAGAGTTTGATGACCATCTAAAAGAGTGTGGGACTCTATCCCAACTTACTCCTTCTGGAACACCTCAATGGAACAGTGTATCTGAGAGAAGAAATCTAACCTTGCTAGACATGGTCCGATCCATGATGAGTCACGTTGATCTTCCAAACTCCTTTTGGGGACATGCGCTATTGACAGCGGCTTACACACTTAACCGTGTTCCATCCAAAAAGGTTGAGAATACACCATATGAGATATGGAGTGGCAAGAAACCACATATGTCTTACATGAAGATTTGGGGTTGCGAAGTTTATGTGAAACGACAAATTTCAACTATGCTTGAGCCCAAATCTGAAAAATGCTTATTTATGGGGTATCCTAAAGAAACAATAGGGTATTACTTCTACAAACCTTCTAAGGGCAAAGTGTTTGTCGCTCGAACTGGAGTTTTCCTAGAAAAGGATTTTATTTCCAAAGGAATTAGTGGGAGGCAAGTAGAGCTTGAAGAAATTCAAGAATCACAAAGCATTGATACACCTATGGAGGAATTAGAGCAGGAAACACAAGTAGTTGTGGAAGAGCAACCTGCTCAAGTAGAACAAGACCAACGTAGGTCAAGCAGGATACATCACCTACCTGAGAGATATGGATATCTCATAACTGATCAAGGTGATGTATTACTCATGGATCAAGATGAGCTTGTGACCTACCAAGAGGCCATAACTGGTCCCGAGTCTGAGAAGTGGCTAGAAGCCATGAAATCTGAAATAGATTCCATGTACACAACCCAGGTTTGGACCTTGGTAGAGCCTCCTGTAGGAGTTAACCCTATAGGATGCAAGTGGGTCTTCAAAACTAAGATTGACATGGATGGTAAGGTACATACCTATAAGGCGAGACTGGTTGCAAAAGGATATAAACAAAATTCATGGGGTTGACTATGATGAAACCTTTTCACCAGTTGCAATGCTTAAGTCTGTTCGGATTTTACTTGCAATCCCTGCATATCATGATTATGAAATATGGCAGATGGATGTCAAAACTGTTTTCCTTAATGGGAATCTTCTTGAGGATGTGTACATGACACATCCTGAAGGATTTGACATACCAGAAGAAGCCCGAAATATATGTAAGTTACAAAGATCAATTTATGGATTGAAGCAAGCTTCGAGAAGCTGGAATCTTCGTTTTGATGAAACGGTAAAATAATATGGATTCATCAAGAATGAAAATGAGCCTTGTGTCTACAAGAAGGTTAGTGGGAGCATGATCGTCTTCCTGGTATTATATGTAGATGACATATTACTCATTCGAAACGATGTCCCTACCCTGCAACAAGTAAAGTGTTGGTTGGGGAAATGCTTTTCTATGTAGGACCTAGGTGAAGTAACCTATATATTAGGAGTCAGGATCTATAGAGATAGATCACAAAAACTGCTTGGCCTAAGTCAGGGTACATACGTAGACAAAGTGCTGAGACGCTTCAATATGCATGATTCCAAGAAAGGGTTCATACCTATGCAACATGGTATGTGTCTATCAAAAACACAACCCCCTTCAACTAAGGAAGAAAGGGATCGCATGAATAAGATTCCATATGCATATGTAATAGGATCTATATGTATGCCATGTTATGTACTCGACCAGATGTCTCGTATGCTTTAAGTACAACAAGTAGGTACCAATCTGATCCCAGTGATGCTCATTGGGTAGCTATCAAGAATATCCTTAAGTATTTGAGAAGGAATAAAGACTCATTCTTGATATATTGAGGTCACGAAGAGCTTGCTGTAATTGGAAGGAATTAAGTGTTTGAGGTTGTAGCCCAAACATCTCTTGGTTCACAAGGTGGCGCAAGAAGGAGCATAAAGAAGTAGTGTATTTGGCTCAAAGGTAACTGGTATATCCTGTGGGGTGAAAGGAGGTAGAATATGAGTGTATCTCAGAGATGAATGCAACAAAGTGACCGCAGTCATAAAATTAGATTTTTGGTGATAAGTGACTGAAATACGTATTATTTGAAACCGGAAGGTGAAAGTGTATTGGAATCCATAAGAGAAATGAGATTTCTACCATAGAGGGAAACAACTCTAACCGCTACGTGGACCAGCAGGCCGCCGCTATAGAGTATTTAGCCAAAAAAGGAAGGAATCAAATGTTTAAGGTTGTAGCCCAAACAACTATAGGTAGAAAGGTTGACTACATTAGGTGTCCTAAAAGGATGTATATAGATATCGAAAGAAAGTGTATTTCGATGTCAAAGGAATAATATGTCACTGGGTGAACGACTTATGATCAAAGGTATATAATGGACCTGAAAGATATGAATGGTGCCCTAAGGCGGAAGAGGAATAATTAAAAGTATGCTCACCAAGGATTCGCATCCTCGTGCCTATGTATTCTCATTATGCAATGAGAAAGTCAGAGCAATCGTATTTCAGAACCACGAGAGAGAGAGAGAGAGAGAGAGAGAGAGAGAGAGAGAGATTTGTCTAAGCAACGGGGACTCACAAGACAAACACCACCTCAAGGCATGATTGTGGTACTGGATGGTCTATCACTTGCTGGGGAAACAAATAGTTCGAGATTAAATAAGAATAGTATCTTGGATCCAAGAAGGAAATTGACTCTTAATCAAAGAGCAAGGTAGGGATTTACCAATACGTGGACCAACAGGCCTCCACTATAAGGTAAATCTAAAAAGAAAGACTGAATTAAGTGTTTGAGGTTGTAGCCCAAACAACTCTCGACTGAAGATATGGTTTGTCGTTAAAACATCCCAAAAGGGTAGACAAGGAGTCCAAGGAGAAATATGATTGATCTAAAAAAGATGAATGAAGAATGATTGATTGATGAATAGATGAGGTAGATTGATAAATAAGATAGAAATAGATAAGATAGCTCGCGAAGAAACTGGGTTCTCCTGCCTACGTATTCTCGTCGTGCAATGAGAAAATCAGAGCTTTCGTAGTTCAGCCCTCTAGGACTGAAAGAATAAGATTAAGGAGGCAAAAGAATATGATTGAATTATTGAATGAAAGAATAGAATAGACTTGATAATTATAGAACAAGAGTCACACTAAAGTCTACGAGTAAAGGTGGATACGATAAGCAACGAGTCAAACGTCTCACACCCAAAGATATCCAGAATGAGTGTAGGAAAGCTCCAGTCGCATTCCTTCTTTTCTACTTAAGGCTCGTGGCATATAACTCTCGTCTTAACTTTCAAGTGGAAAGATAAGAATCTTTGTAGTTGTTTCTTGTGTTGATGATGAAGATCTTATCAATCGTTCGATTCGAATTGCACTAAAGTTTATGAATAGAGGTGAATATGATGAGCGTTGGGTCATACTTCCCATACCCAAAGATATTCAGAATGGGGGTAGGAATACTCCAGTCTCACTCCTTCTATATTTTTGAAGGCTCGTATCGTACAACTCGATTCATGATTGATAAGTTGTTGATGTAGTCCTTGCTTGTTGTATTGCTTTGTGAAGAGAGGGAGACTTGTCAATCGTATGATTAGAATTGTGCTAAAGTCTATTAATAGAGGTGAATACGATGAGCGATGAGTCATACATCTCATACCCAAAGATACTCAGAATGGGGGTAGGAATACTCCAGTCTCATTCCTTCTTTATTACTTAAGGCTCATGCCACACGCTTCTAACCTTGACTTGACAAGCTTTTGAAGATTCCACCTTTGATTGCTTGAATAATCCGCTGCTTGGTGTGACTGAGGATGCCTTGATTGAAGATCTTGATTTGAGGCCTTGAGCTCCACAACTTAGAAGAAAAGTGTTATTAAGTGACCAAGGATCTTTTGGTCACTCAATTTAGACTGTAGGATTATACAAGTTCAAAGGATTTAGTTAATCAAAATTGCTTTTGATCAATTTAATCATGAGTTTTATTCTGGTTTAGGGAATTAGATTAATCCTAATCTAGAACTTAGTAATTGTTAGAAACTATCCTAAGTGTAAGACCCCAAATTTGACCCTAAGATCCCTCATGTAATTTCATCATAAGCATTAGCATTGGGATCATACCTTGGCATCCTCCTTACCACTATTTCATTGGGTTTGTTTGGGAGAGATCACCAAGCACTTTGTGATTATATCATACTTGTATTTTACCATTTTCACTAACCAAAATACCAAAAATATGTCTTTGCATTTGTCTAACTCTTTTGTAGGAAGGGCATGATTCCATTGATTCATCAAGTTCACATCTAGGGTTTGAGACCCTCATGACAAAGAGCACAACCAAGAATTGATTCAAGAATGGTTATGAACTTAACATATGAGTCCCAATGTCCTCTACATATTATATTGATCAAGTTTTCTTCAAGAGTTTGAGGGTGATTTGCCTTGGAAACCCTAGTTTGACTGGGTATCTTGAGTAACTTCTCCAATAAGCTATCTCACCAATTGATCAAATTTCTCAATGGGCACTTCAAAATTCATAATCTTATGCATATATGATCTACCATGAGCCAAGAAAGTCAAGAGAATTGCAAGTTAGCAAGTTGGTTGATGGTGGTTGGCCAGATGGATTCATCTGATCAAAACTGGGTCTCCCTAGACCCTATCTCCTACAATTTTCACTATATTAAAATGATTCCAAGAGCACACTTACTCTAAATGACATTCCAAACAACTTTCATGTTTAGACCTAGAGCTAGTTTTGCTTGGAAAATCATTTTCTATGTTGAAACATTATAGGTCATTTTGTCTAAACCCTAATTTGAAAGTCAACTTCCCAAGGTCATAACTTGCTCAATTTTTATGAGATGAAATATTTCCAAGTTGCATAATCAAATTCAATGTGTCTACTTCAACTTTTATGTTTGTAGTGGTAGCTAATTCAACATTTTTGAGCATTTGATATGAGGTTACATTATAGGTCACTTTTGACCTATACCATTGATTAAGTGATTTTTCCAAACTTCAAAAATGCATAACTCTATCATTTCAAATCCAAATGACATGAAATTGGTGACCATTTTGAAGTTATTTTAGATATCTACAACTTTAATGAAGACACATTTCTCATTTGAATCTCATATAAAAAGTTAAGTAAGATGGAATATTGAGACATATGGCTTGACACTTAGAAAACATTTGACATGTCAAAAATTTCCAAACTTCCACCTCAAATTTCTCCAAGTTCCAAGCTCCAAATGAAAAAGTGTTGAACATGAAAGTTGTTCCTCTTGATCTCACCTTTCCAAAGAGCTAAAATTCATTCATTTTTTACAATAAATGCATAGGCTACGCATGGCTTAAACAGGGTGACATCACTTGGCAAGGATCAAACTGCAAACATCAATGCACACTTGCCTTGCAATCCAAGCTTACTTCAGACCATCCAATACTCATTTTTGGACCTCAAGCAATGATTTCATGGGCCTGTGCACGCCCATGCACCCTTACATCACCATTTGCCAAAATTTGAAAGTGATTTGAAGTGTGCAATTATCAACTGTTTTGGCTATAAATAGAGCTTGAATTGCTCAGAAATGAACACACATTGGCGCCAGCTTTGATCCCTCATCTTAAACCCTCACTTTGCAAAGGATAAGCCTGAGAAATTCTTTTGAATTTGAGGTTGAATTTCCACTGTTTTGAAATTTAAATCTCCAGGAATCCATAGCCTTTCAAGCATCTAATCCTTCTCCTGCAAGCAAGTGGAGTGAGTTCAAGCACAAGCAAGATCAAGATCAGTTGAATCCAGACCTCCATTGAAGGTATTTTCCAGAAATTTTGAACTCTTCGTTTCTCTTAAGTTCTTGCTCAATTCTATTGATTCTTTGGTTGTCTGAAGTCCTATCAATGTAGGCAAGAAAATTGAGTTGCTTTGAGGCCAAATCGAAGCAACTCAGTTCATGTACCTCAAATTTCAACTCCATGTATCTCTCAATATACTTGGAGTTAGAGTGAATTGAGGCCATATTCGAGCTCAGTTCCATTTTTACTTTAAAATCATGTCCTTGTTTTTCATTTTGGTGATGGTTGATGGTGGACCAGTCCGGTGAGGTCCACCGGAGAAGATGACCGGAGCTCTGGCTCCGGCGATGCGTTGGCAAGGCTCTGAACCACATGACCATTCTTTATGTTTTAATCCTGAGCGTTCTTTTTAATTACCACATGTGCAGCGCAGTTGACTAATGACCACATGGAACACACGCTAGGGACCATCTTATCTGCCACCTCAATTAATGAGGGAGATCAGATGGTCCACATATTTTTGATTTTCTGAATTTTCATTTTATTTGCTTTATTTTCAATAATTCATATTAAATTCAATATTGATCCAAAAAATATGGGAGTTTCACCAAAAAAAATCAAATATTTTTCTCTTCCATATTCTGAATTAAAATTATTTTTTGGATCATTATTAATATTTTTCATGAATTAATTGATTTTGCATTTGTTTTTAATTGTTTAAAAATATTTTTAAATGTCCAAAAAATTATGAAATTTTTTCTCTAAGGTCCTTTGACCTTGTTTGACCTATGATAAATCTCATGGCCATTTCTTTGGTGTTTTGATGAGATTTTAGGAATTGGACAAACCATATTTAATTTAAATGCACTATTTTAATATTTTTAATTTGAATAAATGCCAAATAAATTTGTTGACCAATTGTGATGACTTTGTTTATGTTTGACTCTTGTTGTTGGGCATTGGTCAAGGTTGATTTGACTTTGTCAAATTAATATCATTGGATTTAGGGGATTGATGGAATGTATATTCCATCTCCCAAAATGAATGAATGATATTAATTTGGTAAAAGTCATCCTTTGACCAATTTGTGATCTCATTCCTTCCCCTCCCACTTCATCTCATTCCTCTTCTTAATTCATTCATTCCATTTGGCCTATGACATCTCAAAGTCCTAATGCTAGTTGATTGAAAAATTGACATGAGTATGGATGAGATTAGGCCCCACCTTTTGTATATTTTTTGTGTGTGGTATGTTTCATGAGCATAGTCCATTATACTATGTCTCTAACATGCATTAACACCAAAATTCTATTGCCCGACCTCAAATAGTTATGACTTCTACATAAGTCCAATTACGATTGCTTAACATAGCGCTAAATTTGTGACATAAAAGGCATAAGCATTCTAGTTAGTGAGATTGTAAGTCTCCCCTCTTTCGTGGTATTGTGTGGAAACTTGGCCTTATTTCCTTCCTTTGGAAGATGTTTTGGTTCAAGGATCCATGCTTGTGATAAGTGGGTTGAGTGTTCTCCAAAAAATGTCTTGAAATGAAAAGCAAAAGCAAAACAATATTAACTTTTAACCTACTAACTACTAACTTTTAATTTCAAGCTTTTACTTTGATGCAATTTACTTTTAGCACTCTATTTCATTTGCCATTATTCATATCATTCTAATTCTTTATGTTAATGCAATTTTCACTTTGTCCACTTGGACCATATTGTGTGATATATTTTGTTTGTGTATACTTTGCCTGTTTGTGTGGTCTTTGACCATTAATGTACATAATAATAACAAAAAACCCTAAAAAACTTTTGAATGGACTGTTGGCTTGACCTTGGACAAATGGACTTAGAATCTAGGAAACCTTCCTATGCTAATGGACTTGGCCAATGTCAATTTGCTGAAGAATCAAGTGCTTGCAATTTGAACTTCATCTGATACATCTTTGAAGACCTCTCTAAGTTCATCTGCAACATGATCATTATGAAGCTGTTATTTTGAACATGTGACTTGTGGAATTCATCTGTCACATGGGCTATTTTAAAAAGATCATGGAATGGATAAGCTTGGATGTTGCCATCTTTATTTGATGCCTTATTCTTCAAGATAATTTAATTATGCATTTATGTATTGCTTGATTCAAAAAGTCCAAGGGAATTCTGGGTTTCTATTGACATACTTGTCTATTGGATTCCTACCCATTTGGTCAGATCTTTTCAACTCTAAACTTTTAATTCTTTTGCATATGATAGTCTCTTCATCTTCTCCCCACTTATTTAATTTCAAAATCTCTCCCTCCATTTTTCAAAATCTTCTTTGTGTGAACTACTTTTGTTCTAAACTTTGACCACTTTTGCAAAAAGATAGAAACTTTGGCCTTATGCCATTGCATTTTCAAACTTCTTTTCTTAAATCAAACTTGTAAATAAACTTAACTATATTTTACTTAAACTTTCAAAAAAGCCAAAAAGAACTAACTCATTCAAACCATTTTAGGCCTTTGTGCCTTTCAAACTTAAATTTTGTTAAAAACAATGCACCCATTTTGAAATTTGTATCACGAACTACGAGGTTTTGATCCCTCATTTTTATGTTGGTACGTAGGCATGAGATCGAAGGTCTTGTCAAACACAAAAATATAATTAATGAATTCTTTTCTCATCCCCCCATTTTATTTGTTTGTAAACATCACTTTGTACAAAATACATATGCACACAAAAGGGGCTCCCTAGGAGTACCTAGGACACTTTGGGTGCTAACACCTTCCCTCTGTGTAACCAACCCCATTACCTGTGATCTCTGACTTTTATTAGTTTTTATTTGAAAACTTCTTACATTTTGGGTTTTGTTCGTACTTTTTCCCTTTTCCCTTTGAAACAATAAAAGCGCGGTGGCGACTCTTGTTAATTGATCTCTAGCTTGTCAATAGCTTGATGATCATGAATTTCCCGCTACACTAAGGGATCATGCATTGTTTGATTAAAGTTGATTGAAAATTCTAAGTTAAAAGCCCTAAGGGAGCATGTACACATTAGTCAAAATCTTGATTAAAAATCATATGTATAAGTCCTAAGGGAATCTACAATTGTTAGGAAATGATTCAATCCTAATGTCAAATTCTAGTCCTAATGGGATCATGTCATAAAGTGGATAAAATGCCTAAAATTTTCTCTAAATGGCAAAATTATCATTTACAAAAATGTCCAAATATCATCACAAATCACATTCTAACTATGGCCTAAAAATTGCTCAAATCCTAAAGGTTGATTTTAACCTAATGTGGAAATTGCACTATATCCTAAATTTAATCAAAAAATCTAACTATTTCTAATTAAACCTAATTAAAACCTAATTAAAATCATATTGACCTAATATTCTAAAAAATCAAGATTTAATTTCCTAATACCAAAATTAACCTAATTAACCTAACATTAATCTAGTTAAGCTAATTGCAAAAATTAAAAAAATCAATTAAAAAATAAAATAAAATTGAATTTGGTTGGGGGTGTGGATCATGAGAGGGGGTGAGAAGCTGAAATTGTCATGTGGGCTTCAAACCAAGCCCAGATCTGGATTATTGGTCACATGGGGGTGTGTGTCCAAAAACTGAATGGAAAAGCAAAATGGAATGTGGGCTTTCGTTAAGCCCATTATCACATTTACTCAAAGTTCCTAGGGGGTGTACAGGAAATTGGGTGTGTGAAACAGATTTTAGTGGGCCTGGAAGGGGTTAAGCCCACTCAAAAATCAGCCATGGCCAAAAGTGACTTGTGCAAGTCAACACAATTTGAAAACACACGTGCGTGTCATTCCTCTCACTCACATACATTCAACTCACTGTCGACTGCTGTATACCACCGCGCCGGCGGCTGCCGCCAGCGATGGTGGTGACTTAAACTAAAATTGAACCCACCATCAGACGTGCAAGGCTGCGCTAGAGATGGATTTGGGAGTGGTTTTGGGAAATGGTTGTTGTGTAAGCCAAATCGAGGGATTTCTTGGAAGAACCCTACGTCATTAAACTCAAATTAAATGGAATATGAAGTGAATTGGCATCTACCACCATGGGGCTTGAACTCCTATCCCTAGATTCTACGCTCTGGTGACTTGAAACGTGAAAAAGATGAGATTGGAGATTGACTTACCGGAGAAGGAGGCCGTAAAATTTGACAGGTGTGTTTTTTGTTTCACGATTCATCCTCTTCTCTTCTTCCTTTCTCCTTCTTCTTCTTGTTCTTTCTTATGGAAATTAGGAACAATAAACCGTGAGTGAGGAGTTCTAGCTCAAACAATTTGAAGCTTTAATGGCTTAGGAGAAACGACAGCTCTGAGTGAGTGGTGAGGGAGAGATTGTTGCAGAGTGAGAGTGAGTTTGTAGGTAATGTAAAAGTGATTGAATTATGGTGATGATACTGTTTAAATAGGAGTGAGGTTTGGAGTTTGGTTAGGCTTGGAATTAGGTTTGGACTCTGTTGGAGGAGGCTTGGAGTTAGTTGGCATTGGCTCACTGAGTTGGTAGTTAACTCAGTTGGTTAATCTTGACTCAGTTCGTTAGGAATAGTTATGTTAGTTGGTGAATGATTGAGTTTTTTTTATGTTGACTGGATAATGCAGGTTGAATTTAAGTGGATTTGTTTTAGTGGCTGGAGTCATGACCTGCTGAACAGGTTTACCTTTTAATGCCAACTTGGTTGGTGAATTGAATTATTGTGAATGAGTTTGGGTGATGTTATGTGGGTTGGAATATAGGTCAAAACATGTTGCTATATGCTTATGCTTCTACTGTATTAGACTGTTGGTGTAAGACATTAGTGTTAACTTGAACTGAATTTGGAGCTAGATTTGCAAATGAGTTTGAAGTTGAATTTAGAATGGACTTGTTGTACTATGAGTTATCCAACACTCTGACTTAATTTGCCTTGCAGTCATAGCTTCAATGTGTTAAACCGGGTCAGTCTGGAATCCATTCTTGAATTGATCATGCTTTGCCTTATTTTCTATGCAATGATACAACCCTGTTAACTAAACTGGATGATGGATGCAATGAATTATCTACTGCAAGACTTCCTTGCTTGGCTTGGTCATTGATGTTGGATTGCAGGATGTTATTGGCTCAGGTTTTGCATCAAGATGCTACTCTGCTTTATTTTGGTCTGCTAAGTCCTGCTACATACTACAGAACCTAACATTCCCATTCTTGCTAACTCTACCATGAATGTATGAATGTTGTTGTTATGTGTTGGTGCTTTAAAAGGTTGCAGGTCCGCTCATGAGCTTTGTTGCCATTGCTTTGCATTAATTTCTTGATATGCTATGGTGATAGCCCTTTGTGGCTTGTGCATGCTGTTGTTTGATGTTGAATGCGGGTCAGATGCAAAAATTTGGCCATGTTTGGCCATCTTGGTTTTTTTATTGTAACATGAATATCGTGGCCTTATGGCTGATGCATCACAGGATTGTCTTTCAGCTTAGTAATGGAGTTTGCATTAGGACCTGTTTGCTCATGCTCATGGCAGATTCTGGCTTGGACATTGACAACCAGCTTGTGGCTTCAGTTTTATCGTATGCCAACACTTCATGTCTTGGCATTGATGATGTTTCCTATTGGTTATGACCTTGGTTGGTAAAGTTGTTCTCTAGGTAAGCTCGTGGATTGAATGAATTATGAATGGACCAGGTTAACATGTTGCCAATTTAACTGTGGTGTGGTATTTATGTAGTTTTGTCGTGCAATGTTTAGCTGCACCGATGTTACTGTTTGGATAATAGTAAGTAGGAGATTGTTGTGGCATGGAGCTGGCATGATGACATTGTAGGTCAGTGGTGTGTTGCTGCAGGATCACCCAGTATGCATGTAATTTTGTTTTCTATTGATCCATATAAAGCTAATGTTGCAGGACTGCCTTGTTTGGCTTGAATCTGAAATAGGTTTGTAGTATACTGGCATGATGCAGTCCAATTATGGTTTTAGTTTCATGGCAAGTGGTTATGTTGTGCTGCAAAGGAATCTCATTTTAACCATTAGCTCATGTTCTTGGATGATGGAGTATTATGGTGCATCATTCTCCTGTTTCTATTTGAGGTCCATGACAGTGTGCCAATTGGCTTTGCAGGCTGCTGCTACTTTGTGGCAGGATCATGCCTGCTGCAAGAATCTGATGACAAGATGTTATTCTTGTGAGCTCAAGACCAAACTCAAGCATTATCCTTGTTCAAATGTACAATTTAGTGTAGTATCTAATGTGGTTGTGATGCTTGGTTGTAGTAACTGGAAGACCATCTTAGCAATGCAGAACCATGGTTGGCCAAACCAAAAAGACAAGTCAAGACAAGGCACACATGAGGTTAACATGAGACAAGTTACTTGGCAATGAAGATACAAAGTCAAACACATCAAACATGACTCTTGGATGATGAATCAAGGCAAAGTAAGTTAGATTAGGTTTTAGATGGTCAAAAATGGGTGAGTTGACTTTGGTCAAAGTTGACCAAAAATTCAATTGTTGACCAAAGTCAACAATTCGTCAAAGTTCATTCTTTTTTTGTATTTTTCTTGTAAATTGATATTTAATGGATGATTATGGGTGAATTTAGGGTTTTAGGAATTTGGGTTGACTTTGGTCAAAGTTGGCCAAAAAGTCAACTGTTGACCAAAGTCAACATTTGGTCAAAAGTTGCCAAGGCTTGAAATTTCTCATGTAATGATCAATGTGATGGTTTATAAGGGATTGAAAGAAATAAAAATGGTTTCCAAGTTGCTTTCATTGTACAATGGATTTTGTATTTGTATGTGCTTGAATTGTAATGAACATGGTCATGACTTGTAAACTGAACAAGTCAAACCTAATGAAACAAGGATAAGGCTTAACTATGAATCAAAGGACAAATACCTCTTGGATTATGACACCAATGGGATTTGGTAGTTTGGGGAGACAAAACCATCCATGGACTAGACAACCAAGCATTGGCTAAGATGGATTGGGTTTAAGACTAATGACCAGGTGACAATGAGCCAAGAGTCGACTTTATGCTAGAGGTGATCAGATGGGATGACAAAAGAGGGGGCAAGGTATAGAAGCCATGGGACTTGAGCCAAGACAAATATCAAGGTGGTATCAACCAGTCAGTAGGTGAAAGGTGGATGGAATTAGGGTTTTGGATGTCACCAAATGGAAAGTCAAGCCACATAGTCTATCAAGACCAATCTCTCCTTGATTAGGGTTTCCATGAGGCCTACCCCTAAAGCAAGTCCTTTGAACAAAACCATATGCTTCAACAACAAGTATTTCAATGTATGAGCCTTCATTAGGGTTTTGATGGCCAGGACAAGATTCTGAGAAGCTCCAAAGGATCCCCTCATCTATCTTGTTGAATCCATACCTCTACCACTAAACAATTAGGGTTTAACACCCCCTATGCTTTATGAGATGGTCATACCATGCTTTTGACACTTGATCTCCATACAAACCCTAGCTTCACAAGTCAAAAGTTTTGAATCCATGGTGATCCACTAATGGAGGAATGATGCATATGAATGAATTATGAATGTATGCAAATGATCCCCAAGTCAAATGGCTGGATGGAAAACTAGGGAAAAATGAGGGTAAATTTTGGGGTACAATAGATATGTGGATTAATATTTGATAAATGGACTATCATTTGGATATGGTTATATGGATATTGAAAATGAAACATTGGAATTGGATACCAATGGATAATTTGTTTAGGTTAGATGTGGATATTGAATGATTTGGATATGGGTTAATTGGGTTAAAAAGGAGAATTGCATCGGTTTTTGGATTTGCACATGGGCTACAAAATGGGCTTAGGAGTATTGGGCCTTGTTGAGTACTGAATTTTTATGCTGAGTTTTATTCTATTAAAAGATATGGATAAATGGTTTTTGGACAAATGGCCTTGGTTTGGGTTTAAATCACAGGCCTAAGCAATAATGTAGTATCATGGGTCAGCTTTTAAATTGCCCACATCCTATTATTGAAAACAAAAAGGCAAAATCTAACAATAAAAATGTAATTCTATGATTAATTCGGAATTAAAAGATTAACGATTTCTAAAATTAGTTTGTTGAAAAAATGATGAAATGACATTTAAAATCAATCTAGATTTCGAAGGTCAACTGGACAAAAACAATTTGAATCTTCGGGATTAATTTGAAATTAAGATCGAATTTGAAATCAAAGCAAATTCGAAAAGAAGATCAAAACATAATGATGAATGTAATAACAACATGCAATGGATTAACGAATTCAGGAAATAGAAAGGCGCTTGATGAATGCATCAATGAACTATGCACTAGTGAGTAAAAAAGCCTGTAACCAAGAACGGATGACTGGTTTTAAATGAATATGGATCCAAGAACGAATTGAGGTAGAAAAAACTATATGGACACCTGGTTAACAAGATACATGGCAACCCTGATGATCAAGGCATGATCATGCTTGATCAAATGCCTCAAAATCAAGCAACTTACCATTCAGGTGAAATTGTTCACCACTGTAATAAACCAAAGGATTAGGGTTTGATTTATTGATCCACCTCAAATCACCGATGAATCCTATTATCCACCAGGTGTAAGCACAAAGCCAAGAATCCAAGCCACCTGTCTCCTTGCGTTGAACCATGCTTATGCAAATGAAATGAATGCTTATGATGATATGCAAATGTCTAGGATTAGTGACCTAGATGATCATTACGAAGGGTAGGGTGAATTTTGGGGTATGACAGTTTCCCCTATTTAATCTTCTCGGACCTGAATGTACGGATAGCAATGGCGTCCGGACAATCAAGGTTGGAGGGGATTAAATACTAGAATATCGAGAAATTTGCCCACCAGGAACAAATGTAATGTAATGTGAAGATAGGTCACAAGGAGGTCTCTTCACTGGGAAACCGGATGAGCAAGCTAGTCTTTGTGCAGGGCAGCTGCTGGGAATTGAATTGTTATTTGGTAAATGGATAGCTATGGATAGTTAGATATGCATGACGTATGCAATATGCTAATGCAATATGGGATCTTTTTTTCCGATTTATCTCTACTAACAAGTTTTAGCGGGTACTGAGAAAGAAGTTATTCCGCTAGGGGATATATTATGAGATATCTTTTTGGAAATGGATTTTTTTCCAGGAAAAACCTGGGATTTAAGGTGATGGATAACTTCGTTGAGGAAGACGGTATAGGAATTAGAAAGTAAATAGTTGGTCGTCAACTCTGAGGTTGGGGACAGAAACATGAGCAACACTGATTGCTGGGGATTGAAACATTTTGACCTCAATACGTGAATGGGGTAAAACTAGACATTCTCAACTTTGCGGTTGGAAACAAATTATGATTAACATCGGCTCTGAGGCTGGAAAAAGGATAGGCATCAACTCTGGGGTTGGGTATAATAGGATGGACATCGACTCTGAGGTCGGGAACAAAAATGGTAGGGGTCAACTCTGAGGTTGGATTTATAGATATCAGCTCTGGGGTCAGGATAAGAAAACGATACAACAACTCGAAAGCTGGGAAAAGGTAGACGTTCAACTTTGAGGCTAGGGGCAAAAAGGTACATCAAATCCAAAGTTGGATAAAGGTAGACGTTCAACTCTGAGGCTGGAGGTAGAAAAGGTACATCAACTCTGAGGTTGGAAAAAGGTAATTGTTCAACTTTGAGGTTGAAAAAAGATAGATATTCAGCTCTGAGGTTGGGGAAAGATAAACATTCAGCTTTGAGGTTGGGGGTAACACGGTACATCCATTCCGAAGTGGGAAAAACGTAGATGCTCAACTCTGAGGCTGGAAAAAGAATGGTAATCGTCAACTCTAAGGTTATAAAAAAGGTAGATAATAAGCTCTGAGTCTAGAAATAAAAGAGATACACCAACTCCAAAGTTGGAAAGCTGTAGTTGCTCAACTCTGAGGCTGGGAGCAAAAAATGGTAAATGTCAACTTCGAAGTTGGAAACAAGCAGATACTCAACTCTGAGGTTGGGAAAATAATGACAAACGCAACTCTGAGGCTGGAAAAGGTGATGGACATCAACTATGAGGTTGGAAGTAAAACGGTAAACAACAACTCTGAGGCTGGAAAATAAGAAAAGTGACAACAACTCTGAGGCTGGAAAATAGGCAACAACTCTGAGGCTGGAAAAGGGGCAACAACTCTGAGGTTTAGGTAAGGAAAGGGCAACGACTCTAAGGTTGGAAAAGGGGAAACAACTCTGAGGATGGGAAAGGGGCAACAACTCTGAGGCTAGAAAAGGGGTAACAACTCTGAGGTTGGAAATAAGAAAGGTCGTCATCAACTCTGGGGTTGGGAATGAGAAACATACAACTATGAGGTAGGATATAAAACTTTGAAGTTGAAAATAAGAGAAATAGAAAACAACTCTGAGGTTGGAAATAAGGAAGTAGAAATAACTCTGAAGTTGGAGAAGGAACTGACACCGACTCTGAGGTCGGGTATAGAATAACCCCTAAACTCTGGGGTTGGAGGTAATAGTATCATCAAGTCTGAAACTGGAAAAATGGTGATTATCTACAATTCTGCGGTTGGAGAAAAGAGCTATCAATACCGACAGGTATTGAAAAAAAAGGTGATAGACACTGACGAGCGAAGGGACATCAATACATGCAAGTATTGAAAAAAAGTGATAGACACTGACGATTAAAGGGATATCAATACAGGAAAGTATTGAAAAAAAAGTGATAGAAACTAACAATTTCTTAATTGGTTTTTCGGATTTGAGAGATAGGGGTAGGAATCATCACAAACATGAGTTGGGTTTAAAAAGGGTTTTGCCAAAGGGGATTGGACTTTGCAAGTGCTTTGCCAAACAAGGTTCAACCTTTGGCAGGCTATGTCAATTGGGTACTTTGTTGTAGGCAAGAAAACCTCAGGGTGTCCCACAGGCACAACGACGAGGATGAAGTTTTCGAAACATGGCTACCCTTCCCGGGACTCACCAAACCTACACTGGGTATATCGAAACAAATCAAAGGGCAAAGTTTTGACAGAGACATCCCTTCTCGTGCAAAAGGCAACGAGGGGGAGACGTGATTTCGTGCACCAAGCAACGAAATAAACTCACGAAAGGAGAGTTATCTCAATGAAATCATCTCCATGAAGGAGGAAAAAGCCTTACGATGGGTAAGCGAAAGGAATGACTTGAAAAATCCTGTCGGGGTTGCCAACCAGGAGTCCTTCAAGGGTCAAACAAAAAAGTCATGTATTTTATTTTGTAATGCCAATGGGGTGGGTTATGGAAAAATGCCAATGGAAATTGGTTGTTGAATAGTGCCAAGAGAGTTTTGGGCTTGCTTCTTTCTTGTTAGAGAGCTTCATGCTATGCTAGATGATATGCATGAATGAGATTATATGAATTATGCATGATAGGTTAATGCAATGATATGAGGATCTACAGATGCCCCAATCTTGGGTACGATGTAATGAATACTGAGAAAAATTTGCTTGGGTTGCAAGGCTTCTGATTTATGGAGTGTGGGTTGCGTCTAACTTAACTTCCCGACATCTGACTTCTTAATATTGCTGGAGGAAGAATCTGACGTGGACCTTCAGATGCCCCAGGATGGATCTGAAAATCTTTCATGGGCATGGAGAGAACCTTCCTTTCTTTGGACCGTCTTACCCCATCCTGTTGGGTATCTACACGGATTGCCCCAATCATAAGTTATAAAGAAACTTCATCATGGATTATCGCAATCTGACCTGCCCCGGTGTCTTGGAACTACATTCCTCGGATTAACCATTTCGGGGAGATTGACTTCTTGTGCTCTTGGGGTGGCCTGCCCCAGTACGAGCCTTGAAGTAACTTTGCCTCTGGTTGGCTGATCTTTGAGGGAATGCCCCTAACTAACTGATCTTTGGAGAGATTGATCGAATCTCAACTTGACTACCTTGGATTGATTGAGTCTTGTAGATATTTCTCGACGTGACTACCTCAGATTGACTGGATCTTGTAGAGATTTCTCAACGTGACTACCTCAGATTGACTGGATCTTGTAGAGATTTCTCAACGTGGCTATCTCAGATCGTCTGGATCTTGAAGTGGTTTGTCTTTTTGCTCAACAAAGTCTTTAGAATTCTGCCTTGGTGTGATCAAGAGAAGTGCCCTGCCCATGTTCAACGGAGTCTCAAGCGTTCTGCACTTGTGATTCAATCAGTTGAAGTAATTTGTCTTTGCTTAACAAAGTCTTTTAGGCATTCTCCTCTTCTGGTGGAATAATCAAGATTTCTAATTCATGTTCATTATGGCAGTTTCTCTTGATGTCAAGTGCTTACTCATGAGTAACATATGTTCATTTTAGAAACAATAATGGCAATGTTATGTCCATGCTAGTTTTGAAATCCAATCTTGTTCACTGGAATTAAGACATACAATGAATGAATCACTAAGTGGGAATGTTATATCAATATTAACACGAATGATGAACAAATCATTAAGGAGCCAGTTTTAACACGATCGCACTGACTGTAGCATGCTTTCGAAATAAACCCTGCTTCAATTAGGTCTTTTAAGGGTTGTAACATGGCATAGTTCGTGGTTTTCGAAAAAAAGGATTTGTGGATTGAAAACTATTCTAACCCACCTGTTCTTCATGATGTTCTACAGTCGTACGTTTAGCTAGTTCGATACAAGCGCTCATTTGCCAAATGGGATTTTGAAGTGAAAATGATAAATGAATCAATGAGGTTTTCTTTTCGGAATGACAGTCATGCACCTTCTGTTTGGTTTGTAGCCACACAAATTTATTCTTGTTTAGGGTTTTCTTTTGATTCCTCTTTCTGCTTCATTTTTTTTATTCCCCTAATTTTACTGGATTGACTCTGAGTTGCAATCCACATGGATGCCCTAATTTTTGCCTAAGTCACTTGTTCACAAGTTTTCGACTTAGCGAGCTTTATTTATTTTGATTTTTTTTACAAAACAAATCGTGTGACATATGTTCGTTTGATTTGAAAGGTTTATGACTGCCTCGTTCCTCTGTTGGTGGGGGACAACCGTTGTGGATTAGTGGTTTCCTACCTCTTGTAAGGGATAAGATATGGTTGATTCTCAAATAGGACACTACTCTTTTGAAGTTTGAACGTATGGTCGAACTAACTGACGACTACACTACCCCGAGTTAAGATTGAGGATTTTATATTCATAAAGAAACTCCCACTCCTTGGCTCAAAGGGGTTAACTAGGGATTATCTTCCTTATACCTCCAGTGTTTGTGATTTGAAACAATGCCTTACATCATCAACAAGGTTTTATTCAAAAGCGTACGTGCAACGACTTCGTGTTTTCAATTTCATCCTCCTCCTCTTAAAACCAAAAATTAGATGTTGACAAAATAAAGTATGAGTGGAAACAAATGGATTTATTCAAAATATGCATATTCATTTCAATGTAATTATTATTCAAAAAACAAACGAGTTTGTTACAAATGACAATCAAGAGAACTACACATGAACATGTTTTAACAAAACTAATGACTGCTGGCATAATCGGCCTTATTTTCATATCCTCATACTAGAACTATTAGGCTGGTAGTAGATAACATGACAATCTTCGAGGAGATCATTCTCAAATTCTTCCCATAGATGCAGACTTTTCAAATCTACCCTAGCTTCCACATGCACTTATCATGGCATTGCAGATGTGCCCTCTTGTGGAGGCATATGAGTGTACACAATATTCAGGCCTTGCGGTGTGAACACAATAACCCTTGAATCAATCAAGTCTTATACCTTGTACTTTAAGCTCTTACAATCTTCGATTGAGTGTCCAGGTGCCCCAGAATGGAATACACACCTGACATTCACATTATAATTTGGCGGGAGAAGTGTTGGAGAAGCCTTAGCTTCCTTTAGCTACACCAACGAGCTATTGAGCAAAAAGGGTAAAAGTCGACCATACGACACAGGAACTGGATCAAACTTCTTTGGAGGCCTTCTTGGTCTCTGTCTACCCTGTTGGGTAAAGTCCCGCTGCTGATTTGGATACTGGTTCCGCCCTGGGTTCCTTTGCCTTGGTCGGAGAACAGGAAATGGCCGCTAATATGGAGCCCTTGGAGGTACGATATATCGATGAAATCCACGAGGCTTCTCCTAAGGTGGAATGGGTTCAGGCATGTTCACTAGAGTGATCACTTCTGGTACAACATTTGGCATAGGGTTTCCTTCCTTCCTCAGCATTGACTGCATGATCTCCATGATCAGACTCATCTGAGTATTCAGCTGGTTGACTTCAACCTTCAATGCTTTTTGTAGTTCTTCCATGGTAATCTGCGACATGCTTCAAGTTCAAGACAAATGTCGGGCAATCAGCTTGGTTGTAGTGGTTTGTCTGACAAAAGGCCAAGTGATAGTGATATCACTGGTTTTGTCTTCATGAAATGCAAGATGATATGTGAACGATGCATGAGTATTATATTTGCTTGTATCATTTATGATGCATGAATGAGTGAATGAACGATACACAAGCATGGCTTCATAAGTTGCAAATTATGCAAGATCATAGGTTCAAGATACGTATGGAGGATACCACTAATTACTTTCCATATTAGGGATCTCACCGGTTGTGATCTAGGTTTACAGATAGAAACCCCAAAGTCATTGATACATTTGACTGTTTTCCGTTCACGACAAAAGCATGTCTATGACAACTCCATCACATGAGTCTATTCTGGGCGAGATCTCCGTACCGACCCTTGCGAGAAAATTTTCTCGGGGACCCGTACAACACGAACATTGACATTGGGTTCTAGACAAGGGTCTCAAAGTCATGGAATTCCTTGACTATTTGCCGCTTACGACAAAAGCATGTCGGTCGACAAATCCATCAATAAAGTCTACTTTGAGTGAGATCTGCGTACCGACCCTTGCGAGAAAAGCTTCTCGAGATCCGTACTACGTGACTATCAATCTTAATTGGCCAAAGGTTCAATGTTATATAAAGGTCCTTAGAGTTATGGATCTAAGTGAAAACATTGATCGCTTACACCAAAATCTTGACGGTCGTCAACATCCTCAAAAGAATCTACTCTAAGTGAGGTTCTCGTATCGACCCTTACGAGAAAAACTTCTCGATGGCCCATACTACTCAATCTCTCCTATCTTAAGTTTGTACTCTAGACTCGGGTAGAGAGTCTTTCCCATAAGGCTTCTTGCAATCAAAGTAGTATCCGTCAATACCATAGAACCATGGAACCATGTATTAGATATTACAAAATTTAAAGCGAATGACGATAAATAAGGAAAGCAATCAAAAGGATAAATACCCACACACACAAGGAAGCACCCTAGATTAGGCTTGACTTGCTTAGGGAGAGAGTCCCCATCAGAGTCGTCAGTTGTCGCTACACGAAAAATACAGAGTTGCCATCAATTTTTATTTATTCCAAAGGAAAGGGAAAATATCAAGAAAACCCCAAAGAATGGTCGTCTTAACCACGAACAGGTTCGGAAGTCAGTTATGCAAGGGGAAGGTATTAACACCCCTCACATCCATGGTACTCCATGGCAACCATCTAGAATGCTTATGCTTGAGAAGGTGTCGTTATCAAAATGTTTACTTGCTACAGGTTTGCGGAGTGTAGGTGGATTTTAAATTAGTGTGCTCGCCAAGGATTTAGGTTCTCGTGCCTATGTATGCTCACTTGTTGAAGTGAGAAATCAGAGTCCCGTAGTTCGTGGTACAAAATGTTGTTGTTTTTGTTGATTTTATACCTTGAAAAAGGGTTTTCAATGTGATGCCCTAAGGTTCAAACAAAAGGTTTGATGAGTTGATGTTGTATTTAGGTTTTGAAGAAAGTATGTTCTTGATTTCGAATTGTACTAAAGACTATGGATAAAGGTGAATACCTCGAACTACCAAGTCAAACGTCTTGTGTTCAAAGCATTCAGAACGAGTGTAGGAAAGCTCCATTCTCATCCATTCTTTACCACTTAAGGCTCGTAGCATTCAATCATAGTCGTATTTTATTATATTTTTGATTTTGATTTGATAAAATACCGATTGACGTTGGATCAAGGGTTTGTTTATTGATTATGAACTAGTGATAGCTCCTAATGTCTAATGGACATCTAACAAGCAATAAGAAAGAAGTGAGTAGAAGCGTACATCCAAAAAGGGATAGGGATACATGAAAAATACAAGAGAGCGCAGGAAATAAAATGTCAATTAAATGGAAATTAATTCTAAGGCTGAAAATCTCTCTAAACATGAATTAAGATCAGAATTAACCCGATGGGAAATAACAGTTAATAATGAATATGCAACAACCTAGGTTAATTGATCAATTAAAAAATCTATACAAGTCCTAAAACTATAGAAGCATGCAAGATTAGAGTATTTCTAAACCCTAGGGGTAAAATAGTCATTTCACAATTATGGTTTATGGAATTAAATTTCTAATCATGAAATCCTAATTAAAATCAATAGTAAATTCTAAATTATTCTAATTATTCTAAATCCTTAACATGTCTAATTAGTTTTAAAATTCTAAATCTAATCTAAAACCTAATTAATTTCTAATCAAAATTAATCCCTAATCAAAAATATTTCTAGCAATTTCTGAAGATCTATTAACCTAATTAAATTATCTCTAAAAATTCTAATCACCTAATTAACTCCTAATCCTCTAATTAATTCTAATATCTAACTAATATTCTAAAAGAACTCTATTATCCTAATTAAACCAAAATCTAATAACTTCTAATTTTTTAAACAAATCTAATTAACCTAAAAACTAATTAAAACTAAAAACATAATAAGCCTAACCTAATTCTAAAAGTTAAAACAAAAAGGATAAACTACCCAAAAATGAGAATGGGCCTAGATTGATGGAAAGGGGGGTGCAAGCAACATTTTCAGCAGGGCCCAAACAAGGCCCAAATGGCCTTGCTGTTATGAGAAAAGGGGGCGCAAGCCCTACGTAGGGGGTGTAATGGATCGAAGGGTGTATGAACACGTGATCAAGACGTTTGGGCCAAAGGCTCAAATCTTCCACAGGGACAACTCCAAGATCCGGGTTCTCAATGTTAGGAGAAAGAAAATTTTACTCTGTACCCCTACAATTGTACCCATACCCCTACATTTAATTTTTTTTGACCAAAATGCCCTCATATAAATAGGGTATATTTTCCATTTCAAATTTTTTTTACCATTTTCGCTGAAGACTTCCGGAGAAGAGAAAAATTTGGTTTTTTTGCATTGTAAACCGGAACACTCAGAGTAAGTCTTCCGGTTCATTAATTGTATACCGGAACACTTCTCTAAAGAGTTCCGGTTTGTTGCCTTTAAGGGGCACTGAACCGGAAGTCTTTTAGAAAGTCTTCCGGTTTGTATAGTTGTATACCGAAAGTCTTTCTTAAAGACTTCCGGTTTGGGTGATGTATACCGAAACTCTTTAAGAAAGTGTTCCGGAAGACTTTTTTTTTTACTAACCGGAACTCTTCTTTGAAGTGTTCCGGTACGTAATTTTTTTTTTTTAATTTTAATTTTTTTTAAACATTTTTTTTTGCAGTGGTTCGAAGACGAGGTGCAGATGGCCGGATTCCAGTCCGCACGTTAGACCGGGGTGCATCTTCATCTGCAGCTGCAGTTGAGCCGGCTAGATATCCAGGAGGGCCGTACGATACGTCTCTTTTGGTGAAGTACGAGCATCATGTTGCTCGACATATATGGTTCGGTGAGGTAAATAAACAACGTATATTTGAAATTGAATAATATTTGAATATTTTATAATTTGTTTTCTAATATGTGTTTTAATTGTTTTTAGGAAAGAGGTCCAAAGAAAGAGTTGAAGGTTGCCGGATATGGACTGAAGTTGACTTCTAGGGTTCCATTGGCTCTTCCACCACAGATGGAGAGTTGGGTATCTAGATCCGGTTTATCTTCACTGCAGAGAACGAGTCTGAACAAGATAGACACAAATCTTGTCTCTGCATTTGTGGAAAGATGGCATCTAGAGACATCTTCATTTCACATGCCGTTTGGTGAAATGAGCATTACTTTAGATGATGTCGCATGTCTACTTCACTTGCCCATCAGGGGTATCTTCTGGAGTCCTCAGGATGTGACTGAAGAGCTAGCTGTTGAACTTGCTGTTGACTACCTAGGAGTGTCACAGGGTCAGGCACAGTCACATGTTCGTAGCTGTAGGGGGTCGTATTACAAGTTGGAGTGGTTATATGATTTATTCGTACATCATAGAGCTGCTTCCAGCTGGGCATATGCGACTAGAGCATATCTATTGATGTTGGTGGGTTCCACCATATTTGCTGATAAGACCTTTACACTTGTAGAGGCACGATACCTCCTCCTGTTTAGGGACTTGGATGGATGTTCAGGATATAATTGGGGAGCAGCTGCACTAGTTACCCTCTACCGATATCTTGGAGATGCGTCCATGTACAGTTGCAAATAGCTCGGTGGATATCCTACTCTCCTACAGGTATATAATTTAATTATGTTAATTAAGTGTTGGATTCATTTTATAAAATATGTTAACTTAATTTGTTTTATTTATTATGTTTGTATTTTGTAACAGTGTTGGATTCACGAGTACTTTCCAACTGTTGGAAAAAGAGGGGAGAATTGGAAACCTGCTGATAACTGTGGTCTTCCCCGAGCGATGAGATGGTCGTATAGGCAGGGAGTCCTGAAGGTCGATGATTTACGACCTATTTTGGACGAGCTGACACCTGTCGACGTCATATGGCGACCATTCGAGGATCATAGAGCATGGTGTGTATTTGATGAGATATGTCTTTACAGGGGCTGTTTGAAGTGGGGTGAAACAGTTGTCCCATACTTGCCTGATAGATGTTTACGTCAGTTCGGGTATAGGCAGTATGTTCCATCCCCACCTCTGGATTGTATGATGGCGACGGATATTGATGTTGATTGGATCAGTTACCATCAGAGTGTTATCGCTGTGATCGGTTCATCTACCGTGGCCACCACTCCATCTGATGCAGTAGACGGTTATCTAGAGTGGTATTATTGTGTTTCCCATCCACGGTTGGTCCCTCCCCATCGTGACGCTCCTAGAGAGGTACCAGTTCCTGTATATGACGTCGGGCCATCTGATCCTGATTGGGCTCGTGTATCTACATTGATTCATCGCTATCTGAGACAGGTTAATGCCGAAGAGGAAGATCCACAGTTTTCTGATTTATTTGAAGCTTTGCATATTTCTCGTTCACATTGGTTTTATGTATTAAGCTTTGAATATAATAGACATATTAATATAAAATTCATGTTTTGATTACATATTTATGTTTTGAGTACATAATCATGCTAATACAGGTGTAAGTAATTGCCAATGTTGCATACGTCATGCAAATCCTAACATCCAAGTAGTTGCTATATGAGAACGAAATTTCTTCAAATCTAATGTGACCGGTGGCAATGGAAACCCCTCTTTCATGTTAATCTGATAAAGTAAAATAATTAAAAGATTAAGTCATATAACATAAAATATTAACTGAAATAATGTTTGTATTTAGGAATATAAATACGTACCTGAACCCAATGATTGCGGTTAACAAAACCAATGCAATAAATAGAGACATTTGGTGAATGTGAACTTGTCATCGAAAAGAAAGTCATGCACGGATTGCCTAAACAGACAAGTACAACATTATAGCGATTCGCTATCAAGTAACCCATATCTGGTAGACTCATCTATTTTTCAGGTGGCTGTGAACCAAAGGATTCTATCATTAAAAATTCTCTCACTACTGATAACCGATTAGAAAATAACTTGTCATACAGAGTTGATATATCCTTGTCTATTAATTCCAACCCTAACTCTCTACGAACCATTGGCCAACCATCCTCACCATATCCATGCAATGATGCAATGACTCTAAATCCACAATTATCATCTGATTCAACATTAACTACATCTTCAATGTATGACCTAATATGATTAGGAAATTGAAGAATGAATTGTGGTTGCTTCTTTGATAATTTGATCTTCTTCGAAGTCTGTGATGGTTGAGATTGCCTTTGTGAAGATTGAGATTGCCTTTGTGAAGATTGAGATGCCTTATCAACATACTCATGATACGAAGGGTCCCTATAAACATCATAATCTGCTGGTTTTTTCCCTTTCTTCTTCACTCCTCCTTTGGTTTTTATTTTCTCAGGTGGTGGACACAATGTTGTCATTATTGGGTATGCTAGTTCACACACCCTACTCTTTAATGCCCTTTTCCCAATAACATCTAATGACCTAAATCGTCTCCACAACTCATCCATTGCAGAAGTCATATCCACCTCTGATCCATCGTCTTCACCTACTTCTAACTCAACTTCCATAGTTAGTTTCCTCCAATGAACATGAACAACATCAATGGGTATCGGTATACCACCTAGTCTGTATCTTCCTAACTCACAAGCACAAGGTAACCCATAAGATGTTCTAAGAGTACAACCACATATTTGCCTGTTAGTTCCAACATAATCAACTCTCAATAACTCTTCAGCAATACGTCTCAAAGCAGCTCGAGATACGGAACCACGCAAATAACCATAAAAGGGACTTACGTGCGCGTGCTCAACTTCGTAAAAACTCTTTTGAAAAGAAGCTCTAATGTTTCCCAGTTGTAACCTCAAGTTGTTATTCATTGCTTCCCAACATTTGACCATGTCACCTATACTGTTTCCTAACATCTGCTTTAACTTCCAATGAGCAGATTCAACCCTAAAAATATTGAAAATAACACATAAAAAAGACATAGAAATAATATCAGATATATAAAAATAACACATACAAAATTATAAGACGTACCGATTAGTCGTTGTGTTACCCAAATGTAGCACTCGATTAATCCATGCTCCAACAAATCTATGTCTATGTGGAGTCAACCATGTGTCTTTCACATAATTAATAAATCCACTATAATCAACACATGCTTGCTCAAGTTGATGCAACTGCTGACCATACTCAACCTCATCACTAGCCCAGACAACTTCCATCAATAATGTGTCTATCGTCTTTTGCAGGTCATTCACCACATGTTGTTTGCATTTGACACCAACGTTTTTGTTAATGTGAAATCTACATAGCAAATTAATCGAGCTGGGAAACACAACTTCAATTGCTTTCATCAAAGCAAGATCTCTATCTGTCAAAATCACTTGTGGACACATGTCTTTCTTCACAAACAACTCTTTTAATTTCTCCAATACCCAGCAAAAATTCTCTATTTGCTCAGACTCCATATACGCAAATCCAACAGCAAAAGTCAACTCGGTCGATGTCATGCCAACAATTTCAAACAAAGGTTGTCTATATTTGTTTGTCTTGTAGGTTCTATCCATAACTAACACAATCGGAAATATATTCAACAACTTAACTGAATCAGGATGTGCCCAAAATATCTCTCTCACCACTTCCGAGTCATCCTTTTTTCTACTCCAATACACATATCCTGCATCCTCAATAAGCTTAAACAGATGTTGTATCTCACTCCTAGGACCTCTTATCTCTTTTTGTATCACACTCTTATGCTTGTATACTTGCGTAATCCGAGTGACATTCTCAGGATAATTGTCTTGCAAGGAAAGCAATATGTTTCTAGGTGCTACATGTCTCTTTGCCAAATCAGCGACATGTTGCTTCTCATCTGTGGTCAACCTACCAATAAACGAATGACCTTCTAATCTATCCGGTAAACCATGATTATGTAACCCATATTTTACATCAATCTTCCAACCAAATCCATCTTTCGTCGGAGTCGACCTGATTTTAAATGGACATCCATATTTCTTCGACGCACTTTAGGTACCACTATCACTAATCTTGTGTTTCCCTCCTTTATCACAACCAAATATTATTTTGTTACTTCTCCCTCTCTTCCCCGTTTCAGTATCTGAACGACTGATAATAACAGTTACTTTATTGTTGATTCCAACCTCTTTAATCCATCTGATAACCTTTCTCCTTTCTCCGGTTTTGTAATTTTTTTTTAATTGAACCGGAACTCTTTCATGAAGTGTTCCGGTTTGCTTTTTTGTGTGTTCCGGAAGTCATTCTTTAAGTCTTCCGGTTTGGGAAAAATACATACCGGAAGTCATTTTGCAGGAGTTCCGATGCGAGGGGTGTGAAAGTGTAATTTCTGAAATTTTCAACTGAATGGTAAAAATGAAATGGTAAATTGGTTAAAACCAATTAAGGGTAGAATGGGAATTTTTAAAATTTTGTAGGGGTATGGGGCTAACTGTAGGGGTACAAGGTAAAATTTTCTAGGAGAAAGCCCTCAACGAAACCCTATTCCCGCAAACAGGTCAAGAAACAAAGAACTTCTTCAAGAATTCGATCCAACCTTTATGCCTCGTACTCTCTCCCGAAAAGAAGATTCGAACGCGGAATCAAGAGCACCATATTGTGATCATCATTCGTCAATTACCAACTGAAACCCCTTGCAAATCGAATTTAGACGCTTGTTCTTGCACGCGGATAAGAGGGATCAAAAGGAGAAGAGAAGCCTATCGGGTTGAAGCTCTGATGCGGTGGCTCAGGTAACGATTTCCTCTTCTATTCTTCCTCCGATCTTCCCTGTTTTCATCTTCTTCCATTCTTTCTGCGTTTTATTTCTTGCCATGATGCTGCTTTGAACTCGTGAGAGGGTGAGCTCGAAAGTGAGATTCCGGAAATTTGAAGAGTGAGAATCATGGCGTGTTGAAGGTTGTAGTATGGAGTTGAAGGTGGTTACGAGAGGTTGAGAAGGATTGTGAAGGGTTGACGGCGGTTGCGATTCAGTTATATGATTGTGGAGTGAAGTTGGTTTTTCTGTTATATCTCTTTTGGAGGGAGATTGAAGTTGAAATTCTCTCTTGAGATTGATGTGAGAGTTTCTGTCATATAGAGTTCTGTTTTGCAGATTTTTGTTTTTGTTAGAAGTTGTTAGTTAGTTTTGGATTTCAATTTTTTAGCTTATGGTTTTGTAGGGAAAAATGAGTTAATTGAGTTTTTCACTCTTCAGCTTGTGGTTCTCTTGTAGGTTTTGATGTTGTCGTTTTTGGTTGTGGTTGCGTTTCACGTTTTGGTTGTGTACGTTCGCGTTTCGGTTGCAGCTTCTACTATGTTTCTGTATGGGTTTGCCTTCGTTTTGATGTTGCTTGCGTTGCGTTGTGGTACTGCAACATTCTGGTGTATGCATTGCGTTTGTGTTGTTTTTCTAGCGTCACTTTTCCAATTGCTTTTTTTCTTCATTTTGTCTTATTGGATATGTGGATTATTATTTGGATAAATGGACTATTATTTGGATATGATTATATGGATATTAAAAATGAAATATTGGAATTGGATACTAATGGATAATTGGTTTAGGTTGGATGTGGATATTGAATGATTTGTATATGGGTTAATTAGGTTAAAAAGGAGAATTGGATTGGTTTTTGGATTTGCACATGGGCTATAAAGTGGGCTTAGGAGTATTGAGCCTTGCTGAGTACTACATTTTTGTGCTGAGTTTTGTTATATTAAAAGAGATGGATAAATGGTTTTTGGACAAATGGACTTGGTTTGGGTTTAAATCACGGGCCTAAGCAGTAATGTAGTATCATGGGCCAGCTTTTAAATTGCCCATATCCTATTATTGAAAACAAAAAGACAAAATCTAACAATAAAAATGTAATTCTAAGATTAATTCGGAATTAAAAGATTAACAAGATTAACGATTTCTAAAATTAGTTTGTTGAAAAAAATGATGAAATGACATATAAAATCAATCTAAATTTCAAAGGTCAACTGGACAAAAACAATTTGAATCTCCGAGATTAATTTGAAATTAAGATCGAATTTGAAATCAAAGCCAATTTGAAAAGAAGATCAAAACATAATGATGAATGTAATAACAACATGCAATGGATTAACAAATTCAGGAAATAACAAGGCGATGGATGAATGCATTAATGAACCATGCACTAGTGAGTCAAAAAGCCTGTAACCAAGAATTGATTCCTAGTTTTAAATGAATATGGATCCAAGAATGAATTGAGGTAGTAAAAACTATATGGACACCTGGTCAACAAGATACATGACAACCCAGATGATCAAGGCAGGTCAACAAGATACATGACAACCCAGATGATCAAGGCATGATCATGCTCGATCAAATGCCTCAAAATCAAGCAACTTACCATGCAGGTGAAATTGTTCACCACTGTTATAAACCAAAGGATTAGGGTTTGATTGATTGATCTACCTCAAACCACCGATGAATCCTAGTATTCATCAGGTATAAACACAAAGTCAAGAATCCAAGTCACCTGTCTCCTTGTGTTGAATCATGCTTATGCAAATGAAATGAATGCTTATGATGATATGCAAATGTTTGAGATTAGTGACATAGATGATCATTGTGAAGGATATGGTTAATTTTAGGGTATGTCACCCAACAAATAATTTTTTTTAGACGACGAGTTCGTTTGATGGTCTCTCAAGTTCCTCTTTTTTGTAGTGGCGAGGGGGTGTCCTTGATCCTTTTTTTGCATAATATGGTTTTGGGTGTTGATGAGACATTATCTTTTGCTCAGCCACTGCGCCGTATGTATTATCACCACTTTGACATGTCCATATGACGCAGTTCTCCTTCTATTGGATAATTTTTTATTGTATTGTCTCTGAATGCTTTCTAGAATGTTCCTTAAAAAATTGGTGCATCCTAATTAGTGGGTGAATTTTCTGTGTTAGTGTGTAGTCGCGATTCGTGATGAAGTTGGAAGTAAATTGGAAATGTTTGAGGACGTTTTCTGTAACACCCTTCTAAAATACCCCAAATATTTAATTAAAATATAACAACATATCAATCAGAGTAATATGCAATCAAGGGTGTCACACAATATTTCACACTATTCGCCATAAATATTTAGTCATGCTCATTATTTAACTCAAAACATAAAGTATTGCACAATACGCAGCGGATAGAGATCAAATCGATCATTCAAACATGTAACAGACTACATGTAAACTGGTTCAACAATCATTAACAACACAATTAAAATGTTCCCTCCCGATGTTACACCTATCAGAGCATGACCCACTAGGGAGACTACACTAGACTCCAAGCATTAGCTTCTACTCAACTCATTGCTCGTTACCTGAAAAATAGTTGTAAGGGTGAGTTCCTCAATCGATATAATAAGCATTATAAAATATCATGTAATGCTAAGTAATTTAACTCATTTCATCACCCAAATCAGTTTACACATTCAGCAACGGCAATATCAACTTAATCATACCCAACATCAACACAACACACAACACACAACACACGTATAATACTGGAATACATCCATTCATATTATACGCCATACATCAATTATGCAATGAGACTCCATGCATGCGGTACCGACTATTTGTGAACATATAGTTCACCTCACCGTCCAAATCCAGGCACGGCTACCAAGCCCACTAGTCCCACTCATTTGAGACCTAGTGACTCACTCACTAATTCCTCACCATGGGAATTAGCTACCACCCCAATTGGGCCATGCTATGCACGCTAATCACCTAGCATGCAAACATCAACAACAATCCAAAATGTCTAACTCACTAATTCCTCACCATGGGAATTAGCTACCACCATAAAGGCCACAATATGCATGCTAATCATCTAGCAATGCAACATCAACAACAAAATCCACAATGGACATATGCTCACACTCTAAGCCATACAACAGTCCATTCACAATTGCATACATAACATGTACATTCACAACATTATGCATACTATCAAACATCATCAACACATGTATCAAAACATCATATCATGTCAAATAATCAACCACAGTATTAGCACACTCTACTAATACCTATACTGCTCAAAATAGCGGGAATTAATCCCTATTACATCATACGCCACTATAGGCCAAACATCAATTATGTACACAACATTAAAATGTCAATTTTCTCACTTTTCAACAGTGTTAACCGGTTAACGCCCTGGGTTAACCGGTTAACACAGGCAAAACAGCACTAATTTCACAATTCGCAACAGTGTTAACCGGTTAACACCCTGGGTTAACCGGTTAACGCAGACAAAACAGCAGTTCCTGCGCTAACACAAAGCAGAATGCAGAATTCTCCGCATTTTCCGCCGTTGGAGGACTTCCGGACCTCCGATTCCAATTCCGTAAAAAGCCATACGTTAGGGAAATTACAACATACTCAATTACAGGTTCAATTTCAGTTTTTGCACAACATATCCATCACAATTTTCAGCATTCAACAATCCCAATTAGGGTCAATTCAACGGTTTATCACTACCCATTACATGTTAACCCATAATACCCATTAAACGACGATAAATCCCCCTTACCTGAGTTAATCCGGCAACTTTGAGCTTCAAGCTTTTCCGTTCTCCAACCCTTGCTCTCTAGCTCTTCCTCTTGCCCTTTCTCCACTTTCTCAATCGCTTCTCTGTTTCACGTGAAAACTTATTTTCCAAAATGAACTCTTTTTACTTATTCCAGCTTATATATTTTCAAATAATTATTATTCCAATAATAATAATTCAATAATTTCAAAAAAATAATAATAATAATAATCCAATTATCTAATTAAATTAATAAATATATTATTAACTTAATTTAAATAATTATCATATTATTATCGGGGTGTTACAACTCTCCCCCACTAAAAGAGTTTTCGTCCTCGAAAACATACCTCAAGCGAACAACTCTGGGTAAGACTCCTTCATCTTACTTTCCAGTTCCCAAGTCACATTGCCACCTGCTGGTCCTCCCCAAGCTACCTTCACCAAGGCAATCTCTTTACCCCGCAACTGCTTCAACTCTCGATCCTCAATCCTCATAGGTGATGTTTCAACAGTCAGGTTATCTCTCACCTGTACATCATCTATTTGGACTACATGCGACGGATCATGAATGTACCTCCTCAGCTGAGACACATGAAAAACCTCATGCAAATTCGCAAGTGACGGCGGTAAAGCGATACGATAGGCTACTTCCCCTATCCTCTCCAAAATCTGATAAGGACCAATAAATCGAGGTGTCAACTTCTTCGACTTCAAAGCTCGACTAACCCCAGTTATCGGAGTAACACGAAGAAACACATGATCTCCCTCTTGAAACTCAAGTGACTTCCTCCTCTAATCATGATAACTCTTCTGACGACTCTGAGCAATTCTCATCTTCTCCTGAATCATCTTAATCTTTTCCGTAGTTTGTTGAACAATCTCCGGTCCAACCACAACACTCTCACCGGACTCATACCAACATAAAGGTGTCCGACATCTCCTACCATACAAAGCTTCAAACGGTGCCATACCAATGCTCGAATGAAAACTATTGTTGTAGGTAAACTCAATCAAAGGCAAATAACAATCCCAAGCACCTCCCTTTTCCAAAACACAAGCCCTCAAAAGATCCTCCAGTGACTGAATCGTCCTCTCAGTCTGACCATCAGTCTGCGGATGATATGCAGAACTCAATCTCAGCTTAGTTCCCAAAGCCCTCTGCAAACCTTCCCAGAACTTCGATGTAAATCTAGGGTCTCTGTCTGAAACAATACTCGACGGAATACCATGCAAACTTACAATATTCTCAATATACAACTCGGCTAATCTCTCTAACGGATAATCCATTCTGATCGGAATGAAATGAGCCGACTTTGTCAATCTGTCAACAATCACCCAAATAGATTCACAATTCTTACTTGTCCTCGGTAAACCAGAAACAAAATCCATACTGATACTATCCCACTTCCACTCTGGAATAGCCAACGGTTGCATTAGCCCAGACGGCTTCTGATGCTCAATCTTTGACTTCTGACAAGTCAAACAGGAATAAACAAAACTCGTAATTTCTTTCTTCATTCCCGGCCACCAAAATAACTTTTTCAAATCATGATACATCTTCGTAGCTCCAGGATGAATACTCAGGCCACTACGATGTCCTTCTTCAAGAATACTCTTCTTAAGTTCGATAACATCCAGAATACACACCCGATTACCAAATTTCAAAACACCATTCTCATCAACTCTGAATTCACCACCTTGACCTTGATTCACTAGAGTCAACTTATCAACCAAAAGCACATCGGATTTCTGACCCTCTCTAATCTCATCCAGAATACCACTCGTTAACTTCAACATTCCCAATTTAACACTGTTGTGAGTACTCTCACACACCAAACTCAAGTCTCTAAACTGCTCAATTAAATCCCATTCTCTAACCATTAACATAGACATATGCAATGATTTCCGACTCAATGCATCAGCCACTACGTTTGCTTTACCCGGATGGTAATTCAAACCAAAGTCATAATCCTTCAGAAATTCTAACCATCTCCTCTGTCTCATATTCAGCTCTTTCTGATCAAACAAATACTTTAAACTTTTATGGTCACTGAAAACCTCAAATCTTGACCCATACAAGTAATGCCTCCATAATTTCAGAACAAATACCACAGCTGCCAACTCTAAATCATGTGTCGGATAGTTCCTCTCATGAACCCTCAGTTGTCTCGAAGCATAAGCTATAACCTGCTTATTCTGCATCAACACACCACCCAAACCCAACAATGAAGCATCACAGTAAACCTCAAATGGTTCCTACGGACTCGGTAATATCAGAATAGGAGCAGTAGTCAACCTTCTCTTTAACTCTTGGAAACCTTCTTCACATTTTGAGTCCCAAACAAATGCTTGCCCCTTTCTAGTCAACATCGTCAATGGTAACGCCAACTTAGAAAATCCCTCAATGAACTTCCTATAATAACCAGCCAATCCAAGGAAACTTTGAATCTCAGCAACAGACTTAGGAGCTTCCCACTTAGATACCGCTTCTATCTTAGAAGGATCAACAGCAACACCACCTCTTGAAATCACATGACCAAGAAAGCTAACCTCTTCTAACCAAAATTCACACTTGGATAGTTTAGCAAATAACTTCTTTTCTCGTAGAACTTCTAAAACCACTCTCAAATGCTTAGCATGCTCTTCTTCAGATTTCGAATACACCAAAATGTCATCAATAAACACCACAACAAACTTATCTAGGAACGGATGGAAAATCCTATTCATGTACTCCATAAATACTCCAGGCGCATTAGTCACACCAAAAGGCATTACAGAATACTCATAATGTCCATACCTTGTTCTGAAAGCAGTCTTCTGAATATCCTCAGTTTTCACACGTATCTGATGATACCCAGATCTCAAATCTATCTTGCTGAACACACTCGCACCAACCAATTGATCCATCAAATCATCAATCCTCGGTAACGGATACCGATTCTTGATCGTCACTTTATTCAGTTGCCTGTAGTCCACACACAACCTCATAGTACCTTCTTTCTTCTTAACCAATAACACTGGTGCACCCCACGGTGACACACTCGGACGAATAAATTTCTTATCCAACAGATCTTCCAGCTGACTCTTCAATTCAGCTAACTCAACAGCAGACATACGATATGGAGCCATCGATATCGGTCTAGTACCAGGTACCAAATCAATCGAGAACTCAACTTCACGCTCTGGTGGTAATTCATTCACTTCTTTTGGAAACACATCAGGAAAATCACACACCACTGCTAGATCGCCAATCACCAGTTTATCTTTAGCCTCCAAAGTTGCTAACAGCATAAACAACTCTGCCCCATCCGCTACTGCCTCATTCACCTGCCTCGCTGATAGAAACAAACTCTTCCCTTCCTCAATCTCAGGAAATATTACAGTCTTATCAAAACAGTTGATGGAAACCCGGTTAAACACCAACCAGTTCATACCCAAGATAACGTCAATCTGCACTAGTGGAAGACACACAAGGTCTATCCCAAAATCTCTACCAAAAATACTCAAAGGACAGCTCAAGCAAACTGAAGTAGTAGTCACTGAACCCTTTGCAGGAGTATCAATCACCGTACTACCATACATCTCAGATATCTCTAACTTAAGTTTCACAGCACAATCCAAAGATATAAAGGAATGAGTAGCACCGGTGTCAATAATAGCTACAAGAGGAAAGCCATTAATATAACACGTACCTCGGATCAAACGATCATCTGCAGAAGTCTCAGAACCCGATAAAGCAAAGACCTTGCCTCCCGACTGGTTCTCTCTCTTCGGCTTAGGACACTGTGGACTGATATGACCCACCTCTCCACAGTTGAAACAAGTCACAGTCTTTGACCGGCACTCTGCAGCCAAATGACCACCTTTTCCACACTTAAAACACTTCTTCTCATTACTGGTACACTCATGGACACGATGTCCAGCCTGACCACATCTGTAACACTTAGCAGGGGCACTAGAGTCTCCCCCACTAGGCCTCTTCATCCCACTCTGACTCTGGAAACCTCTGCCAGCTGCATACGGTTTCCCACGATCATTCTGATTCTTGCCTCTTCTATCAACCCTCTGCTGATAGCTCTCCGCTCTGGCTTTGGAATCCTGTTCAAAAATCCTGCAACAGTCAACCAAGTCAGAAAACACTCTGATCCGTTGATACCCAATAACCTGCTTGATCTCGGGACGTAACCCGTTCTCAAACTTCACACATTTTGAAAATTCTCCAGCAGCCTCATTATAGGGAGTATAATACTTTGACAGCTCTGTAAACTTAGCAGCATACTCCGTAACATACTTGTTACCCTGCTTCAACTCTAAGAACTCTATCTCTTTCTTTCCTCTGACATCTTCTGGAAAGTACTTCCTCAGGAATCTCTCTCTGAACACAGCCCAAGTGATTTCAGCATTCCCAGCAGTTTCCAACTCAGTGCGGGTAGCAACCCACCAATCATCAGCCTCTTCTGACAGCATATGCCTACCGAACCTGACCTTCTGGTTATCGGCACACTCAGTCACTCGGAAGATTCTCTCTATCTCCTTCAACCACTTCTGAGCGCCATCTGGATCGTATGCTCCCTTGAACATTGGAGGATTGTTCTTCTGGAACTCACTCAGTTGACGAGCAGCTCCCATTCCCACAACATTCGGATTCCCTCCAAGTACTCCAGCTAGCATACCCAGAGCCTCAGCAATCGCAGCATCATCTCTACCTCTTCCAGCCATCTCTATTCTGAAAACCCAACAAGCTAAAACAATAAGTACTGATAGGGTTACACAACACCTATCCCGTACAGGGAAAACAGAATAATTACGACTCGACTCGACCGACTATGCTCTGATACCACTAATGTAACACCCTTCTAAAATACCCCAAATATTTAATTAAAATATAACAACATATCAATCAGAGTAATATGCAATCAAGGGTGTCACACAATATTTCACACTATTCGCCATAAATATTTAGTCATGCTCATTATTTAACTCAAAACATAAAGTATTGCACAATACGCAGCGGATAGAGATCAAATCGATCATTCAAACATGTAACAGACTACATGTAAACTGGTTCAACAATCATTAACAACACAATTAAAATGTTCCCTCCCGATGTTACACCTATCAGAGCATGACCCACTAGGGAGACTACACTAGACTCCAAGCATTAGCTTCTACTCAACTCATTGCTCGTTACCTGAAAAATAGTTGTAAGGGTGAGTTCCTCAATCGATATAATAAGCATTATAAAATATCATGTAATGCTAAGTAATTTAACTCATTTCATCACCCAAATCAGTTTACACATTCAGCAACGGCAATATCAACTCAATCATACCCAACATCAACACAACACACAACACACAACACACGTATAATACTGGAATACATCCATTCATATTATACGTCATACATCAATTATGCAATGAGACTCCATGCATGCGGTACCGACTATTTGTGAACATATAGTTCACCTCACCGTCCAAATCCAGGCACGGCTACCAAGCCCACTAGTCCCACTCATTTGAGACCTAGTGACTCACTCACTAATTCCTCACCATGGGAATTAGCTACCACCCCAATTGGGCCATGCTATGCACGCTAATCACCTAGCATGCAAACATCAACAACAGTCCAAAATGTCTAACTCACTAATTCCTCACCATGGGAATTAGCTACCACCATAAAGGCCACAATATGCATGCTAATCATCTAGCAATGCAACATCAACAACAAAATCCACAATGGACATATGCTCACACTCTAAGCCATACAACAGTCCATTCACAATTGCATACATAACATGTACATTCACAACATTATGCATACTATCAAACATCATCAACACATGTATCAAAACATCATATCATGTCAAATAATCAACCACAGTATTAGCACACTCTACTAATACCTATACTGCTCAAAATAGCGGGAATTAATCCCTATTACATCATACGCCACTATAGGCCAAACATCAATTATGTACACAACATTAAAATGTCAATTTTCTCACTTTTCAACAGTGTTAACCGGTTAACGCCCTGGGTTAACCGGTTAACACAGGCAAAACAGCACTAATTTCACAATTCGCAACAGTGTTAACCGGTTAACACCCTGGGTTAACCGGTTAACGCAGACAAAACAGCAGTTCCTGCGCTAACACAAAGCAGAATGCAGAATTCTCCGCATTTTCCGCCGTTGGAGGACTTCCGGACCTCCGATTCCAATTCCGTAAAAAGCTATACGTTAGGGAAATTACAACACACTCAATTACAGGTTCAATTTCAGTTTTTGCACAACATATCCATCACAATTTTCAGCATTCAACAATCCCAATTAGGGTCAATTCAACGGTTTATCACTACCCATTACATGCTAACCCATAATACCCATTAAACGACGATAAACCCCCCTTACCTGAGTTAATCCGGCAACTTTGAGCTTCAAGCTTTTCCGTTCTCCAACCCTTGCTCTCTAGCTCTTCCTCTTGCCCTTTCTCCACTTTCTCAATCGCTTCTCTGTTTCACGTGAAAACTTATTTTCCAAAATGAACTCTTTTTACTTATTACAGCTTATATATTTTCAAATAATTATTATTCCAATAATAATAATTCAATAATTTCAAAAAAATAATAATAATAATAATCCAATTATCTAATTAAATTAATAAATATATTATTAACTTAATTTAAATAATTATCATATTATTATCGGGGTGTTACATTTTCCACAAAAAGGAACCAAATGATCTTTAGAAGAATTTTTTTTCTGATGATGCTAACAAACTTCGATTATTTAGACCTTTGTGTATATGCCTAGTGGAAGGGATGTAACATCAAACACTTTGATGATAAAGTCAATGGAAGACGTAAGAGTGATATTTAATGTTTGAATAGCATGTACCTGAATCTCAAATGTTATATAAATTTTATAGTCGGATTGTATAGTTTAAAGACTCTACTTTATGAACGATTGTTTCTAAGAATTGTACGAGAGGGGCATGCAAGTTCTTGTCATGTGACACTTTGCAAGAACTGTACCTCTAGAATGTGTACTTGATTGATTTACTTCTTGAGACTTCAGTGACCTGATTTCTTTCGAATGGGCCCTATGCCTAAAATGAAACAAGAGATCAATTGATCTTATCATTAAAATTTTAAAAATAGAACAAAACTTTATTTAATTGTATTGGTAAAATACATAAAGAAAATGAGCATGTCAACAAATATTGCTAAAGAATTAAAAATATGTATTAAATGCACAGGCTCTTGTAAAAATGTGTATTACTTTAAATTTATAATTCTGAGTTAAAAAGCATTGCATTCAATTAAAAATATTAAAATATTTTTTTTATAAATCATTTTTAATCACCTTAATTAAAATTTATAATTAAAAAAAATAGGATTTTTTTTTGCCAATATACTTTAAAAAAAAATTATGATTTCTTTAAAATTTGTAGAAATTATAGCATCGTGGATATGATTTAATTATTTTGTTAAATTTAGTGAATAAAAGAGCATGCAATTTTAATAATTTTTATTGCCACCAAACTATTTAAATTAAATTTTCAGTTTTGTGTAATTAATGGTAGCATTAGAAAGTATAAAGGAATAAAAAGTGAGATATTCATCCAAGAATGAGAAAAAATATGTGTTATTTTTTAATTAGTAAATGTGTTTTATAAATTAAAATTTATATTATTAAAATAATAATTGAATAAATGTGTGTTATTAATATAGTTATGGAGAAATATATACACTGAAAAAAATGTATAACTGATACAAATATAAAGAGGAAACTTTCTTTGTTACTTATAAACTCATCAAATGTATTTTCAGAACAATGTGTAAATTTTAGTTTTTGTTAGTTTTAGTTAATGGATAGTTTTTGTTGTTTTTTCAATGTTGTTAAAATTAGATTATTAATTTTATGTAATTGAGGCAAATACACGAGAAAAAACTTATCTAATATTAAAAAAAGTGTATATTTTTTAATTGGTAAAATATAGAATTTTTTATTTAAATAATCTATTTTTATAAAAAAAATCAAAATAATCCACTTTTTAAATAATTTTCTAAACTACCTCACTTTAAAAAAAACATTAAGATATAGATGTTAGATGAATTGACGTCTATCCTTAATTTTAAAGAGGGGCGCCAATTGAATTGGCTACAGCACATGGTACTGTCAATCCAATTGACGTCCATGTGTAAAAAGTGAGAGGAGGCGCCAATTGGTTTGACGCCTCCATATATTGTGTAACTTTTTTTGTATAAATAAATGTGTTGTGTGATTCATTTTTCCACATCTCTTTTCATTATATTGCAAACATGTTTCGTCTTCGTCGTCGCTATGGAAAAATGATTTATTCGAAGGACAAGCCTCCGATGGAGATGATGTTTTGGAACATCTGTCGTTTCAAGCAACTAAAGAGGGGGTTGGTTCGTTGGTTAGACAGAAACATATCTGAAGGCGAAAAAATTAGAAGTATTGAGAGACTCGATGTCATACATGGATGGATGCGAGTAAAAAATGATAAGGATGTTAGGGAAGTGATGTTTGGACCATATGATATCGTTTGATTGGTGTAATCAGTTAGAAATGTTATTTTTAAATGTTGTGGTTAAGTAATTTTATCTGTTTTGATATTTGTTGTTTGTGTTGTTTATTCAGACCTGTTCGATTTTAAGTGTGTTTAAGTTGGAGTGATGTTTGTTGTTAACCTTATTGTAACAAAACGTTATTAATATATCAAAATCAAATGTTACAAAAATTGAAAGGAGGTACTAAATTATGATGCATAGGTTTCTCCTAGATTGACACATTTTTTCTTATTGTGTCCGGGTTGACAACATATACTACATAATCTTTTTATTTTATCAGTCGTATCTATTTTTGTTCTAATACGCGTGCTGTTTAACCATCCTTTTTTCTTTCTTCGCATCTCATCATTGTATCAAACTATGTCCCCTTGATATGGAGGTCAATATCCCTCCATTGCTAGCATTGAGAAGCTTTCGTTATAGACATTCATGACGGCAATGGCCTTGTAAACATCTGATAGATAGCTGTAAGCGTCTTGGCGAGTGTGTGTGTAACGCCTCAGTCTGCTTTCAAGATTATCGACTGACCCCACAAACCAACACGGATGTTTACAACATGCTTTATCCTCACTCACATGCTTTCCGAGAAACTTCCCAAAAGGTCACCCATCCAAATACTACTCCAAGTCAAGCACGCTTAACTATGGAGTCCTTATTTGTTAGGCTACCGAAAAGAAGATGCATCTTGTTTTCGGTAGCATGACCAATAAGAACTCCATAGTTAAGTGTGTTTGACTTGAAGTAGTATTGGGATGGGTGATCTTCTAGGAAGTTTTTCGAAAAACGTGTGAGTGAGCATAAAACATGTGGAAAAGACATGTGTTGGTTTGTGGGGTCAGTCGGTAATCCTGAAAGCAATTTGGGGTGTTACAATTGGTATCAGAGTCAGATTTATCCCAATACAATGTGGTTTGGGGACGAATCAAGCGGAAGATGGTGGGCATGTAACACTCGAGGCAAAGAGGGCGGATAGTGGTTACATGTAACACCCGAGGGTGGGGGAGTGGTTGTTAGTGCATGAGACATGACAATGAGACACTCATAGCAAAAAGAAGATGCATCTTATTAGTATAGGTAGTATCAATTAATCCTTATAAGTTTTCCTTTAACCATGTCGTCTCTTCCCTGCATAACCTCAGAATCCCTCTCATTCCGATGTGAATTCGGGTTTTCCCTAGAAGATGTTAGGAGTGTCTCATTGTCATGCCTCATGCATCGATAACCACTCCCTCACCCTCAGGTGTTACATGCGACGACTCTTCGCCCCCTTCGGCCTCGGGTGTTACATGCCTACCAGCTTCTGCTTGGTTCGTCCCCGAACCACATCGTACTGGGCGAACCAACCTCTGATACCATTTGCAATGCCTCAGTCTGCTTTCAGTATTACCGACTGACCCCATAAACCAACACAGGTCTTTTCAACATGCTTTGTCCTCACTCATACGCTTTCCGAGAAACTTCCTAGAATGTCACCCATCCAAATACTACTCCAAGTCAAACACGCTTAACTATGGAGTTCTTATTTGTTAGGCTACTAAAAACAAGATGCATCTTCTTTTCGGTAGCCTAACCAATAAGAACTTCATAATTAAACGTGCTTGACTTGGAGTAGTATTGAGATGGGTGACCTTCTGGGAAGTTTCTCAAAAAACGTGGGAGTGAGGATAAAATATGTTGAAAAGACCCGAGTTGGTTTTGGGGTCAGTCGGTAATCCTGAAAGCAATTTAGGGTGTTACAATGTGTGCATGCCGCAATGACATGGGAGCAAGGAATACAGAAGTCCTGAAACTTTCCACAGTCGTACCAACTTTTATTTAGTCTGACAGCGTAGGATAAATTTGGTGGTCCATTATTTCCTGTACACTGAAATTTTGCCTACGACGGTCAAAGATTGTAACCGCGTGTGTGCTAACTTTGATAGTTTCCTCTTTCATCACTTTCATACAACATTCATTGAATAATTAACCTGACATTAACACTGCACTCCATCTTTCACCTCTGGTTACGAAGGTCGATGCCAACCTAAAATAGGTTGTTCTGACCAATGCGGTAATTGGTAGATTTCTAATGCCTTTAAATACGTCGTTCATGCATTCCACAAGGTTTGTTGTCATGTTGCCCCATCGACAACCTCTGTCAAATGTCATTGTCCACTGCACTAATGGTATGTTATCCACTCACCTTTCTGCATCTGCATTAGACAATCTAATTTTGTCACGGTAATGTTGAAATGACAGCTAAGTTAGAGCATACCATGCATTCACCATTTTTTTGTGAAGGTTCTTGTCTTTGACTGCACACATGAAGTTTTGTGTGATATGTCTAATGCAATAGGCATGGGTAGAAGGAGGATTATTCAATCAGTTATCATGGTTATTGTAAGCACTCTCAATAGCATCATGTCTATCTGAAATCAAACAGAGATTGACTTGTGGAGCGACATGTGTTCTAAGATGACTAAGGAAGAAAGCCCAACTGTAACACCCCGATAATAATATGGTAATTATTTAAATTAAGTTAATAATATATTTATTAATTTAATTGGATAATTGGATTATTATTATTATTATTTTGGAATTATTGAATTATTATTATTATTGGGATAATAATTATTGGAAAATATATAAGTTGGAATTTAGAAAAATCCCATTTTTGGTAAAAAGGTTATTTTCACGTGAAAAGGAAAAAGAGGCAGAAAAGGGAAAAGGGCAAAAAGCCAGAGAACGAAGGTTGAAGGAAGGAAAAGCTTGGAGCTCAGAGATTGTCGGATTAACTCAGGTAAGGGGGGTTTATCGTCGATTAATGGGTATTATGGGATAACATGTAGTGGGTAGTGATAGACCATTGATTTGACTCTATTCGGAATGATGCATGATGAAATTGTGAACTTTTGGATGAACAAAATTGGATTGTGATTGAGAGGAATTCGTAGGAATTAGATGTAAAAATGTTAGAATTGGTGGAATTGAATAGGGTATGATTCGTGTTAGATGATATGAACGATTACTGTGAAAAATTGGATTGTAGGAGGTTGGAATTGGTAGATCTCGTAGCAGAGAAGACCATAGCAGATCTGGAAATCTGGTTTCTGGTCATACGCGTATGGCACTAGGCAATACGCGTATGAGATGGCCTGGTACGCGTATGGCATTAGGCATTACGCGTATGGATGAGGAAGATGATGTTTGAACGTGGTTTGGTCTCTGTTGGTACGCGTATGGGGAAGTGGTACGCGTAGCATACGCGTATGAGATAGGTGGTACGCGTATGGGATTGGCTGAGAATTGGGCCATACGCGTATGGGACTAGGCAGTACGCGTATGGGCAGGATTGTGATTTTTCTGTGCTGTTGTTGTGCAGTTTTTGGTTGTTCAGCTGAGTAATGTAATTTAGCTGATGTATGATAGAGTAGGGATCATTTCCCGTTGTTTTGAGTAGTATAGGTATTAGTAGAGTGTGCTAATGCTGTGATTTATGATGTGGTATGACATGATATGATTATGTGGTGAATATGTTGATGATGTATGATGATATGCATAATGTGGTGAATGTATCTATCATGTATGAAATTATGAATGGACTGTTTATGGCTTAGAGTGTGAGCATATGTCCATTGTGGATGATTGTTGATGTTTGCATGACTAAGTGATTTAGCTTGCATATTGTGGCCTTTATGGTGGTAGCTAATTCCCATGCTGAGGAATTAGTGAGTGAATCATTGTGGATGATTGTTGATGTTTGCATACTAGGTGATTAGCGTGCATATCATAGCCCTTGGGGTGGTAGCTAATTCCCATGGTGAGGAATTGGTAGTGAGTCACTAGGTCTCAAATGAGTGGGACTAGTGAGCTTGGTAGCCGTACCTGGATTTGGTCGGTGAGGTTGAACTATATGTTCACGAATAGTCGGTACCGCATGCATGGAGTCTCATTGCATAATGTATATATGTATGGCGTATAATATGAATGGATGTATTCCAATATTATACGTGTGTTTTATGGTTGTGTTGAGTTGAGTATGATGATGATGATGATTATGAGTTGATATTGTCGTTGCTGAATATGTGTGATCTGATTAGGGTGATGATATGTGTTAAATTACTTAGCATTACATGATATTTTATAATGCTTATTATATTGATTGAGGAACTCACCCTTACAACTATTTTTCAGGTAACGAGCAGTGATTGAGTAGAAGTTAGTCCTTGGAGTCTAGTGTAGTTCCTTAGTGGGTCATGCTCTGGTAGATGTAACATCGGGACGGGATGTTTTAAATTGTTTTCAGATTTGGTTGTTGAACAACTTTACATGTAATGTCTTACATGTTTTGCATGATTGATTTGATTTCTATCCGCTGCGTATTGTGCAAATGCTTTATGTTTTGAATTAATAAAAGAGCATGACAGTTATTTGGCGAATGGTGTGAAATGATTGTGTGACACCCTTAATTGCATAATTACTCTGATTGATATATTGCTATTTTAATTAAATATTTGGGGTATTTTAGAAGGGTGTTACATTAGTGGTATCAGAGCATAGTCGGTCGAGTCGAGTCGTAATTATTCTGTTCCCCTGTACGGGATAGGTGTTGTGTAACCCTATCAGTACTTATTGTTTTAGCTTGATTGGGTTTTCAGAATAGAGATGGCTGGAAGAGGTAGAGATGATGCTGCGATTGCTGAGGCTCTGGGTATGCTAGCTGGAGTACTTGGAGGGAATCCGAATGTTGTGGGAATGGGAGCTGCTTGTCAGCTGAGTGAGTTCCAGAAGAATAATCCTCCAATGTTCAAGGGAGCATACGATCCAGATGGTGCTCAGAAGTGGTTGAAGGAGATCGAGAGAATCTTCCGAGTGACTGAGTGTGCCGATAACCAGAAGGTCAGGTTCGGTACGCATATGCTGTCAGAGGAAGCAGATGATTGGAGGGTTGCTACCCGCACTGAGTTGGAATCTGCAGGAAATGCTGAGATCACTTGGGCTGTGTTCAGAGAGAGATTCCTGAGGAAGTATTTTCCAGAGGATGTCAGAGGAAAGAAAGAGATAGAGTTCTTGGAATTGAAGCAGGGCAATCGGTCTGTTACTGAGTATGCTGCTAAGTTCACTGAGCTGTCGAAGTATTATACTCCCTATGATGAGGCTACTGGGGAATTTTCAAAGTGTGTGAAGTTTGAGAACGGGTTACGTCCCGAGATCAAGCAGGCTATTGGGTATCAACGGATTAGAGTGTTTTCTGATTTGGTTGACTGTTGCAGGATTTTTGAACAGGATACCAAAGCCAGAGCGGAGAGCTATCAGCAGAGGGTTGATAGGAAAGGCAAGAATCAGAATGATCGTGGGAAACCGTACGCAGCTGGCAAAGGTTTCCAGAGACAGAGTGGGATGAAGAGGCCTAGTGGGGGAGACTCTAGTGCCCCTGCTAAATGTTTCAGATGTGGTCAGGCTGGACATCGTATCCATGAGTGTACCAGTGCTGAGAAGAAGTGTTTCAAGTGTGGCAAAGGTGGTCACTTGGCTGCAGAGTGCCGGTTGAAGACTGTGACTTGTTTCAACTGTGGAGAGTTGGGTCATATCAGTCCACAGTGTCCTAAGCCGAAGAGAGAGAACCAGTCGGGAGGCAAGGTCTTTGCTTTATCGGGTTCTGAGACTTCTGCAGATGATCGTTTGATCCGAGGTACGTGTTATATTAATGGCTTTCCTCTTGTAGCTATTATCGACACAGGTGCGACTCATTCCTTTATATCTTTGGATTGTGCTGTGAAACTTAAGTTAGAGATATCTGAGATGCATGGAAGTATGGTGATTGATACTCCTGCGAAGGGTTCAGTGACTACTACTTCAGTTTGTTTGAATTGTCCTTTGAGTATTTTTGGTAGAGACTTTGGCATGGACCTCGTGTGTCTCCCACTAGTGCAGATTGATGTTATTCTGGGTATGAACTGGTTGGTGTTTAACCGAGTCTATATCAATTGTTTTGATAAGATTGTGATTTTTCCTGGGATTGAGGAAGGGAAGAGTTTGTTTCTATCTGCAGGGCAGGTGAATGAGGCAGTAGCAGATGGGGCAGAGTTGTTTATGCTGTTAGCGACTTTGGAGGCTAAAGATAAACTGGTGATTTGCGATCTAGCCGTGGTGTGTGGACTACAGGCAACTGAATAAAGTAACGATCAAGAATCGGTATCCTTTGCCGAGGATTGATGATTTAATGGATCAGTTGGTTGGTGCGAATGTGTTCAGTAAAATAGATTTGAGATCGGGTTATCATCAGATACGTGTGAAAACTGAGGATATTCAGAAGACTGCTTTCAGAACAAGGTATGGACATTATGAGTATTCTGTAATGCCTTTTGGTGTAACTAATGCGCCTGGAGTATTCATGGAGTATATGAATAGGATTTTCCATCCGTATCTAGACCAGTTTGTTGTGGTGTTTATTGACGATATTTTGGTGTATTCGAAATCTGAAGAAGAGCATGCCGAACATTTGAGGATGGTTTTAAGAGTTCTACGAGAAAAGAAGTTATTTGCTAAACTGTCTAAGTGTGAATTTTGGTTGGAAGAGGTTAGTTTTCTTGGTCACGTGATTTCAAGAGGTGGTGTTGCTGTTGATCCTTCTAAGATAGAAGCGGTATCTAAGTGGGAAGCTCCGAAGTCAGTTCCTGAGATAAGGAGTTTTCTTGGACTTGCAGGTTATTATAGGAAATTCATTGAGGGATTCTCTAAGTTGGCGTTACCATTGACGATGTTGACTAGAAAGGGGCAAGCATTTGTTTGGGACTCAAAATGTGAAGAAGGTTTCCAAGAGTTAAAGAGAAGGTTAACTAGTGCTCCTATTCTGATATTACCGAGTCCGTCGGAATCATTTGAGGTTTACTGTGATGCTTCATTGTTGGGTTTGGGTGGTGTGTTGATGCAGAATAAGCAGGTTATAGCTTATGCTTCGAGACAACTGAGGGTTCATGAGAGGAACTATCCGACACATGATTTAGAGTTGGCAGCTGTGGTATTTGTTCTGAAATTATGGAGGCATTACTTGTATGGGTCAAGATTTGAGGTTTTCAGTGACCATAAAAGTTTAAAGTATTTGTTTGATCAGAAAGAGCTGAATATGAGACAGAGGAGATGGTTAGAATTTCTGAAGGATTATGACTTTGGTTTGAATTACCATCCGGGTAAAGCAAACGTAGTGGCTGATGCGTTGAGTCGGAAATCATTGCATATGTCTATGTTAATGGTTAAAGAATTGGATTTAATTGAGCAGTTTAGAGACTTGAGTTTGGTGTGTGAGAGTACTCACAATAGTGTTAAATTGGGAATGTTGAAGTTAACGAGTGGTATTCTGGATGAGATTAGAGAGGGTCAGAAATCCGATGTGCTTTTGGTTGATAAGTTGACTTTAGTGAATCAAGGTCAAGGTGGTGAATTCAGAGTTGATGAGAATGGTGTTTTGAAATTTGGTAATCGGGTGTGTATTCCGGACGTTACCGAACTTAAGAAGAGTATTCTTGAGGAAGGACATCGTAGTGGCTTGAGTATTCATCCTAGAGCTACGAAGATGTATCATGATTTGAAAAAGTTATTTTGGTGGCCGGGAATGAAAAGAGAAATTGCGAGTTTTGTTTATTCCTGTTTGACTTGTCAGAAGTCGAAGATTGAGCATCAGAAGCCGTCTGGGCTAATGCAACCGTTGGCTATTCCAGAGTGGAAGTGGGATAGTATCAGTATGGATTTTGTTTCTGGTTTGCCGAGGACAAATAAGAATTTTGAAGCTATTTGGGTGATTGTGGATAGATTGACGAAGTCGGCTCATTTCATTCCGATCAGAATGGATTATCCGTTAGAGAGATTAGCCGAGTTGTATATTGAGAAGATTGTAAGTTTGCATGGTATTCCGTCTAGTATTGTTTCGGACAGAGATCCTAGATTTACATCGAAGTTCTGGGAAGGTTTGCAGAGGGCTTTGGGAACTAAGCTGAGATTGAGTTCTGCATATCATCCGCAGACTGATGGTCAGACTGAGAGGACCATTCAGTCATTAGAGGATCTTTTGAGAGCTTGTGTTTTGGAAAAGGGAGGCGCTTGGGATTGTTATTTGCCTTTGATTGAGTTTACCTACAACAATAGTTTTCATTCGAGCATTGGTATGGCTCCGTTTGAAGCTTTGTATGGTAGGAGATGTCGGACACCTTTATGTTGGTATGAGTCCGGTGAGAGTGCTGTGGTTGGACCGGAAATTGTTCAACAAACTACGGAAAAGATCAAGATGATTCAGGAGAAGATGAGAATTGCTCAGAGTCGTCAGAAGAGTTATCACGACAAGAGGAGGAAGTCACTTGAGTTCCAAGAGGGAGATCATGTGTTTCTTCGTGTTACTCCGATAACTGGTGTTGGTCGAGCTTTGAAGTCGAAGAAGTTAACACCTCGATTTATTGGTCCTTATCAGATTTTGGAGAGGATAGGGGAGGTAGCCTATCGTATCGCTTTACCGCCGTCGCTTGCGAATTTGCATGAGGTTTTTCATGTGTCTCAGCTGAGGAGGTACATTCATGATCCGTCGCATGTGGTCCAAATAGATGATGTACAGGTGAGAGATAACCTGACTGTTGAAACATCACCTATGAGGATTGAGGATCGAGAGTTGAAGCAGTTGCGGGGTAAAGAGATTGCCTTGGTGAAGGTAGCTTGGGGAGGACCAGCGGGTGGTAATGTGACTTGGGAACTGGAGAGTAAGATGAAGGAGTCTTACCCAGAGTTGTTCGCTTGAGGCACGTTTTCGAGGACGAAAACTCTTTTAGTGGGGGAGAGTTGTAACACCCCGATAATAATATGGTAATTATTTAAATTAAGTTAATAATATATTTATTAATTTAATTGGATAATTGGATTATTATTATTATTATTTTGGAATTATTGAATTATTATTATTATTGGGATAATAATTATTGGAAAATATATAAGTTGGAATTTAGAAAAATCCCATTTTTGGTAAAAAGGTTATTTTCACGTGAAAAGGAAAAAGAGGCAGAAAAGGGAAAAGGGCAAAAAGCCAGAGAACGAAGGTTGAAGGAAGGAAAAGCTTGGAGCTCAGAGATTGCCGGATTAACTCAGGTAAGGGGGGTTTATCGTCGATTAACGGGTATTATGGGATAACATGTAGTGGGTAGTGATAGACCATTGATTTGACTCTATTCGGAATGATGCATGATGAAATTGTGAACTTTTGGATGAACGAAATTGGATTGTGATTGAGAGGAATTCGTAGGAATTAGATGTAAAAATGTTAGAATTGGTGGAATTGAATAGGGTATGATTCGTGTTAGATGATATGAACGATTACTGTGAAAAATTGGATTGTAGGAGGTTGGAATTGGTAGATCTCGTAGCAGAGAAGACCATAGCAGATCTGGAAATCTGGTTTCTGGTCATACGCGTATGGCACTAGGCAATACGCGTATGAGATGGCCTGGTACGCGTATGGCATTAGGCATTACGCGTATGGATGAGGAAGATGATGTTTTGAACGTGGTTTGGTCTCTGTTGGTACGCGTATGGGGAAGTGGTACGCGTAGCATACGCATATGAGATAGGTGGTACGCGTATGGGATTGGCTGAGAATTGGGCCATACGCGTATGGGACTAGGCAGTACGCGTATGGGCAGGATTGTGATTTTTCTGTGCTGTTGTTGTGCAGTTTTTGGTTGTTCAGCTGAGTAATGTAATTTAGCTGATGTATGATAGAGTAGGGATCATTTCCCGTTGTTTTGAGTAGTATAGGTATTAGTAGAGTGTGCTAATGCTGTGATTTATGATGTGGTATGACATGATATGATTATGTGGTGAATATGTTGATGATGTATGATGATATGCATAATGTGGTGAATGTATCTATCATGTATGAAATTATGAATGGACTGTTTATGGCTTAGAGTGTGAGCATATGTCCATTGTGGATGATTGTTGATGTTTGCATGACTAAGTGATTTAGCTTGCGTATTGTGGCCTTTATGGTGGTAGCTAATTCCCATGGTGAGGAATTAGTGAGTGAATCATTGTGGATGATTGTTGATGTTTGCATACTAGGTGATTAGCGTGCATATCATAGCCCTTGGGGTGGTAGCTAATTCCCATGGTGAGGAATTGGTGAGTGAGTCACTAGGTCTCAAATGAGTGGGACTAGTGAGCTTGGTAGCCGTACCTGGATTTGGTCGGTGAGGTTGAACTATATGTTCACGAATAGTCGGTACCGCATGCATGGAGTCTCATTGCATAATGTATATATGTATGGCGTATAATATGAATGGATGTATTCCAATATTATACGTGTGTTTTATGGTTGTGTTGAGTTGAGTATGATGATGATGATGATTATGAGTTGATATTGTCGTTGCTGAATATGTGTGATCTGATTAGGGTGATGATATGTGTTAAATTACTTAGCATTACATGATATTTTATAATGCTTATTATATTGATTGAGGAACTCACCCTTACAACTATTTTTCAGGTAACGAGCAGTGATTGAGTAGAAGTTAGTCCTTGGAGTCTAGTGTAGTTCCTTAGTGGGTCATGCTCTGGTAGATGTAACATCGGGACGGGATGTTTTAAATTGTTTTCAGATTTGGTTGTTGAACAACTTTACATGTAATGTCTTACATGTTTTGCATGATTGATTTGATTTCTATCCGCTGCGTATTGTGCAAATGCTTTATGTTTTGAATTAATAAAAGAGCATGACAGTTATTTGGCGAATGGTGTGAAATGATTGTGTGACACCCTTAATTGCATAATTACTCTGATTGATATATTGCTATTTTAATTAAATATTTGGGGTATTTTAGAAGGGTGTTACACCAACCACCAGCGATTTCACCTTCAACCCGAGCAAATGTAATGGGAAATACATTATTGTTGACGTCTTGTGCAACAACCATAAGCAAGGTGCCCTTGTATTTTTCGTATAACCATGTTCCATCAATTTGAATAATAGGTTTGCAGAATGAAAAACCTTTGATGCATGGTTGAAACTCCCAAAAGAGGCGGTGAAAAATTCTATTTCCAGCAACACAAGTTTCGTCTGGCGTAAATGCTGGCAATGTCTCTATAATGGCAACAGTTCCCGGTGCGTATGTTTTAAGTGCCCTTAAAAACCGTGACAATTCTTTGTATGAATCCTCCCAATTGTCGAATACTTGTTCAATAGTCTTCGTTCTTGCAATCCATGCTTTCTTGTAAGAGAGGGTATAATTATATCTTATGACAATATGAGATATTATTATACTCACCTTCACATATGAGTCTTTGTTAACAAGCGGCAAAATGTCTTAACATATCAATTCAGCGCTTAATTTTTGGTGATCCTGTATAATATTAGTGGCAATCCAACTGTGAGGTGGGTCTATAGAAGCTATCTCCTAAGAATCACTTCTCTTCCTGTGAGATTCAGCCAACGAGAACTTGCAAAGGATGTTACGACATTCAATGACATACCTTCTCGAATTAGTTTGTTTCACAGTGAAATTAGCAAAGTTATCCATGTGAATTTTTTTGATAGCTCGCACATATTCTTATTTAGTACAAAATGTGTCTCTCACTTTTAACTCATCCTCTGACCGTGGATACTGGTTGTAAAAAACACTTTAGGATATGTCATTGTCATGCAAGTCCATGTTTTTCATATGTTGAGGCGGATGGAGGTAATGACGTTGGATGGTCGTCATCTTCAATGTTGTTGTTCAACATATGATCGACCTGTGTCTCGGTTTCTTCTTATTCTTCATCAACGATGTTGACTTCTGCTTCTGCTTCTAGGTCGGCTTCATCTGAGTCTTCTGAATCAAATTCATCAAATTCGGCTTGATTAGTTATCTGAGATTGTTGTGATGGTCTACTTTATTGGAGATTAATATATAACTCAGTAGAGTTGTAACCAGAATGGTCGTGACTAACAAACATATATTCGACATCTTCATTGTCTCGCACCTTTAGTGGGTAAAATTTACATTGATTGTTTTCGAAATAAATTAGATTCTGGTACGTGATTTGTGACACAAGACAAAATCATAGACATGATTCTATTCATTTTTTCAAATGCAAGAAATTTGTATTTCTCTTGATTTTAAATCGGATAGTATCGATGTTTCAAAAACTAAACTCGTATACATCACACTCATATGTCTCACCGTTGCAGCGAGCATTGATAATATATTTAGGTGCATATGTCATAGTAAGATAATGAAGTTGTGTAGGTTTAAGTAAGAGTATGAATTTGTGGTGGTATGAGGAAGAGTGTTAATAGAAGAACGTGGCATGCATGCAAGAGCTAGCGTTATTCCATTTGGCGTCTGCTTTGGAATTTTGAACATAGGCACTAGTCCATATGGCGCCTTCTATGCATGCCCTCGAGATTCTGCACTGCATGCAATATCCATCCAACCTAGTGAAAGAACCATGCATGCAAGACCTAACACGATATAGTCATGCAACTAGACACCTAGGAAGGCGCCAATCCATATGGCGCTAGCATGTAAAATAGAATAAGAAGTTACAGTTGGGGGTCCATTTGTTTGCTTAGCTTTATAGCTCTTTGTGTAAAAATGCACACAAATACACATTTACATTTTCTGGATGGGTTGTTTTGCTCCAAGAATTGGGTTGGTACAGACTATCGTCCCTAGCGCCTGTTAACCACAACTCATTCACATTCCCGTACGCACAAAAGTAAGTTCTTAACAATGAACTATATTTACTTATTTTACCGATTATTATCTCTAAATAATATATTTACTTTTTTGGTGCAGATGGTCGACATGTGGTATGAGTTACAACAGATGTCCTAGACATTGTATTACCCAGTATCGCAATCTCTTGGATCACCTTCGACCAGCAAATGTATTGCCATTAACCTAATTAATTCATAATAATTTATTTATTAATATCATCCATTTTATAATCTAATATATTTTCACATTTCAGTTCATTTGGCATCCTTATCTAAACTTGGATCATGACCATGAAATCAACGAACAAGATGCAACCGTTTGGACTGCATGCACACCAATCATAAGATTCATCACTGTGGAGATGCACCATAGTGATCGTGTTAAACTGCAGTTTGGTATGCTTCAACACATCCCAGATCCCCCGAAAAACCTAGGAGAATGGCATCTACGAAAAGTTAACGATCAATGGAACTTTAACCCTTGGCAAAGCTTCGCTAGATCCGAGAGTCGAAAATGGAAGCACCGGCAAGACCATGTCTTAACTGACGTTGTGATGTCAACCGAAGAAAAATCAACTCGTAATTATATGGTTTGGTACTGATCAGTTGGATTTGAGTTCCTCGCCAAGGATATGTACCTATACGACCCATGCATGGCCCCTCAAATCCTCAAACACCTGGGGTGAATCATCAACGGGGGTTAGGGCCACGCGTTCGGGTAGCTAGGGGATGTGGTACCGGAGATCGGTTAGGTCATCCCGGTCAATGACATTAGTCTTTTTGGTTATCGTATGTAAACGCATATTAATATTAATATCAATTTGTCTGATTTCGACTTTTATCTATATATACATTGTTTTTCAAAAAAAAAAAATACACAACACACACAGGTGCCAGATCAATTGGCGCATCCTTTAAAACTGTACACACATGCGCCAATTGGATTGGCAGTACTAGATGCATAAGCGAATCCATTTTACGCCACTTCATCTGACGTCACCTCTTCAAAGTGGAGTATTTTTGAAATTAAATTGAAAAATGGATTTTTTTGAGATTTAAAAAAAAATTATTTAAATAAAAAATTCAAAAATATGATACTCCTATATTACTAATAATAATTATATAATTATGTGTCATTCATTTCACAAATATGAAGTGTCACTCATATTAATGTGCTCGGACGGTATCTTACTTAAAGAGATGAACAATGTTACCTTAAATGGATTTTAGAGGCCTACAATTTGTTCTTTTCAAATAACTACGTCTATAAAAAAGATGCTTATGCGTTTAAACAAAATGTACGACTGCATGAATTAAAAACACTTAATTTCCAATCCTAACATAAGTTTTAAATTATAGAATTAATTCATTTTCAGTAATATATAGGTAAAGTTTGTTAGATGATATTTTAGTATTTCTCCTAAAATTCACTTATATTTAAATAAATGAATGGTGAACAAACTATACATTTATTCCTTTTTGTATTCTTTTTGCAGTGTGTGTGCAACCATTTAATAATTATTTTAAGAATAGTGGAAGTTTGTTATTATTCTCTCTTCTCTCTCTTGTTTGTTTCATTGTTCATCTTTATCATCTTGTGCATCAACAATTGGTATCTACAGTTCCGGTTCAGATCCACAAGGAAACACGAGTGAAACGGTAAGGCGTTGTGTGATTGATTTCTGTTCGGAGAATTTGTGTTGAATTTCTGTTCAGAATTGTAACAGAATCACATATATTGATTCTACGAGATTGGGAAACATTATGTTTAGATGAGATCTGAGTGTTTTGTAGAAGATTGAAGATGAATGAAAATGGAGATCTGAGTACCAAGCTTCCAGTATTTGATGGCAAGTATTAGAATCGTTGGATTATTCTGATGTGTATGTTGTTTGGAGCTCAATATATTCTTGATCTCAGCAGCGACGATTACATTCAGGTTGCACTTCCAGAAAATGCAACAGATGCATAGAGAAATGCTCAACGTGATATGAGGAAGAAGGATCATAAGGCTTTATTCTACATCCATCAGTGTGTGGATGTGAACGTTGAAGGTGTGAAAAACACAAGAAATAAGGGGGGGGGGGGGTGAATTGGGTTTTACAAGCAAAATATTTTTCCAAAATAAGAACACCACTAACAAGTTAATAATGAAGAGATAAAAACACAAGTATTTTTATCCTGGTTCGCTTGAAACTCAAAGTTAATCCGGTCTACCCGCCAAAGTGATTTTGCCTTAAACACAAGGACTTAATTCATTATAATCAAAAGATTACAACAAACACAAAGAATAACCTTCTTTGTCTTCTCAATGATCCAACTAAACATTAGTCTTCTTAAGGACTCACAAAGAGAAACCTTCTTTGTCTTCTCAAGGATAGCCTCCTTAAGGAATAAAAAAATAGTTTGAAGAATATTTTGTGTGTTACAATATGCTTCTACACAAGCAGATTTTACACAAATAAATAACAAACACTTAAAGAAAAATTATGTACAAAAGAATGATAGTTTTTCACAAAGAAAATAACTTGTCAAAATATTTGTATAACCGACATTTTTCTTCAAGTCTCCAAGCCATACTTATAAAGCATAAGCATACGACCGTTAGAGGGCAAAATAAGTGGTTGCCCACTACTGGATGGGAAAACAATGATATTGCGGACTGTCCTTTCGCCCACAAAATCAATGACATGTATGATGTATAATACTGTCTTTTCCCACGAAACACATGTAGTGAAAAGGATGTTCGATTTGTACTATGTATTATTTGATCACATTCCCATTATGATCTTATCTTCAAGTTCATTGGCTTCTGATGAAAGTTGATGAAGCATGAACGAAGAAACTTAAAGTTGGATATAAAAAAAACTTCCGAGTCTTTGGTCAGAACCTTGGTGTAAGACCCCAATTTTGTCCCTAAGATCCCTCATGGCATCATAACATTGCATTTGGCATTGCCTCAAGGATCATAAGCATCTTGGTTCCCCTTGCCTTTGGGTGGGACTCCTTGTGAGTGGTTTGAGATCACCAAGCATGTTTGAATTGTATATCATTGCTTTTCTTATTTTATTTACTAACCAAAAGCACAAAAATATGTCACTAACATCTTTTGTTTGTAGCTTGAGCAATCACAAGGTCAAAAGCTTCAAGGAGATCATTGGTACAAAGACATGGTCAAGAGGAAATGATAGCAAGCATGGTAATGGTTCCCAAAGCTCTTATCCATCAAATATGCCCCCCCCCCCAGCATCTCAATTCATCATTTTTATCAAAGCAAGTCAAAGGGTTTGAGGTTGGTTCCCCAAAGAAACCCTAATTCATCTGTGCACCACAATGCCTTGCTCTTGAAGCAACCTCAACCCATGATCAAATACAATCAAGGGAAGTTCTTTAATTCATCATTTCATGCATATTTGAACTTATTTGAGTGTCCTCAATCATCAATTCCTCAAGATATGAGTCATGGACTTGAGAAGTTGATCAGTCAATTCATCTCATTATTTTGAAATGCACTAAGACCTAACTTTTTATGTGTTGGTCAAATGGAGATGGTTCCAAAAGAAAAAATGTTCTTACGGACAATATGAATAACTTTCATGTTCATAAAAAATTTATTTGAAGCTTGGAAGGCCCTCTGTCATTCCAATACATTATAGGTTATTTTGACTGAAACCCTAATTTTAGGTCAGTTCCCAAGGACATAACTCCTTCATTTTTTATGATCTTGAGGTGGGATCAAATGAAATGGAAAGCTTAAGATGTATAATTCAAATGTTATGTTTAGAAAAATTTCAAAATCCCAAAGGAAATACATGTGATAATGCAAGACATTATAGGTCATTTTGGACCAAAAGCATTAAAAGGCAAAAAAGTCCAACTTCAAGTGCCCATAACTTCTTCATAAAAATTCCCAATGATGCAAAATGTAAGTCTATTTTGATTGTCTTGAAAAGATCTACAACTTTTATGTAGGAGGTTTTTTCATTTGAGGCTTGCATCATCAAAACAGAAGGGCTTGAACATTGGCCAAATTTGGAAACTTTGCATTGACATGTCTTGCATATCACACTTTAAACTCAAATTTCATAAATTTCCACACTCCAAATGGATTTTTTCCCAACATAACAATTGTTCCTTACATCAAGACCTTTCTAAGCATTACTCACATGATCATGTTTGGATTTTCTAAATAGTATTTTCGAAGAGGTGAAGGTTCAGGTTCAATTGTGGAATTCATGTTGAAATCTTGATGTACAAGCAAATTCAAAGAAAACTACACGTCCAAACCTTTGGCATCTGGGTTCAGCTTGCAATTGGCATTGTTTTTGGGCCTTGTGCATGATCATGCAAGCCCATGCAAGGATTATCCAATCTCATGCACACGGCTTTGTTCATCAATTCCTTGCCACTCTCTCTATAAATAGAGACCTTATGCCATTCAAAAAGGGGCCCTGGTTCAACCTGAAATGCTGCAGAATTCTCTTCATAACCATCACCAAAGGAATTTTCACTTTTCTCTAAAAAATTCAGATATGAATTTCAACTTCCTTGGTTGATTTTCAGACCTATAATTCCTCAGTCTTGCTTCCTCTTCATCACTAGATCTCATTGCAAGCATTGGTTGTGAAGAATCGTGCTCTCAAGACCTGCATTTCAAAGGTGGATAACATAACTTTTCCTCTTCGAAACTCTTTGATCCTTGCTTATTTCTTGTGTTTCTTGGTCTGGCTGAAGTCCTCTCAATAGAGGCATTTGATTTGTGCTTTCAATTTTGCAAAAACATGAAGTTCATGATGAACACCATCATACTTCCAGCTCTGATTTCTCCATTTATAGGGATCTAGAGTGGAAGTGCATGGTATAGGAGTGATGTACATCACTTCCTCTTTCGATTGGTATATAGATCGCTCCATTTGGTTGAGATTGCCATGTCTGCAATTCTCACAGGAACTGGAGGTCTCACCGGAGAAGACGGTGGCTCCGGTGGCCGTCCCAACTCCAGATCTAATCTGGATCGTTCATTCACGTTTCCAAATTCAATCCCGTGTGTCCAATGTTATGACTCGTTTTATGGCACGGTGCGCTTCAGTTGACCAAGGCTCATGGTAGGCGCGCGCGTCATGACCTCATGATCTGCCAGCTCAATTAATGAGCTCAGATCAAACGGTCCGCGTTTTTTCCAATTTCTATTTTCTGTTTTTATTTCCATTTTATTTTCTTTAATTCCATTTTATTTCAAAAATCAATATCTCTTTCAATTTTTTATCCAAAAATTATGGGACCAATTGCATTAGTCTCCAAATAATTTCTAGTTTCTATTTCTGATTTTTAATATTTTTTATTTTGTCATTTGATATTTTTTGTGAATTTTCTCTTTTCTAGTTATTTTTAATTCATTTTAAATAGTTTTTGATATTCAAAAAATACAAAAATATTTTCCTAACCTATTTGAATGATGATGAATCTATGAAAAATACTCTCATCAATTTTTAAATTGATTTGAGATTTATTTGAGATTTTATTCAATTAGGTTATTTTTATTCATTTTTAATTGATTAAAAATGTTTCTGACTTTTAAAAATGCTGAAATTTTTTGTCAAACTTTGTTTGACCTTGTTGAACTTAGGATAAATTACTTGGACCTTTCAAGGTTGATTTGAGGTGATTTTGAAGTTTGACCTTTCCATTATTTTTAATTTAAGTTTATTTTAATATTAAAAATGCCAAAAATATTATGCTTATTGTTTGATCTCCAATCTTCATCTCATTTATGATATATCATTGTTTGACTTTGACTTTCAATGTCATTTGGTCAATACATATGGATTGGTACATATTATTTCATCTTATGCATTTTGATCTTTCCATTTCCTTATCCTTTCTTCATCTTCCTCTTCATCTTCTTCTTCTTCTTTCTTTTTGATCAATGAGTTGAAGGTTGATAAGTTAGCATTGATTAGGGAGACTTAATCTTCCTTGATTCAAATCTAATTCATCTTGATCAATTGATCAAGTGAATGACTTTGCATTAAGGATAGGTTGTCTTCTAAATCATGCAAAAGGCTTAAACCAATACAAGATCAATTTTCTTTTTTCTTTTTGGCATGGCAAGTTGTTGGAACTTGGTTCACTAATCAAGGCTTCTAACTTGTGTTGTTGCCTACATTATTATTGACCGGCCTCAGATAGTTGTGACTTCTACATGAGTCCAATTACGATTGCTTAACATAGCGCTAAATTTTCCTTATGGCACACTAACTACTAACACTAACTATTGACAATTAACATTTAATTTTTGCTCTTTACTTTTATGCAATTTACTATTCTTGCACATATTATCCATTTGCTTTTCTCTTTGCTCACTTGAGCACATGTTTATGTTAATGCCATTTGCCTTTTGCTCACTTGAGCACATAATTTTGTATATATTATTATGCTTGTGTTTTGTTTTGATTGTTGTGAACCAAATGCAAAGAAATGGACTTAGTTTCTAGGACTTTCCCTATGCAAAGAATGGAGAATTGGACTTAGATTCTAGGACTTTCCTTATGCAAAATTGGAGTAAATGGACCTTAATGAAGAAGATGGATTAGAAGGACCAAATCTCTAAACTCACTCTTGTCCATTCTTGATTTACTTCATGGAACTTTTGATGTGTGTGTTTTTGTGCTAGGGAATTCTACTTGAGCTTAATTGGAGGACCATTGCCATGATCATTCAAAGTGAAAGATACAAGACACATTGAGGATCTCTTATGAGACTTGTTTGATTGCTTATGCTTTGTGATTGCTTATTCCAAAGGATGGGAGCTACTTGGATCATCAATATGATATCAAGAGAGGAACTCCTTGTGTGGTTTTGTTCTCTTTCCCCTCACCTCTTGTATGTTTAGGACTTAGCCCTTCTTCTTCTTCTCTCCACTCTAACCCAAGTCAAAACTCTTTGTGAAAACATTTAACCATTGTTTTTAAACATTAGAAACCTAAGCCTTATGCTTTTGATTTTCAAACTTTATTTTCATAACACTTATTTTGAATTGAACTTTTAAGTCAACTTTGACCATTTTTGTATATACTTCTAATTGGTAAATATAACCCATTCAAATGTCTTTTGTGGTTCCAATGGCCACTTTCTTAATCAAAATCTTTCATAACCTTTAGCTATTAGGTTTGAGTTATCCTTGTGGTAGATGTAATACTCACCTATATCCTTAGTGATGGACAATAAGTCTTCCATGCTTATTATAGGGTTAACCCCTCACTAGCATGTTGAAGCTATCCTCACATGGTGGATTTGTGGTTTGGTTGAGTTTTCTCCCTTTGATAACAAAAGACCTTAAGACTTTTGGACCAATCAATTCACCCATTTGTTTTGAGATTTTTACCCCGAACTACGAGGTTTTGATCCTAATCTTTTTTTTTAAGATGGTACGTAGGCAATGGGTTTATCCATCCAAACACAAAAAATGTAAATAACTTGTACATTCTCTTCTCATCTCTTCAATCATGTTTGCACAAACAAAATTTTCCACAAAACAAACAACCTTCACAACAAGTATGAAAAGGGCTCCCTAGGAGTACCTAGGATGTTTTGGGTGCCTAACACCTTCCCATTGCATAACCAACCCCCTTACCCAAATCTCTGTTTCTTTTACTAGTTTTTGTTAAAAACTATTAGGTTTTTGTTCGCTTTCTAACCATTCCTTTGGATAAATAGAAGTGCGGTGGCGACTCGACTTGTATGATTTACCTTGGATTTAGTCAATATCTCTAATGGTAACGAATACCCCGCTACAGAAAAGTGGCGACTCTGCTGGGGATAATTTGCCTAGTGGGTTTTGCCAACTTTTCATGCTTGCTATATTGTATTGTTTTGTGACATATTTTTATGCAATTTGGGATTACTGTATTGCATGTAATGATTGAATTGCTTGATATTAATTCCTTGTATGCTTGGTGATCTTTGTGAGATGAGTTCTATACCCGGACTCGAGTGCACTTAGGATAGGAGAATGGCGTAGTCTTGTTGACTTGTGTGGAGTTATTCCTTAGCAAGTTAACTTGCAAGTCCATTCACTTGGTGGAGGTCATGTTGGGATCAATAATGTCACACAAGTAAGTTGTGGTTAGACATTACTCTTTCCAATATGGGCCTTAGAAGCCAAGGACCTTAGTTTACCAAGTCCATCTTGGCCTATTTTTAGGATGTAGTGTGAAAGTCGTTCAAGTGTAATATTTGATACGATTGTTACGCGATACTACACTCATAAGAGTCTCTCTTGAGAATATTTTTGGAATACGAGTAGTCGTTTATCCGATAATATCCGAAAGATGGGATGATGACTATGGGAACCTCTTGTAGAACATGTTTGGCAGGTTAAAACCCTAGTACACTCCCTTTGGGTGGTTCTTAACCGAGACTCCATGCTCGTGACTTGCAACAAACCCTTGATTCATGGTTGATCCATTCATGTATCCTTAATATCAATGGAACTTGGGTGTTGATAAGGTGTAAACCATAATCCACCAAAATGGATGATTGATATTAAGGATGATATGATCCATCCATGACCTTTGTTTGGTGTGCTTTGCTTGATCCTTGAGTGTGATTGTTGCATTCATGCATTCATGCACTCATTTGCATCCATACCATCAATAATGAAGAAAAAATTTCAAGGAACTTAAGGGGTTTATTTGCAAAATTTTCAGACATGGAAAGACAAAGAAGGAATACAAAGAAGTACAGCTTCAGGCAACCGGATTTGAAAGAGTTAAGGAATTTGACATCCTATGTATTAGATCCTTTGGGTTTCAAAGCTCGCTTTGGGAAGCTTCTTCCTCTTCTGACTACTCAGGTGGATGAAGGGTTTATGAGTGTATTGGTGCAGTTTTATGATCCTTTGTACCGTTGCTTCACGTTTCCGGATTTCCAGCTTTTGCCTACCCTTGAGGAGTATGCCTATCTTGTGGGCATACCTATCCTAGACCAGTTTCTGTTCAGTGGCTCAGAGAGTATTCCTACTTCTCAAGAGATAGCTGACATGTTGCACATAGATGAATCTTTGGTTGGTGCTCATATGGCTACCAAAGGTGGAATTCAAGGTCTTCCTTCTGAGTTCCTCATTGCTCAAGCTACTATATATGGGAAGGCCATGAGTGAGGGTGCCTTTGAAACCATATTTGTACTTTTTATTTATGGATTGGTATTATTCCCCAACATCGACAAGTTTGTGGATGTGAACGCTATTAGGATTTTCTCTACTCTTAATCCCGTTATGACTCTGTTGGGTGATACCTATTTCTCTTTGCATATGAGGAATGCAAAGGGTGGTGGCGTCATTATGTGTTGTTTGCCTCTGTTGTATAAGTGGTTTATTTCTCACTTACCGCAGACGGTCGCCTTCAAGGAGAACAAGGGATGTCTACGGTGGTCCACGAGACTCATGTCTCTCACTAATGATGATATCTCTTGGTACAACCGTGTGTATGATGGTGTGCAGATTATTGACTCTTATGGTGAATTCTCCAATGTACCTCTTCTTGGTACATGTGGTGGGATTAACTACAACCCTGTTCTGGCACGTCGTCAGCTTGGGTTCCCCCTAAAGGATAAACCCAATAACATTTTGTTAGAGGGTGTGTTCTTTCAGGAGGGTAAAGATCCCCAAAACTTGAAGGGCAAAATGGTCCGCGTCTGGCGCAAGATTCATAGGAAAGGAAGGAATGAGTTGGGTCCTAAGATTTGTGTTGCTATGGAGCCTTACACTGCTTGGGTTAGGAAGAGAGCGTCTGAGTATCTCATTCCTTACGAGTATCCGAGACCTACACCTTTGGTTATGGTTGGGCCTTCAACCCTCCCTAACCAAGGAGTAGAGGAGTTGAGAGACGAAGACTGATCACGTGCCTGGATCCGTGAAAGGGAAGAGTTGCTTCAGCAGATCAAGGAGAAGGATGCTTTGATAGAGTACCTCGAACACCAGGTTATTGATGATCCTGATGATGCATGGACTTCTCTACTTCCTCAGTCTTCCAAGTTTTGGAAAAGGAAGTACGATCGACTCGCCAAGGAGAAGGCGGATATGGAGGCAGCCTACGAGAGAGAGGTGAAGAGGCTTCGTGCATCTTATCTTCCTGTGTCCCGAGCTTTAGATGATTGTTTCTAGGGATCCATAGGATGACTATTTTCCTTTTCTCTTGTATATGATTGACAATGCTGTACTTCTTTCTCGATATTATTTGATGAGATATTTCCATACGTGATAAATGTTTAATATTTCCAAAACTTGCGAATAAAACCCTAGAGTTCCTTTGAAATAAATAAAAAACAAATCATATGCATAAACATTGCATGCATCATGTGCATAAGCAGGTTTTGTTCCCGGCTTCTTGTCCTGTGGTCTAACTCTGTGTTCTTCATTTATTTTGAAGACAAGCTGACTCACCGGTACTACACCAGAGCCAACATTTCAAGACTGATGGATCACCTGGAACAAGAGAACCGCGAGTTGAAAGAGGAAGTGGCCAGATTAAGTGCCTTGATGGAATCATTCTTGGCTGCTCAGAGCCAGTCTTCTCCGACACCTTCAACTCCTCCCCAGAGGACAGTCATCTCTGAGATTGTCTCCTCGACGGTGCCTGCAGTCAGTGCACACTTTGTTCCAACGGCCATGCCAGCCGGGTTCCCGTGGGGGATGCCTCCCAATTTCATGCCTGAGGGTCCTGCTCCTACCTTTGCTTCTATGTCGGCATCTAGCCCGATCCTTGCGGTTCCTCCTCCTGTCGTACATACTATGCCCAGAGTAGACGATACCATCTATCATTCTGAGCCATCTGAAGGCCCAGATGTCTATGAGAAGATGGACGCTATGAACGATCAATTTCTTGAGCTTCGCAAGGAATTGAAAACTCTCAGAGGGAAGGATCTTTTCGGCAAGTCTGCTGCCGAACTTTGCTTGGTCCCCAATGTGAAGATCCCGGTGAAATTCAAGGTCCCTGACTTTGAAAAATACAAGGGAAATACTTGTCCTCTCAGCCACCTAGTCATGTATGCCAGAAAGATGTCGACTCAGACCGACAATGACCAATTGCTCATCCACTACTTTCAGGACAGTCTGTCCGGTGCCGCTCTGCGTTGGTATATGGGTTTAGACAGCGCGAACATCCGATCCTTCGACGACCTTGGCGAGGCCTTCGTCAAGCAGTACAAGTACAATGTGGATATGGCTCCCGATAGGGATCAATTGAGGGACATGTCCCAGAAGGACAAGGAAACATTTAAAGAATACGCCCAGAGGTGGCGAGAGTTAGCAGCACAGATCGTGCCTCCGCTGGAAGAGAAAGAGATGACTAAGATCTTTTTAAAGACCTTAAGTTCTTTTTATTATGAGCGGATGATCGCTAGCGCTCCTTCTGACTTCACCGAGATGGTGAATATGGGGATGCGTCTAGAAGAAGGGGTTAGAGAAGGACGTCTAACCAGAGAAGAAGGCTCTTCTGCCAAACGTTATGGGGAATTTGCAAAGAAGAAAGATGGAGAGGCACATGCTGTGACCTCCCATGTGAAACCAAGAAGACCCTCTATGAAGAGGAAGACTGTGCGTCCTATTAGAAACCAGCACCAGGTGGCTCATATAGCACCTGTTTTCAGAGGCAATCAACAGTACCAGCAACATAACAACAATCAGCAACCACATCCGCAATATCAACATCAGCAACACCGACCGCAGCAGCAGGCATACCAGCCTCGAAACAGTAATCAAACCAGTACGAGTTACGAGAGGAAAAGGGTCACCTTCGATCCTATTCCAATGACATATGCAGAATTATATCCCTCTTTGATAGAGAGGAAGTTGATTACCCCAATTTTGTCCCTAAGATCCCTCATGGCATCATAACATTGCATTTGGCATTGCCTCAAGGATCATAAGCATCTTGGTTCCCCTTGCCTTTGGGTGGGACTCCTTGTGAGTGGTTTGAGATCACCAAGCATGTTTGAATTGTATATCATTGCTTTTCTTATTTTATTTACTAACCAAAAGCACAAAAATGTGTCACTAACATCTTTTGTTTGTAGCTTGAGCAATCACAAGGTCAAAAGCTTCAAGGAGACCATTGGTACAAAGACATGGTCAAGAGGAAATGATAGAAAGCATGGTAATGGTTCCCAAATCTCTCGTCCATCAAATATGCCCCCCCAGCATCTCAATTCATCATTTTTATCAAAGCAAGTCAAAGGGTTTGAGGTTGGTTCCCCAAAGAAACCCTAATTCATCTGTGCACCACAATGCCTTGCTCTTGAAGCAACCTCAACCCATGATCAAATACAATCAAGGGAATTTCTTTAATTTATTATTTCATGCATATTTGAACTTATTTGAGTTTCTTCAATCATCAATTCCTCAAGATATAAGTCATGGACTTGAGAAATTGATCAGTCAATTCATCTAACTATTTTGAAATGCACTGAGACCTAACTTTTTATGTGTTGGTAAAATGGAGATGGTTTCAAAATAAAAAATGTTCTTAAGGACAATATGAATAACTTTCATGTTCATCAAAAATTTATTTGAAGCTTGGAAGGCCCTCTGTCATTCCAATACATTATAGGTCATTTTGACTGAAACCCTAATTTTGGGTCAGCTTCCCAAGGACATAACTCCTTCATTTTTTATGATATTGAGGTGGGATCAAATTAATTGGAAAGCTTAAGATGTCTACTTCAAATGTTATGTTGAGAAAAAGTTCAAAATCTCAAATGAAATACATGTGATAATGCAAGACATTATAGGTCATTTTGGACCAAAAGCATTAAAAGGCAAAAAAGTCCAACTTCAAGTGCCCATAACTTCTTCATCCAAAATCCAAATGATGCCAAATTTAAGTCCATTTTGATTTTCTTGAAAAGCTCTACAACTTTTTTGTTGGAGGTTTTTTCATTTGAGGCTTGCATCATCAAAATAGAAGGGCTTGAACATTGGCCAAATTTGGAAACTTTGCATTGACATGTCTTGCACATCACACTTTAAACTCAAATTTCATAAATTTTCACACTCCAAATGTATTTTTGCCCAACATAACAATTGTTCCTTACATCAAGACCTTTCCAACCATTACTCACATGATCATGTTTGGATTTTCTAAATAGTATTTTCGAAGAGGTGAAGGTTCAGGTTCAATTGTGGAATTCATGTTGAAATCTTGATGCACAAGCAAATTCAAAGCAAACTACACGTCCAAACCTTTGGCATCTGGGTTCAGCTTGCAATTGGCATTGTTTTTGGGTCTTGTGCATGATCATGCAAGCCTATGCAAGGATTATCCAATCTCATGCACACGGTTTTGTTCATCAATTCCTTGCCACTCTCTCTATAAATAGAGACCCTATGCCATTCAAAAAGGGACCCTGGTTCAACCTGAAATGCTGCAGAATTCTCTCCATAACCATCACCAAAGGAATTTTCACTTTTCTCTAAAAAATTCAGATCTGAATTTCAACTTCCTTGGTTGATTTTCAGACCTATAATTCCTCAGCCTTGCTTCCTCTTCATCACTAGATCTCATTGCAAGCATTGGTTGTGAAGAATCGTTCTCTCAAGACCTGCATTTCAAAGGTGGATAACATAACTTTTCCTCTTCGAAACTCTTTGATCCATGCTTATTTCTTGTGTTTCTTGGTCTGGCTAAAGTCCTTTCAATAGAGGCATTTGATTTGTGCTTTCAATTTTGCAAAAACATGAAGTTTATGATGAACACCATCATACTTCCAGCTCTGATTTCTCCATTTATATGGATCTAGAGTGGAAGTGCATGGTATAGGAGTGATGTACATCACTTCCTCTTTCGATTGGTATATAGATCGCTCCATTTGGTTGAGATTGCCATGTCTGCAAGTCTCACCGGAACTGGAGGTCTCACCGGAGAAGACGGTGGCTCCGGTGGCTGTCCCAACTCCAGATCTAATCTGGATCGTTCATTCACGTTTCCAAATTCAATCCCATGCGTCCAATGTTATGACTCGTTTTATGGCACGGTGCGCTTCAGTTGACCAAGGCTCATGGTAGGCGCGCGCTTCATGACCTCATGATCTGCCAGCTCAATTAATGACCTCAGATCAAACGGTCCGAGTTTTTTCCAATTTCTATTTTCTGTTTTATTTCCATTTTATTTTCTTTAATTCCATTTTATTTCAAAAATCAATATCTCTTTCATTTTTTATCCAAAAATTATGGGACCAATTGCATTAGTCTCCAAATAATTTCTAGTTTCTATTTCTGATTTTTAATATTTTTTATTTTGTCATTTGATATTTTTTGTGAATTTTCTCTTTTCTGGTTATTTTTAATTCATTTTAAATAGTTTTTGATATTCAAAAAATACAAAAATTATTTCCTAACCTATTTGAATGATGATGAATCTATGAAAAATATTCTCATCAATTTTTAAATTGATTTGAGATTTATTTGAGATTTTAGTTCAATTAGGTTATTTTTATTCATTTTTAATTGATTAAAAATAGTTTATGACTTTTAAAAATGCTAAAAATTTTGTCAAACTTTGTTTGACCTTGTTGAACTTAGGATAAATTACTTGGACCTTTCCAGGTTGATTTGAGGTGATTTTGAAGTTTGACCTTTCCATTATTTTTAATTCAAGTTTATTTTAATATTAAAAATGCCAAAAATATTATGCTTATTGTTTGATCTCCAATCTTCATCTCATTTCTGATATATCATTGTTTGACTTTGACTTTCAATGTCATTTGGTCAATACATATGGATTGGTACATATTATTTCATCTTATGCATTTTGATCTTTCCATTTCCTTATCCTTTCTTCATCTTGCTCTTCATCTTCTTCTTCTTCTTTCTTTTTAATCAATGAGTTGAAGGTTGATAAGTTAGCATTGATTAGGGAGACTTAATCTTCCTTGATTCAAATCTAATTCATCTTGATCAATTGATCAAGTGAATGGCTTTGCATTAAGGATAGGTTGTCTTCTA